>NC_089837.1:3175456-3487956 GCF_035609145.1 Eleutherodactylus coqui
TATAGAGCCGGTAACAGTATGCAGAATACAGCTGGGATGAAAATACTTTGTGCGCACTACTGCTCCCAGCCGGCCAAACTGCTGATGCACACAATGAGAGAGTTGTAGTCCTAAAAGAA
This sequence comes from Eleutherodactylus coqui, assembly GCF_035609145.1. Taxonomy (NCBI): domain Eukaryota; kingdom Metazoa; phylum Chordata; class Amphibia; order Anura; family Eleutherodactylidae; genus Eleutherodactylus; species Eleutherodactylus coqui. The sequence goes on from NC_089837.1 coordinate 3,175,576, forward strand.
CTGTTGGGTTCTTGAAAAAAGGATCCTTACCTAACCGAAACCTCTAACCTTCACTATCCCTCTCCCTGAGTAGCAGCAGCTCTGTCCCTCAGGTAATCCAGCCTCCCGTGTGAGGCGAGCATCAGGTGACTGAGTTTTTATACTTGGCAGTCACCTGATCTGCCCAGCAATCACTGCTATAGACGTGCACAGAGCTGCACGTCACAGCAGGAGGTGCCAAAGCCTTCCCTGCATGTTCTTGGCTAAAAAAGCCGCTAAACATGCAGGGAGGAGAGGGTGACATTTCTTGAGCACCGTGTGGTGCTTGCTCGAGTAACGAGTACCTTCGAGTATGCTACTGCTCGGACGAGCATGCTCGCTCATCTCCAGTGGTGACGTTTCCCCCCTCTCCTTCTTTAACCTCCGACTGACATTCTTGTTATTATGTCTAATATGTACCTTCTATGATGTACGGACCATCGTGATGATTTAGCACTAATGTTAAACTACTAACTTTGTGTAATGTGTTTCATCTATTGTATCCATATTTCTACATTCAGGGGGAGATACCTTTTATTACACTCAGGACTTATGTGTTACATGGTTTACAGATTGTGTTACATTGTTTACAGATTGTGTCTGCTCCAGAATATATTTTGCTATATTTGAAGTATGTAGCCGTGCTGAGAAATAGAAAGCCGCAGCTTCACAAAGAGATAACAGAGATATTCTAATAAGTGGGGCGATCATTCCTCAAACTTTCAGTGAAGAAGAAGCTGTTCTCAAGGACAGCGAGAAAGAGGGGGCGAGAGGGAGGGGCGAGAGGGAGGGGGCGAGAGGAGGGGGCGAGAGGGAGGGGGCGAGAGGGAGGGGGCGAGAGGGAGGGGGCGAGAGAGGAGGGGGCGAGAGGGAGGAGGGGGCGAGAAGGAGGGGCGAGAAGGAGGGGGCGAGAAGGAGGGGGCGAGAAGGAGGGGGCGAGAAGGAGGGGGCGAGAAGGAGGGGGCGAGGGGGAGGGAGGGAGGGGGCGAGAGGGAGGGGCCCGAGGGGGAGGGGGCGAGAGGGAGGGGGCGAGGGGGGAGGGGGCGAGGGAGGGGCGAGAGGGAGGGGCGAGAGGGAGGGGGCGAGAGGAGGGGCGAGAGGGAGGGGGCCGAGAGGGAGGGGGCGAGGGAGGGGGCGAGAAGGAAGGGGGCGAGAAGGAGGGGGCGAGAAGGAAGGGGGCGAGAAGGAAGGGGGCGAGAGGGAGGGGGCGAGAGGGAGGGGGCGAGAGGGAGGGGGCGAGAGGGAGGGGTGCGAGAGGGAGGGGCGAGAGGGAGGGGGCGAGAGGGAGGGGGCGAGAGGGAGGGGGCGAGAGGGAGGGGGGGGGGGCGAGAGGGAGGGGGCGAGAGGAGGGGGCGAGAGGGAGGGGGCGAGAAGGAGGGGGCGAGAAGGAGGGGGCGAGTGTGAAAACTGTGAAAACTAACATTACTTGCTTGCCATGAATACATCTGTGTTGGTCGAATTGCAGATTTTGAGCAGATTGCGGTTTTAGTACTATGCAGTATTGTGACTGCGCACAATGACAGAGCTGTCTGTGTAATGTATATGGGGAGACTGTCATTGCCATGTAAAAGAGGTCATTTATTGTAAATCAGCACACAGGGGGATACCGCAGTAGTAGGAAGAAAAAGGCATGTAATACGGTGGATTGTGGAGGGGAGATGTTGGAAAAAGGAAGAGAAAATGGAGGATGGAAATTAATGGTTTTAGTAGGTGTGTGTGCAAAAAGGCAGGCTGAATGGGAAAGATCTAAGAAGGTGATTTAAAAGGTGTCTGCAGGTGGGATTCAGAAGGTCTGTGCCATGTGAATAAGATTCTTTGCCGATTCCTCCAAAGGGGGGTAAGTTTTCTTATACACAGTAGGAGTATACGTGTTGTATAGGAGATGCAAACAAAGAGCTAGTAAGTGTTAACGGAGAGCAAGAAGAAGCAGATAACTGGCCAGAATCAAAGCGGTGGAGGCCGATGATGTAAGGGCATGCAATGGTCACCCTTTCCTCTTGTCCGCAAAGTAGGGGTGAGACTCTTGGGCTGTCAGGAAAAGCTGGGTGGATATCCGGTGTGGATGGAGGTTTGTGGATTATTTTGCCCTATTATAGCTTTTCCACATTTTAATGAGTTGACGCCCACCACGCTCCAATTAGACATTTTTGCTGTATATTTTTTGTGGATTACTTTAAAACATTTCCATAGTTCCAAAGTCAGCTACATTCCACTAAAATTGGGAAAAGGTGGAAAAATGTGTGTTAATTAATCTTCTCAGCCTTGCTGCTGCGCGACTCTGCACTCTGTGCCGTCATATGGTACAGCATCTCTATCATTACTTCTAGATATCCCTGATAGGGTGGTGGTTGGGGTATGGGAATACAGTGGGGGAAAAAAGTAATTAGTCAGATCCCAATTGTACAAGTTCTCCTGTGACATCATAGGTGACCTCAACTATGGAGACAACAGGAGAAAACATCCAGAACATCACAGTCTGATTTTTAACAACTTTATTTGCAAATTATGGGGGGGAATAAGTATTTGGTCGCCTACAAACAGGCAGGATTTTTTGGGTCTCACAGACTGTAACTTCTTTAAGAGGCTCCTCTGTCCTCCACTCATTACCTGTAGTTATGGCACCTGTTTGACACCTGTCCACAACCTCCAGCAGTCACACTCCAAACCTCCACCATGGTGAAGACCAAAGAGCTGGCGAAGGACACCAGAAACACAATTGTAGCCCTGCAGCAGACGGGGGAGACTGAATCTGCAAGAGGCAAGCAGCTTGTGTGAAGAAATCAATGGTGGGAGCAATAATTAGAGATGGAAGAGATACAAGACCACTGATGATCTCCCTCAATCTTGGGGCTCCACGCAAGATCTCACCCCGTGGGGTCAAAATGATCACACGAACGGGAGCAAAAATCCAGAACCACATGGGAGAACCTGGTGAATGACCTGCAGAGAGCTGGGACCAACGTAACAAAGGCTACCATCAGTAACACACTACACCCGCCAGGGACTCAGATCCTGCAGAGAGCTGGGCCCAACGTAACAAAGGCTACCATCAGTAATACACTACACCGCCAGGGACTCAGATCCTGCAGAGAGCTGGGCCCAACGTAACAAAGGCTACCATCAGTAACACACTACGCCGCCAGGGACTCAGATCCTGCAGAGAGCGGGACCAACGTAACAAAGGCTACCATCAGTAACACACTACACCGCCAGGGACTCAGATCCTGCAGAGAGCGGGACCAACGTAACAAAGGCTACCATCAGTAATACACTACACCACCAGGGACTCAGATCCTGCAGAGAGCTGGGACCAACATAACAAAGGCTACCATCAGTAACACACTACGCCACCAGGGACTCAGATCCTGCAGAGAGCGGGACCAACGTAACAAAGGCCACCATCAGTAACACACTACACCGCCAGGGACTCAGATCCTGCAGAGAGCTGGGACCAACGTAACAAAGGCCACCATCAGTAACACACTACACCACCAGGGACTCAGATCCTGCAGAGAGCTGGGACAACGTAACAAAGGCTACCATCAGTAACACACTACACCGCCAGGGACTCCGATCCTGCAGAGAGCGGGACCAACGTAACAAAGGCTACCATCAGTAACACACTACACCACCAGGGACTCAGATCCTGCAGAGAGCTGGGACCAACGTAACAAAGGCTACCATCAGTAACACACTACACCACCAGGGACTCAGATCTGCAGAGAGCGGGGACCAACGTAACAAAGGCTACCATCAGTAACACACTACACCGCCAGGGACTCAGATCCTGCAGAGAGCGGGACCAAACGTAACAAAGGCTACCATCAGTAACACACTACACCGCCAGGGACTCAGATCCTGCAGAGAGCGGGACCAACGTAACAAAGGCTACCATCAGTAACACACTACACCACCAGGGACTCAGATGCTGCAGAGAGCGGGACCAACGTAACAAAGGCTACCATCAGTAACACACTACACCGCCAGGGACTCAGATCCTGCAGAGAGCGGGACCAACGTAACAAAGGCTACCATCAGTAACACACTACACCACCAGGACTCGGATCCTGCAGAGAGCTGGGACCAACGTAACAAAGGCCACCATCAGTAACGCACTACACCGCCAGGGCCTCAGATCCTGCAGAGAGCGGGACCAACGTAACAAAGGCTACCATCAGTAACACACTACGCCACCAGGGACTCAGATCCTGCAGAGAGCGGACCAACGTAACAAAGGCTACCATCAGTAACACACTACACAACCAGGGACTCAGATCCTGCAGAGAGCGGGACCAACATAACAAAGGCTACCATCAGTAATACACTACACCGCCAGGGACTCAGATCCTGCAGAGAGCGGGACTAACGTAACAAAGGCTACCATCAGTAACACACTACGCCGCCAGGGACTCAGATCCTGCAGAGAGCTGGGACCAACGTAACAAAGGTCACCATCAGTAACACACTACACCGCCAGGGACTCAGATCTGCAGAGAGCTGGGACCAACGTAACAAAGGCCACCATCAGTAACACACTACGCCACCAGGGACTCAGATCCTGCAGTGCCAGACGTGGCCCCCTGCTTAAGCCAGTACATGTCCGGGGACAACTGAAGAGTATTGGGAGAATGTCATCAGATAAAACCAAAGTCGAACTGTTTGGCAGAAACACAACTCCCTCGTGTTTGGAGAGGAAAGAATGCTGAGTTGCATCCAAAGAGCCCCATACCTACTGTGAAGCATGGGGGTGGCAACATCATGCTTTGGGGCTGTTACCAGGACGACTGACCCCGGGGCTGTTACCAGGACAACTGACCCCGGGGCTGTTACCAGGACGACTGACCCCGGGGCTGTTACCAGGACGACTGACCCGGGGCTGTTACCAGGACGACTGACCCCGGGGCTGTTACCAGACGACTGACCCCGGGCTGTTACCAGGACGACTGACCCCGGGGCTGTTACCAGGACGACTGACCCCGGGGCTGTTACCAGGACGACTGATCCCGGGGCTGTTACCAGGACGACTGACCCCGGGGCTGTTACCAGGACGACTGACCCCGGGGCTGTTACCAGGACGACTGACCCCGGGGCTGTTACCAGGACGACTGACCCCGGGGCTGTTACCAGGACGACTGACCCCGGGGCTGTTACCAGGACGACTGATCCCGGGGCTGTTACCAGGACGACTGATCCCGGGGCTGTTACCAGGACGACTGACCCCGGGGCTGTTACCAGGACGACTGACCCCGGGGCTGTTACCAGGACGACTGACCCCGGGGCTGTTACCAGGACGACTGACCCCGGGGCTGTTACCAGGACGACTGACCCCGGGGCTGTTACCAGGACGACTGATTCCGGGGCTGTTACCAGGACGACTGATCCCGGGGCTGTTCCCAGGACGACTGATCCGTATACATGAAAGGGGCCATGTATCGTGAGATTGTGAGTGCAAACCTCCTTCCATCAGCATGGGCACTGAAGATGAAACGTGGCTGGGTCTTTCAGCAGGACGATGATCCCAAGCTCACCGCCAGGGTAACGAAGGAGTGGCTTCATAAGAAGCATTTCAAGGTCCTGGAGTGGCCGAGCCAGTCTTTGGATCTCAACCCTATAGAAAACCTTTGGAGGGAGTTAAAGTCCGTGTTGCCCAGCGACAGCCCCAAAACATCACTGCCCTAGAGAAGATCTGCATGGAGGAATGGGCCAACATACCAGCCACAGTGTGTGCCAACCTTGTGAGGACTTACAGAAACCGTCTGACCTCGGTCAGTGCCAATAAAGGATATAACAAAGGATTGGGATGAACGTCTGTTATTGACCAAATCCTGATTTCCCCCCTAATTTGCACATAAATCCGTTACCCATCAGACTGTGATGTTCTGGGTGTTTCCTCATGTTGTCTCCATAGTTGAGGTCACCGATGATGTCAATTAATAATAATAAACTTTATTTGTATAGCGCCAACATATTCAATTACAGGAGAACTTGTATAATTGGGATCGGACTAAATACTTCCCCCCCCCCCACTGTATCTTCGGCTGTATTTATGGGGAACATGAAAGAAAAATGGGTTTAGATGATTAGGTTCATCACATAAGAGAATTTTCAACATCCTGAATTCAAGAATGAAGTAGATGGATTTTAGGTTTTTTGCATTCGTCATTCTACAGTGTGGAGTCTAGTCACTTGGGGAAGGTCCCGGACAATCAGCTGACCGCGGCTGCCCTGACCGCTGGGAGCCCCGTGGCCAGCTGTAATCTGTTGTTAGGAAGCTACAAATGTTCTATCTTAGTTTATTAATCTTAATGTACCTGCAGAGTAAAGTATGTTCAGCCAACAGAGTTTAATTAGAATGAGGGGCCAGTAAAATTAGCAGGGGCTTTGGAAAAAAAATACAATGTTTAAACTTTCATATCCAAGGCAGATATCACCTGGGGTTGTGGAATCGTCTCCCTGATGCATAAGATCCGGCCGCAGTTCCCAGTCAGCAGCGCTGCAGATGGGCTACAGGTTGGCCACTTCTCACCTGACGGCACTGTAACCCTCGCCTCTGAGGTGGGAGAACGGCTAATGACCTTGTTAGAAGCGGGTATGGCCCATATAGGATGATACTGCGGGCAGATATGAGGAGGACATACAAAGGACAGATCTACAAAAGGATCTGCTGATCTATCTCCAGGTTGTCCACTTCTCACCTGACGGCACTGTAACCCTCGCCTCTGAGGTGGGTGAACGGGTAATGACCTCGTTAGAAGCGGGTATGGCCCATATAGGATGATACTGCGGGCAGATATGAGGAGGACATACAAAGGACAGATCTACAAAAGGATCTGCTGATCTCCTATCTCCAGGTTGGCCACTTCTCACCTGACGGCACTGTAACCCTCGCCTCTGAGGTGGGTGAACGGGTAATGACCTCGTTAGAAGCGGGTATGGCCCATATAGGATGATACTGCGGGCAGATATGAGGAGGACATACAAAGGACAGATCTACAAAAGGATCTGCTGATCTCCTATCTCCAGGTTGGCCACTTCTCACCTGACGGCACTGTAACCCTCGCCTCTGAAGTGGGTGAACGGCTAATGACCTCGTTAGAAGCGGGTATGGCCCATATAGGATGATAGTGTGGGCAGATATGAGGAGGACATACAAAGGACAGATCTACAAAAGGATCTGCTGATCTCCTATCTCCAGGTTGTCTTGATCTCAGGGGTGATACAAGTAGGTGACAAGGTTGATGGAAGCCATTGCCGTGCCTATGGAGGCTATGACCCACCTACACAGACCACTGGAAGGTCTCTGGGTGCGGCCTCTAAATTCTGGATTATCGGACATTTCTGGAATGACATAATTTTATAGGAGTATAGATCATTCCAGAAGAGTCAGAGCCCAGAAAGGGATTGGCATCTGGAATCATCCCATGGTAGTCACTCCTCCAGATACCTCCATGGTGCGCAGGGATGGGGCAAACACATGGCGTACATGGAATACAGCAGGGTTAGAGATTCCCCGGTCATGTTCATGCTTCATATGAGGATTTCTCATACGTGAGCCCCTTAAGCACATCCCCTTTAAGAGGGTAGTAGGTAATAGACAGACAGCCTGATAACAACCCGGTGTGATATCCAGGGGGGGGGGGGGGGGGGCAGTAAATAAGCTTCTCAGTAGATCTTTCATTAATCCGATTCTTATGATAAAGAAGTAGACGTTACCGGCTGATTAATCAGATGCGGCTAATCGCTGTCCTTGGCCGGCTAATCGCTGTCCTTGGCCGGCACACAAGCCTTATCTCCCTGCGTTCAGCTCTACAGACGGGTTAAAGGGCTGAAGGGCGATTGAGGAGAACGATCCAAGTTCAGATATTATTGTTGGTAACTTTCTGTTTCATCATATCCCCAACATCCATCCCATCGCATTACATCAGTTTTGCAGACATTCCCCTAGGACCCTGGGGTGATCACACCGCTTCTGCTTCCTCTTATCTATGCTTGTGCATAGTTTAAGTGTCAGTCTTCACTGCAGCTTCTAGAATTCTATTCATTAATTCAAAAGTTGAGGATAAGCAGTGTTAGAGGTTTGTCCAGAACAAGCAGAGCTGCAGGGCACGTACTTGGGGCCAGAAGCATAAGAAGCGAGTGTTGTCAGTATGATCCAGTATGAACATTGCAGATCCAACGTCAGAGCTGTTTAATCCCTTGATCCCAGCAGTATAATGTTACTCAGCGGGGGGGACACAATGAAGGACTGATGGGCCATGTAGCACCACTTCTGTTAATATGTATTCGGCTCGCAGTCCCAAGCTGGGCCATTACAATCTGGCAGAATACCGGAGTGAAGTGGCCCGGGGAACGGCTGGCCTACCCTGAGGGGGAGCCATTAGTGGCCCATGACGGACAACCCCCTTGGTACTCCTCGCTCCCAGTTCTTCTTGACCGTCGGGACTACTGGCTATACATGGGATCCTTATATAACTCTGTGTGCGGTGGTGCCTGGAAATGGGGAGAACGTGGGAGCAGGAAGCGACATTCACTAATAGATGTTGGATCACTTCTGTTGGAAAGGGCCAACATTGGGCCCCTTGTGTCCGGGGGGGGGGGCGGGTCCTCAGGGCCCATGAATGCTATGGGCGACTGGTTGGACAGAAATTGGGAAGCTTCCGGCCCCACCTGCCTTGGTCATAAATGTATTTCCTCTTACACCCCAAGTCCTGCTGACAGGTGTCTGTTCATTGTAAGCCTTTAGTAGGAGTAAAATGCTAATGGAGGACTTGGGGTGATGCTGACCCTTCCAGATGGACGGCCAACAATTACAGGGTGACGACAACAGTCTGCAGCGGCGGCTCCACTGCCCCTTTCCTTCGCATGGCCCCTAAATGGTTTGGAAATGGGTGGAGGACATGGTCTTCATTAGAGTGGGCCTCCATGTGATCCTGAAACCGTTTGGATTCCACCACTTCACGCCTAAGGTGATGGGGATTTCCCTGAACTCTGTGGAGGAGCATCACGGGGCGGACTGTATCTTAATTCATGGATCGTAGATAGTTGTAGCTGGTCAGGGCCGGTCAGGGCCAGAGAAACAAAGGCAGCTACGCCGAATCCTGCTCTATTATATTGGCATGGATCCAAAGGGTGAAGGAAAAGGGAGCAGTAAGCACTGAGTGACCTGAAAGTACTCTTAGATCCCACAGAACTAACCTGCATCTGCCCCTGTTAACGATAAACCAATCACTAATGGAAGGCTTGAGCTTTTGGAGATTGGTTCAGGATATCATGATGGAGAAGCAGAACAGGTTATGCACTGGTGACCAATAGAGCTGAGCGAACAGACTCGTCCGATGCTCATTAGAGTATTAGCATACTCGATGGTGGTCGGTACTCAAGCGAATGCCACGCCATGCTCGACCCCACCCAACATTACCACTTCCTGCTGTGACGTGCCAGTGTGTACACATCCGCAGCAGTATATGGCTGGCTGGAGAGAGAGAGAGAGGGAGAAAAAAATCTCGGCACCCGGCGGGTCCATTGCAAAGATGCTCGAGTCGCCCATTGACTTCAATGGAGTTCGTTACTCGAAACGAGCTCTCGAATATTACGAAAAGCTCGACTCGAATAATGAGCACCTGAGCATTTTGGTGCTCGCTCATCTCTAGTGACCAATATTGGTAAGAGGGAGGAATAACCCCTCCTTTCCTGGGACATATCCGAGGAGGTTGGAGATGATGGCACTCGCTTCAATGTGTGGGACTGGCCTGAAGGTGAGCATCTACCTGAGGAACACTTCTGGAATCACATTCGATTTCACACCTTTTGTGGCGCACTGGAAATTTTAGTTGTTTTTTGTTGAACCATTGGGTAAACCAATCTAGAAGGCAGAAGCAGGGTTTAATAGTTTTTTTTACAAGTCCACACAGATCTTCCCGGAGAGCCTCATGTGGTGCAGAGCATTGGGGCAGCAGAAATGCAGTTCTAAGCTCTTGCTCACGATCTGAATGTTGCGGGTTGAATCCCTGCATGGTTCAGGTTTACTCAGTGTTCCATCGGTAAAATGAGTACTCAGCTTGCTGGAGGTGTAGAAGATAACTGGGAAGGGAAATGGCAAGCCGCCCGCAAAAACAGTCTGCTTGCATCAGGGGACTTTGCCTTTGTCTACGTTAGATCTCTGCCAAAGCTCACACCAAGGATGTAACTCCTGTAACTCCGCACAGTAGACTTAGTAGAAAACTCTCTTTAACTGGGGTATGGCTGCCAACTTGGTAACACCCAGATTGTGGGAATGGGTCTCTGAGGGGACTAGGACTGGTAGAAGAAATAAGAATGGACCCCACACTGACAATGTGTTTGCGGGACTTGGAAAGAGAACAAGTTACACCAACCGCAGAACAGTTAGATGATATTAGGACCCTTAAAGTCCCAGTACTAAATAGGGAGTTTTATCCAGAGGCCACCAGAAGTCCATGTATGGACAGTTTTCAACACGCTGTGGAGAAGGATCTGCTGAACCTCCAGACTCATAATAAAGAGGTGTCTAAAAGAAGGAAGGATGATCTATCATATAAGGAAAGGAAGCAAATCCAGAACCTGACACAAAACAAAAATATCATCATACAAGGGGGGAGATGTGGTGGTGCTACATGCGGGTCTATACTCCAAATAGGTTCTGGATATACTGAACGACAGCGCCACCTACAGAGAGCTGGACTCAAACCCCAAGCAAGTCTTTACAAGTTGGAGAAATTAGTTGGAGAAGAGAAACACTTGGGAGTTTTGACTGAAAGAGAAGCGGCTCATCTCTGTCCTGGGATCCTTCCATGGCCGTGTGTCATGGCCTTCCAAGGTCCATAAAGGGGTTTTTCCTCCACCTCTTCGCCCCATAGTTGCAGGGATCGGGTCATCCTGCGAGCACCTTAGCGCGTGGGTGGACCGATCCCTGCAACCGTTGGCGAGGAGGATGCCAGGTTACCTCATAGACCGCAAACATACCGCACAGCGTATGAATGATGTCATCTGGGAGAGAGAACATAGATGGGTTCAATGTGATGTCCAGAAGCTGTACTCTTGTATTCTGCACCATGTGGCCTCTAAACGAGGCTATAAAAAACGAACCCTTAAAAAAGCCATATCCAAAGTTAATGACAAGTCGTGATTCTCTTCTAAACACGAGATCTGTCAAACATTGCACTCGATATGAAGATAAAATAATGTTTTCAACGTACAGCAGGGAATACAGCAGGGAATACAGCAGGGAATACAGTAGGGAATACAACAGGGAATACAGTAGGGAATACAGTAGGGAATACAGCAGGGAATACAGCAGGGAATACAGTAGGGAATACAGTAGGGAATACAGTAGGGACTTCTATGCAATCAAACGAATAATTCTGAAAAACCTTCCAATACTCCCACAAGATGGTGTGATAGATCCCATCCTGAGTGAAGGGGTGCATCGTGTGATCGCAGGAGTAGATGTCTGGGGGCACATGGTCTCCGAGCACATTCAGGTCAGAAACCAAAATGGGTTCACAATGGCTGAACAGAAAGGTTTCTTCAGATGTGGGAATCATAAATGTAGTGAGTGTATCAGAGCTGAGAACAAACGGGGATTGTGGGATTACTCGGGGGCCACTATAGGACAATCCATCCACTGTGACAGCATTAATGTCAGCTAGATCATCGCATGTATCAGCTGCAACGTAGAATATACAGGAAGTACAGGAAGGAAAGCACGGTTCAGGAACAGATGAGATGTATCAGAAATAATGACGGGAGTTCAGGGCCGGCGAGACACTTCATGGGGGGCACAAGCAGAATATACAGGAAGTACAGGAAGGAAAGTACGGTTCAGGAACAGATGAGATGTATCAAACATAATGACGGGAGTTCAGGGGCGGCGAGACACTTCATGGGGGGGGCACAAGCAGAATATACAGGAAGTACAGGAAGGAAAGTACGGTTCAGGAACAGATGAGATGTATCAAACATAATGACGGGAGTTCAGGGGCGGCGAGACACTTCATGGGGGGCACAAGCAGAATATACAGGAAGTACAGGAAGGAAAGTACGGTTCAGGAACAGATGAGATGTATCAAACATAATGACGGGAGTTCAGGGGCGGCGAGACACTTCATGGGGGGGCACAATCAGAATATACAGGAAGTACAGGAAGGAAAGTACGGTTCAGGAACAGATGAGATGTATCAAACATAATGACGGGAGTTCAGGGGCGGCGAGACACTTCATGGGGGGCACAAGCAGAATATACAGGAAGTACAGGAAGGAAAGTACGGTTCAGGAACAGATGAGATGTATCAGACATAATGAGTTCAGGGGCGGCGAGACACTTCATGGGGGGCACAAGCAGAATATACAGGAAGTACAGGAAGGAAAGTACGGTTCAGGAACAGATGAGATGTATCAAACATAATGACGGGAGTTCAGGGGCGGCGAGACACTTCATGGGGGGCACAAGCAGAATATACAGGAAGTACAGGAAGGAAAGTACGGTTCAGGAACAGATGAGATGTATCAGACATAATGAGTTCAGGGGCGGCGAGACACTTCATGGGGGGCACAAGCAGAATATACAGGAAGTACAGGAAGGAAAGTACGGTTCAGGAACAGATGAGATGTATCAAACATAATGACGGGAGTTCAGGGGCGGCGAGATACTTCATGGGGGGCACAAGCAGAATATACAGGAAGTACAGGAAGGAAAGTACGGTTCAGGAACAGATGAGATGTATCAGAAACAATGAGATGTTCAGAGGCGGCGAGACACTTCATGGGGGGGCACAAGCAGAATATACAGGAAGTACAGGAAGGAAAGTACGGTTCAGGAACAGATGAGATGTATCAAACATAATGACAGGAGTTCAGGGGCGGCGAGACACTTCATGGGGGGCACAAGCAGAATATACAGGAAGTACAGGAAGGAAAGTACGGTTCAGGAACAGATGAGATGTATCAGACATAATGAGGAGTTCAGGGGCGGCGAGACACTTCATGGGGGGCACAAGCAGAATATACAGGAAGTACAGGAAGGAAAGTACGGTTCAGGAACAGATAAGATGTATCAAACATAATGACAGGAGTTCAGGGGCGGCGAGACACTTCATGGGGGGCACAAGCAGAGTATACAGGAAGTACAGGAAGGAAAGTACGGTTCAGGAACGGATGAGATGTATCAAACATAATGAGGAGTTCAGAGGCGGCGAGACACTTCATGGGGGGGCACAAGCAGAATATACAGGAAGTACAGGAAGGAAAGTACGGTTCAGGAACAGATGAGATGTATCAAACATAATGACAGGAGTTCAGGGGCGGCGAGACACTTCATGGGGGGCACAAGCAGAATATACAGGAAGTACAGGAAGGAAAGTACGGTTCAGGAACAGATGAGATGTATCAGACATAATGAGGAGTTCAGGGGCGGCGAGACACTTCATGGGGGGCACAAGCAGAATATACAGGAAGTACAGGAAGGAAAGTACGGTTCAGGAACAGATGAGATGTATCAAACATAATGAGGAGTTCAGGGGCGGCGAGACACTTCATGGGGGGCACAAGCAGAATATACAGGAAGTACAGGAAGGAAAGTACGGTTCAGGAACAGATGAGATGTATCAAACATGACGGGAGTTCAGGGGCGGCGAGACACTTCATGGGGGGCACAACCAGAATATACAGGAAGTACAGGAAGGAAAGTACGGTTCAGGAATAGATGAGAAGTATCAGAAACAATGACGGGAGTTCAGGGGCGGCGAGACACTTCATGGGGGGCACAAGCAGAATATACAGGAAGTACAGGAAAGAAAGTACGGTTCAGGAACAGATGAGATGTATCAAACATAATGAGGAGTTCAGGGGCGGCGAGACACTTCATGGGGGGCACAATCAGAATATACAGGAAGTACAGGAAGGAAAGTACAGTTCAGGAACAGATGAGATGTATCAAACATAATGACGGGAGTTCAGGGGCGGCGAGACACTTCATGGGGGGCACAAGCAGAATATACAGGAAGTACAGGAAGGAAAGTACGGTTCAGGAACAGATGAGATGTATCAAACATAATGAGGAGTTCAGGGGCGGCGAGACACTTCATGGGGGGCACAAGCAGAATATACAGGAAGTACAGGAAGGAAAGTACGGTTCAGGAACAGATGAGATGTATCAAACATAATGAGGAGTTCAGGGGCGGCGAGACACTTCATGGGGGGCACAATCAGAATATACAGGAAGTACAGGAAGGAAAGTACGGTTCAGAAACAGATGAGATGTATCAAACATAATGAGGAGTTCAGGGGCGGCGAGACACTTCATGGGGGGCACAATCAGAATATACAGGAAGTACAGGAAGGAAAGTACGGTTCAGGAACAGATGAGATGTATCAGAAATAATGACGGGAGATCAGGGGCGGCGAGACACTTCATGGGGGGCACAATCAGAATATACAGGAAGTACAGGAAGGAAAGTACGGTTCAGGAACAGATGAGATGTATCAAACATAATGAGGAGTTCAGGGGCGGCGAGACACTTCATGGGGGGCACAAGCAGAATATACAGGAAGTACAGGAAGGAAAGTACGGTTCAGGAACAGATGAGATGTATCAAACATAATGAGGAGTTCAGGGGCGGCGAGACACTTCATGGGGGGCACAATCAGAACATACAGGAAGTACAGGAAGGAAAGTACAGTTTAGGAACAGATGAGATGTATCAAACATAATGAGGAGTTCAGGGGCGGCGAGACACTTCATGGGGGGCACAAGCAGAATATACAGGAAGTACAGGAAGGAAAGTATGGTTCAGGAACAGATGAGATGTAACAAACATAATGAGGAGTTCAGGGGCGGCGAGACACTTCATGGGGGGCACAAGCAGAATATACAGGAAGTACAGGAAAGAAAGTACGGTTCAGGAACAGATGAGATGTATCAGAAATAATGAGGAGTTCAGGGGCGGCGAGACACTTCATGGAGGGGCACAAGCAGAATATACAGGAAGTACAGGAAGGAAAGTACGGTTCAGGAACAGATGAGATGTATCAAACATAATGAGGAGTTCAGGGGCGGCGAGACACTTCATGGAGGGGCACAAGCAGAATATACAGGAAGTACAGGAAGGAAAGTACGGTTCAGGAACAGATGAGATGTATCAAACATAATGACGGGAGTTCAGGGGCGGCGAGACACTTCATGGGGGGGCACAATCAGAATATACAGGAAGTACAGGAAGGAAAGCACGGTTCAGGAACAGATGAGATGTATCAGAAATAATGAGGAGTTCAGGGGCAGCGAGACACTTCATGGGGGGCACAATCAGAATATACAGGAAGTACAGGAAAGAAAGTAAGGTTCAGGAACAGATGAGATGTATCAAACATAATGAGGAGTTCAGGGGCGGCGAGACACTTCATGGGGGGCACAAGCAGAATATACAGGAAGTACAGGAAGGAAAGTACGGTTCAGGAACAGATGAGATGTATCAAACATAATGAGGAGTTCAGGGGCGGCGAGACACTTCATGGGGGGCACAAGCAGAATATACAGGAAGTACAGGAAGGAAAGTACGGTTCAGGAACAGATGAGATGTATCAAACATAATGAGGAGTTCAGGGGCGGCGAGACACTTCATGGGGGGCACAAGCAGAATATACAGGAAGTACAGGAAGGAAAGTACGGTTCAGGAACAGATGAGATGTATCAAACATAATGAGGAGTTCAGGGGCGGCGAGACACTTCATGGGGGGCACAAGCAGAATATACAGGAAGTACAGGAAGGAAAGTACGGTTCAGGAACAGATGAGATGTATCAAACATAATGACGGGAGTTCAGGGGCGGCGAGACACTTCATGGGGGGCACAAGCAGAATATACAGGAAGTACAGGAAGGAAAGTACGGTTCAGGAACAGATGAGATTTATCAAACATAATGACGGGAGTTCAGGGGCGGCGAGACACTTCATGGGGGGGCACAAGCAGAGTATACAGGAAGTACAGGAGGGAAAGTACGGTTCAGGAACAGATGAGATTTATCAAACATAATGAGGAGTTCAGGGGCGGCGAGACACTTCATGGGGGGGCACAAGCAGAGTATACAGGAAGTACAGGAAGGAAAGTACGGTTCAGGAACAGATGAGATGTATCAAACATAATGACGGGAGTTCAGGGGCGGCGAGACACTTCATGGAGGGGCACAATCAGAATATACAGGAAGTACAGGAAGGAAAGTACGGTTCAGGAACAGATAAGATGTATCAGAAATAATGAGGAGTTCAGGGGCGGCGAGACACTTCATGGGGGGCACAAGCAGAATATACAGGAAGTACAGGAAGGAAAGTACGGTTCAGGAACAGATGAGATGTATCAAACATAATGAGGAGTTCAGGGGCGGCGAGACACTTCATGGGGGGCACAATCAGAATGTACAGGAAGGAAAGTACGGTTCAGGAACAGATGAGATGTATCAAACATAATGACGGGAGTTCAGGGGCGGCGAGACACTTCATGGAGGGGCACAAGCAGAATATACAGGAAGTACAGGAAGGAAAGTACGGTTCAGGAACAGATGAGATGTATCAAACATAATGACGGGAGTTCAGGGGCGGCGAGACACTTCATGGGGGGCACAATCAGAATATACAGGAAGTACAGGAAGGAAAGTACGGTTCAGGAACAGATGAGATGTATCAAACATAATGAGGAGTTCAGGGGCGGCGAGACACTTCATGGAGGGGCACAATCAGAATATACAGGAAGTACAGGAAGGAAAGTACGGTTCAGGAACAGATAAGATGTATCAGAAATAATGAGGAGTTCAGGGGCGGCGAGACACTTCATGGGGGGGCACAATCAGAATATACAGGAAGTACAGGAAGGAAAGCACGGTTCAGGAACAGATGAGATGTATCAAACATAATGAGGAGTTCAGGGGCGGCGAGACACTTTATGGGGGGCACAATCAGAATATACAGGAAGTACAGGAAGGAAAGCACGGTTCAGGAACAGATGAGATGTATCAAACATAATGAGGAGTTCAGGGGCGGCGAGACACTTCATGGGGGGCACAAGCAGAATATACAGGAAGTACAGGAAGGAAAGTACGGTTCAGGAACAGATGAGATGTATCAAACATAATGAGGAGTTCAGGGGCGGCGAGACACTTCAAGGGGGGCACAAGCAGAATATACAGGAAGTACAGGAAGGAAAGTACGGTTCAGGAACAGATGAGATGCATCAAACATAATGAGGAGTTCAGGGGCGGCGAGACACTTCATGGGGGGCACAATCAGAATATACAGGAAGTACAGGAAGGAAAGCACGGTTCAGGAACAGATGAGATGTATCAAACATAATGACGGGAGTTCAGGGGCGGCAAGACACTTCATGGGGGGCACAATCAGAATATACAGGAAGTACAGGAAGGAAAGTACGGTTCAGGAACAGATGAGATGTATCAAACATAATGACGGGAGTTCAGGGGCGGCGAGACACTTCATGGGGGGCA
This sequence comes from Eleutherodactylus coqui, assembly GCF_035609145.1. NCBI lineage: Eukaryota > Metazoa > Chordata > Amphibia > Anura > Eleutherodactylidae > Eleutherodactylus > Eleutherodactylus coqui. The sequence goes on from NC_089837.1 coordinate 3,193,098, forward strand.
CAAGCAGAATATACAGGAAGTACAGGAAAGAAAGTACGGTTCAGGAACAGATGAGATATATCAGAAACAATGATGGGAGTTCAGGGGCGGCGAGACACTTCATGGGGGGGCACAATCAGAATATACAGGAAGTACAGGAAGGAAAGCACGGTTCAGGAACAGATGAGATGTATCAGAAATAATGAGGAGTTCAGGGGCAGCGAGACACTTCATGGGGGGCACAATCAGAATATACAGGAAGTACAGGAAAGAAAGTACGGTTCAGGAACAGATGAGATGTATCAAACATAATGAGGAGTTCAGGGGCGGCGAGACACTTCATGGGGGGCACAAGCAGAATATACAGGAAGTACAGGAAGGAAAGTACGGTTCAGGAACAGATGAGATGTATCAAACATAATGAGGAGTTCAGGGGCGGCGAGACACTTCATGGGGGGCACAAGCAGAATATACAGGAAGTACAGGAAGGAAAGTACGGTTCAGGAACAGATGAGATGTATCAAACATAATGAGGAGTTCAGGGGCGGCGAGACACTTCATGGGGGGCACAAGCAGAATATACAGGAAGTACAGGAAGGAAAGTACGGTTCAGGAACAGATGAGATGTATCAAACATAATGACAGGAGTTCAGGGGCGGCGAGACACTTCATGGGGGGCACAAGCAGAATATACAGGAAGTACAGGAAGGAAAGTACGGTTCAGGAACAGATGAGATGTATCAAACATAATGACGGGAGTTCAGGGGCGGCGAGACACTTCATGGGGGGCACAAGCAGAATATACAGGAAGTACAGGAAGGAAAGTACGGTTCAGGAACAGATGAGATTTATCAAACATAATGAGGAGTTCAGGGGCGGCGAGACACTTCATGGGGGGCACAAGCAGAATATACAGGAAGTACAGGAAGGAAAGTACGGTTCAGGAACAGATGAGATGTATCAAACATAATGAGGAGTTCAGGGGCGGCGAGACACTTCATGGGGGGCACAAGCAGAATATACAGGAAGTACAGGAAGGAAAGTACGGTTCAGGAACAGATGAGATGTATCAAACATAATGACGGGAGTTCAGGGGCGGCGAGACACTTCATGGGGGGCACAAGCAGAATATACAGGAAGTACAGGAAGGAAAGTACGGTTCAGGAACAGATGAGATGTATCAAACATAATGAGGAGTTCAGGGGCGGCGAGACACTTCATGGGGGGCACAATCAGAATATACAGGAAGTACAGGAAGGAAAGTACGGTTCAGAAACAGATGAGATGTATCAGAAATAATGAGGAGTTCAGGGGCGGCGAGACACTTCATGGGGGGCACAAGCAGAATATACAGGAAGTACAGGAAGGAAAGTACGGTTCAGGAACAGATGAGATGTATCAGAAACAATGAGGAGTTCAGGGGCGGCGAGACACTTCATGGGGGACACAAGCAGAATATACAGGAAGTACAGGAAGGAAAGTACGGTTCAGGAACAGATGAGATGTATCAAACATAATGAGGAGTTCAGGGGCGGCGAGATACTTCATGGGGGGGCACAATCAGAATATACAGGAAGTACAGGAAGGAAAGCACGGTTCAGGAACAGATGAGATGTATCAGAAATAATGAGGAGTTCAGGGGCAGCGAGACACTTCATGGGGGGCACAATCAGAATATACAGGAAGTACAGGAAAGAAAGTACGGTTCAGGAACAGATGAGATGTATCAAACATAATGAGGAGTTCAGGGGCGGCGAGACACTTCATGGGGGGCACAAGCAGAATATACAGGAAGTACAGGAAGGAAAGTACGGTTCAGGAACAGATGAGATGTATCAAACATAATGAGGAGTTCAGGGGCGGCGAGACACTTCATGGGGGGCACAAGCAGAATATACAGGAAGTACAGGAAGGAAAGTACGGTTCAGGAACAGATGAGATGTATCAAACATAATGAGGAGTTCAGGGGCGGCGAGACACTTCATGGGGGGCACAAGCAGAATATACAGGAAGTACAGGAAGGAAAGTACGGTTCAGGAACAGATGAGATGTATCAAACATAATGACAGGAGTTCAGGGGCGGCGAGACACTTCATGGGGGGCACAAGCAGAATATACAGGAAGTACAGGAAGGAAAGTACGGTTCAGGAACAGATGAGATGTATCAAACATAATGACGGGAGTTCAGGGGCGGCGAGACACTTCATGGGGGGCACAAGCAGAATATACAGGAAGTACAGGAAGGAAAGTACGGTTCAGGAACAGATGAGATTTATCAAACATAATGAGGAGTTCAGGGGCGGCGAGACACTTCATGGGGGGCACAAGCAGAATATACAGGAAGTACAGGAAGGAAAGTACGGTTCAGGAACAGATGAGATGTATCAAACATAATGAGGAGTTCAGGGGCGGCGAGACACTTCATGGGGGGCACAAGCAGAATATACAGGAAGTACAGGAAGGAAAGTACGGTTCAGGAACAGATGAGATGTATCAAACATAATGACAGGAGTTCAGGGGCGGCGAGACACTTCATGGGGGGCACAAGCAGAATATACAGGAAGTACAGGAAGGAAAGTACGGTTCAGGAACAGATGAGATGTATCAAACATAATGACGGGAGTTCAGGGGCGGCGAGACACTTCATGGGGGGCACAAGCAGAATATACAGGAAGTACAGGAAGGAAAGTACGGTTCAGGAACAGATGAGATTTATCAAACATAATGAGGAGTTCAGGGGCGGCGAGACACTTCATGGGGGGCACAAGCAGAATATACAGGAAGTACAGGAAGGAAAGTACGGTTCAGGAACAGATGAGATGTATCAAACATAATGAGGAGTTCAGGGGCGGCGAGACACTTCATGGGGGGCACAAGCAGAATATACAGGAAGTACAGGAAGGAAAGTACGGTTCAGGAACAGATGAGATGTATCAAACATAATGACGGGAGTTCAGGGGCGGCGAGACACTTCATGGGGGGCACAAGCAGAATATACAGGAAGTACAGGAAGGAAAGTACGGTTCAGGAACAGATGAGATGTATCAAACATAATGAGGAGTTCAGGGGCGGCGAGACACTTCATGGGGGGCACAATCAGAATATACAGGAAGTACAGGAAGGAAAGTACGGTTCAGAAACAGATGAGATGTATCAGAAATAATGAGGAGTTCAGGGGCGGCGAGACACTTCATGGGGGGCACAAGCAGAATATACAGGAAGTACAGGAAGGAAAGTACGGTTCAGGAACAGATGAGATGTATCAGAAACAATGAGGAGTTCAGGGGCGGCGAGACACTTCATGGGGGACACAAGCAGAATATACAGGAAGTACAGGAAGGAAAGTACGGTTCAGGAACAGATGAGATGTATCAAACATAATGAGGAGTTCAGGGGCGGCGAGACACTTCATGGGGGGCACAAGCAGAATATACAGGAAGTACAGGAAGGAAAGTACGGTTCAGGAACAGATGAGATGTATCAAACATAATGAGGAGTTCAGGGGCGGCGAGACACTTCATGGGGGGCACAAGCAGAATATACATACACTGACTGGTTATGGCATGGAAATAGTTAAGATTAAAGGGCACAATACATTATTGAAGAGAGAAGCATTTTGGATGATTGGGTCGGAGGCGTCCCAATGGTCAGACCTGTCCTGTATAGAGTAAATAGTGGATCTAGAAAGGGGGCCTTTATTCATAAAAAAGAGAAAGGGGAAAGAAAAGGAAAAAAAAAATTTTTTTTTTTTTTTTTGCTATTCTATTATTTAGTCTATTGTGTGATATGTGTAGATAAAGGTTTGTCATTTCGGTTTATGTTCATTAGTTATCACTGGATGTATATGGGACGCCGCCATTCATAGTATATTACATGTGTTATCGCAGGGGGATTTCCTCATTACATTTCATGATATTTTATGTTTTGTATACAAAATGCTCCGTTTATTGCCAATATAGAAACACAACTGACATCAAGAAACAATGTTATAGCACATGTTAATGAGTGTATGGATTATTACGCTATATGGATCATATATCATATGTGGAATCAGCTTAGATCATGCCGCATGCCGTATTAAAATCGGGGTTTAAGTTCACATGGGATCTAGTAAGTCGGCTGTTTTGTATTGGCTGTAATTATTGAGGTATTTCAGGAGTGATGTGACCCCCATCATCAGGTGATAAGACTCCTCACGGGGTGGGAACGCGTCCTGAGGAGACGTCTGACTGCTTTTATGTAGCACCTTATTCAATAAGGACTTGTGGACGCCATCTGTGTGAAGACAGCATCTACATTCTGCATCTACACACGGCCGGGGTCTGAAGGAGGATACACTGCTGGGCTTCTACCGCTCGCATATTAGCACTAACTGCTTAGGTTAAGCGGCGCTGCTGATTAGAGCCACCTGATTGGCTCTTCGGCCCCACATGACTACACAGCATGTACGCGGGTTGCCTTCAGCAGCCGTGCACTACACACTACAGTTAAGCAGCACGGGGTTAGGGTTAGGGTTTAAGGTTAGGTTTAGGGTTGGGGTTAGTGTTTAGGGTTGGGTTTAGGTAACCCTAACCCTAAACCTAACCCCGTGCTGCCTAACTGTAGTGTGTAGTGCACAGCTGCTGAAGGCAATCCGCGTGCACGCTGTGTAGTCATGTGGGGCCAAGGAGCCAATCAGGTGGCTCTAATCAGCAGCGCTGCAGAACTGCGGCTGAAATCCCAAATATGCCTCCCGCACGCTCTACACCATGATGTCACACCTGTCTCATCAGCTACCCCATCGCTCTGAGGAAGTACTGCTTGATTTGCCCCAGGGTTCAACACTTCTGTGGCCTGGTTTGTGCTGGGCTGCATGGTATGTGCCTGTTACAATGCAGACCAACTGGTCAACGGACCCATGTCCTCCTCACTGCGAGACAGACTGTTTCAGGGACTGCAGATGACTGCATACAGGGACCAGAGGTAGGTGGCCTGGAGTTTATATTGCTTTGCATAAACCTCTTCTCAATTAGAGGCGTGGCTTGTAGAATAAAATAAATAAAAATGCCAACGGCAAACCTACAGCTAAGAGATTTACAAATAAAGTAAATTGTACATATATGCATGTGATGCTGTGGAGGAAGCCAGAAGCCTGGAGCTGGTTCTTCTGTTACCTGTGACTACGCAATGCTGAGTACTGCAGGTTTAGATTTGGTTCTTCTTATTTTCTATGTTATGTCTAGAGATGAGCGAACGTACTCGTTCGAGTATTAGGGTGTTCGAGATGCTTGTTACTCGTAACGAGTACCATGCGATGTTCGGGTTACTTTCAGTTTCCTCTCTGAGACGTTAGCGCACTTTTCTGGCCAATAGAAAGACAGGGAAGGCATTACAACTTCCCCCTGCGACGTTCAAGCCCTATACCACCCACCTGCAGTGAGTGGCTGGCGAGATCAGGTGTCACCCGAGTATAAAAGTCGGCCCCTCCCGCGGCTCGCCACAGATGCATTCTGACAGAGATCAGGGAAAGTGCTATCGTGTTGGAGCTGCTGTAGGGAGAGCGTTAGGAGTATTTTAGGCTTCAAGAACCCCAACGGTCCTTCTTAGGGCCACATCTAACCGTGTGCAGTAGTATGGAGGCTGCTTTTTGCAGTGTTGCACTTTTTTTTGTATATCGGCCGTGCAGAGCATTGCGCCCTGCAGTAATACTCCAGGGCCAGTAGTCGTGAGGCAGGGACAGAAGACATATTTATTGAATATAGGCAGTGGGCCTTTCCAAAAACATTTGGGAAAAAAATCTAAGTGTTACAGCAGGCTTGCACAAAATTCTTTCCTGCCTCTGCTGTGCGTTCCGTAAGCGAAGTCAGCCTCCAACCACAGGCCAATAAGCGGCACATTTAATTACAGCGTTCTGTTTCTGCACTACTGGTAATACACCATGCTGAGGGGTAGGGGTAGGCCTAGAGAACGTGGACGCGGGCGAGGACGCGGAGGCCCAAGTCAGGGTGTGGGCACAGGCCGAGCTCCTGATCCAGGTGTATCGCAGCCGACCGCTGCGGGATTAGGAGAGAGGCACGTTTCTGGCGTCCCCAGATTAATCTCACAATTAATGGGTCCACGCGGTAGACCTTTATTAGAAAATGAGCAGTGTGAGCAGGTCCTGTCGTGGATGGCAGAAAGTGCATCCAGCAATCTATCGACCACCCAGAGTTCTGCGCCGTCCACTGCTGCAACTCTGAATCCTCTGGCTGCTGCTCCTCCTTCCTCCCAGCCTCCTCGCTCCATGAAAATGACATATTCTGAGGAGCGGGCAGACTCCCAGGAACTGTTCTCGGGCCCCTGCCCAGAATGGGCAGCAATGGTTCCTCTCCCGCCAGAGGAGTTTATCGTGACTGATGCCCAACCTTTGGAAAGGGATGAGGCTGGGGACTTCCGGCACCTGTCTCAAGAGCTTTCAGTGGGTGAGGAGGACGATGATGATGAGACACAGTTGTCTATCAGTGAGGTAGTAGTAATTGGAGTAAGTCCGAGGGAGGAGCGCACAGAGGATTCGGAGGAAGAGCAGCAGGACGATGAGGTGACAGACCCCACCTGGTTTGCTACGACTACTGAGGACAGGTCTTCAGAGGGGGAGGCAAGGGCAGCAGCAGGGCAGGTTGGAAGAGGCAGTGCGGTGGCCAGGGGTAGAGGCAGGGCCAGACCGAATAATCCACCAACTGTTTCCCAAAGCACCCCCTCACGCCATGCCACCCTGCAGAGGCCGAGGTGCTCAAAGGTCTGGCAGTTTTTCACTGAGAGTGCAGATGACCGACGAACAGTGGTGTGCAACCTGTGTCGCGTCAAGATCAGCCGGGGAGCCACCACCAACAGCCTCACCACCACCAGCATGCGCAGGCATATGATGGCCAAGCACCCCACAAGGTGGGACGAAGGCCGTTCACCGCCTCCGGTTTGCACCGCTGCCTCTCCCCCTGTGCCCCAACCTGCCACTGAGATCCAACCCCCCTCTCAGGACACAGGCACTACCGTCTCCCGGCCTGCACCCACACCCTCACCTCCGCTGTCCTCGGCCCCATCCACCAATGTCTCTCAGCGCACCGTCCAGCCGTCGCTAGTGCAAGTGTTGGAGCGCAAGCGCAAGTATGCCGCCGCCACGCACCCGCACGCTCAAGCGTTAAACGTGCACATAGCCAAATTGATCAGGCTGGAGATGCTGCCGTATAGAGTTGTGGAAACGGAGGCTTTCAAAGGTATGATGGCGGCGGTGGCCCCGCGCTATTCGGTTCCCAGTCGCCACTACTTTTCCCGATGTGCCGTCCCAGCCCTGCACGACCACGTCTCACGCAACATTGTACGCGCCCTCACCAATGCGGTTACTGCCAAGGTCCACTTAACTACGGACACGTGGACAAGCACAGGCGGGCAGGGCCACTATATCTCCCTGACGGCACATTGGGTGAATTTAGTAGAGCCTGGGACCGCTCACGTCCTACCCACCCCCAGAATTGCGGGCCCCAGCTCGGTGGTGGTATCTGCGGCGGTGTATGCTTCCTCCACTAAAGCACCTTCCTCCTCCTCCTCCTCCTACGCAACCTCTGTCTCGCAATCAAGATGTGTCAGCAGCAGGACGTCGCCAGCAGTCGGTGTCGCGCGGTGTGGCAGCACAGCGGTGGGCAAGCGTCAGCAGGCCGTGCTGAAACTACTCAGCTTAGGAGACAAGAGGCACACGGCCCACGAACTGCTGCAGGGTCTGACAGAGCAGACCGACCGCTGGCTTGCGCCGCTGAGCCTCCAACCGGGCATGGTCGTGTGTGACAATGGCCGTAACCTGGTGGCGGCTCTGCAGCTCGGCAGCCTCACGCACGTGCCATGCCTGGCCCATGTCTTTAATTTGGTGGTTCAGCGCTTTCTGAAAAGCTACCCCCACTTGTCAGACCTGCTCGGAAAGGTGCACTGGGTCAGCGCACATTTCCGCAAGTCCCACACGGACGCTGCCACCCTGCGCACCCTGCAACATAGGTTTAATCTGCCAGTGCACCGACTGCTGTGCGACGTGCCCACACGGTGGAACTCTACGCTCCACATGTTGGCCAGACTCTATGAGCAGCGTAGATCTATAGTGGAATACCAACTCCAACATGGGCGGCGTAGTGGGAGTCAGCCTCCTCAATTATTTACAGAAGAGTGGGCCTGGTTGGCAGACATCTGCCAGGTCCTTCGAAACTTTGAGGAGTCTACCCAGGTGGTGAGTGGCGATGCTGCAATCATTAGCATCACCATTCCTCTGCTATGCATCTTGAGAAGTTCCCTGCAAAGCATAAAGGCAGACGCTTTGCGCTCGGAAACAGAGCCGGGGGAAGACAGTATGTCGCTGGATAGTCAGAGCACCCTCCTGTCTATATCTCAGCGCGTTGAGGAGGAGGAGGAGGAGCATGAGGAGGATGAGGAGGAGGGGGAAGAGACAGCTTGGCCCACTGCTGAGGGTACCCATGCTGCTTGCCTGTCATCCTTTCAGCGTGTATGGCCTGAGGAGGAGGAGGAGGAGGATCCTGAAAGTGATCTTCCTAGTGAGGACAGCCATGTGTTGCGTACTGGTACCCTGGCACACATGGCGGACTTCATGTTAGGATGCCTTTCTCGTGACCCTCGCGTTACACGCATTCTGGCCACTACGGATTACTGGGTGTACACACTGCTCGACCCACGGTATAAGGAGAACCTTTCCACTCTCATTCCCGAAGAGGAAAGGGGTTCGAGAGTGATGCTATACCACAGGACTCTGGCGGACAAGCTGATGGTAAAATTCCCATCCGACAGCGCTAGTGGCAGAAGGCGCAGTTCCGAGGGCCAGGTAGCAGGGGAGGCGCAGAGATCAGGCAGCATGTACAGCACAGGCAGGGGAACATTCTCCAAGGCCTTTGACAGCTTTATGGCTCCCCAGCAAGACTGTGTCACCGCTCCCCAGTCAAGGCTGAGTCGGCGGGAACACTGTAAAAGGATGGTGAGGGAGTACGTAGCCGATTGCAGCACCGTCCTCGGTGACGCCTCTGCCACCTACAACTACTGGGTGTCGAAGCTGGACACGTGGCCTGAACTCGCGCTGTGTGCCCTGGAGGTGCTTGCTTGTCCTGCGGCTAGCGTCTTGTCGGAGAGGGTGTTTAGTGTTGCTGGGGGAATCATCACGGATAAGCGTACCCGCCTGTCAACCGACAGTGCCGACAGGCTTACACTCATCAAGATGAACAAAGCCTGGATTTCCCCAGACTTCTCTTCTCCACCAGCGGACAGCAGCGATACCTAAGCAATACGTAGGCTGCACCCGCGGATGGAAGCATCGTTCTCTATCACCATCCAAAACGGGGACATTTCTGCTTCATCAATCTGTGTCTAATATTCCTCCTCCTCCTCCTGCTCCTCCTCCTGAAACCTCACGTAATCAACCTGAACGGGCAATTTTTCTTAGGCCCACAAGGCTCACTCATATAATTTTAGTAAACAATTTTTATACGTTTCAATGCTCATTAAAGCGTTGAAACTTTCACCTGAACCAATTTTTATTTTAACTGGGCTGCCTCCAGGCCTAGTTACCAATTAAGCCACATTAACCAAAGCCATTAATGGGTTTCACCTGCCCCTCTTGGTTGGGCATGGGCAATTTTTCTGAGGTACATTAGTACAGTTGATACAGCAATTTTTTGGGGCCCTCGCCTACAGTGTAATCCAATTAATTTTTAGCCCACCTGCATTACAGCTGACGTTACATCAGCTGTGCTGGGCACTGCAATGGGATATATTTATGTACCGCCGGTGGCTTCCTGGCACCCACCCATGCTGTCGGTCCACACGGAGTTGTAACTACATGTGTCCACTTCTAAAGAACCCCAGTCTGACTGGGGCATGCAGTGTGGGCCGAAGCCCACCTGCATTTAATCTGACGTTACCTCAGCTGTGATGGGCACTGCAATGGGATACATTTATGTACAGCCGGTGGGTTCCAGGGAGCCACCCATGCTGTGGGTGCACACGGAATTCCCATTGCGGAGTTGTACCTGCCTGTGACTATTTATAAAAAACCGCGGTCTGACTGGGGCATGCAGACACCTTGACAGAATGAATAGTGTGTGGCACATAGGTTCCCCATTGCTATGCCCACGTGTGCAGCTCCTGATGGCGGTGGCACAGGATTATATTTCTCATTGCTTCTGTACAGCATTGTAGGCTATCGCCCCGCCCCTTTTAAAGAGGGTCGCTGCCTAGCCGTGCCAACCCTCAGCAGTGTGTGCCTGCGGTTCCTCCTCATGGCAGACGCACTTATAAATAGACATGAGGGTGGTGTGGTATGAGGGCAGCTGAAGGCTGGGCAGGGACACTTTGGTGTATGCTGTGGACACTGGGTCGTGCGGGGGAAGGGGGGGGGGGTTGGGCAGCATGTAACCCAGGAGAAGTGGCAGTGGAGTGTCATGCAGGCAGTGATTGTGCTTTGTTGGAGGTAGTGTGGTGCTTAGCTAAGGTATGCATTGCTAATGAGGGCTTTTCAGAAGTAAAAGTTTTTGGGAGGGGGGGGGGCCCACTCTTGCCGCTATTGTGGCTTAATAGTGGGACCTGGGAACTTGAGATGCAGCCCAACATGTAGCCCCTCGTCTGCCCTATCCGTTTCTGTGTCGTTCCCATCATTTTCTTGAATTGCCCAGATTTTCACAAATGGAAACCTTAGCGAGCATCGGCGAAATACAAAAATGCTCGGGTCGCCCATTGACTTCAATGGGGTTCGTTACTCGAAACGAACCCTCGAGCATCGCGGGAAGTTCGTCCCAAGTAACGAGCACCCGAGCATTTTGGTGCTCGCTCATCTCTAGTTATTTCCCTATCCCTCAAAGGGTTAACTAGTGGCCGAGGTACGAGGTCAGGTTCGTCCTTGTCAGGACGGTTAATCTGCTGGTTAGGCAGGTCCCCCCGTTTTAGTATGTTAGGGAGAGTTTGTTCCCTTTTATGCAGTTGTTTTTATTGTTTTGTACTGTTTGGTGTTTTCAGGTTCACCAGACTGAGTAGAGTCCCTAGGAGGTGTGGTTTGGTAGGAACCCTGTAATAGGCCTATAGCTTCTCCAGTCCCTATTAGGTAACACAAGAAAGGTTTAGTACTGTGTTAGCCAGTGAAGCAAAACGTGACTGTATATAATATGTGTCTTCGGATCTCCTCCATCAGCCTGATGAAGGTTCACAAGCTCGCTATGACATCATGTCTTTTCGTTAGCCCTTAGAAGGTCTCACATCCAGAAGATCCCTTTGTTTCTCTTGCTGAGACCAGTCCCATCTTACTCCGGTCCCGGCAGGAGAATCTCACTCCCATGTGATGGTTTTATGATAAGACTTAACTGTCACTTTTCCCCGATTCCAGATCCAGACTTAAAGTTGTGTTTTCAGGTGGCTGGGTTCCTCAGAAGGACATACAGTATTGGGAAAAGGTTGGGAACAGAGATTCGATGGATCCCACCAGATCCAGTTACAGACTGTTACTTCAGTCTAATGAAAAGGAAAGATAATTGGGTCCACGCCAACCGCTGTATGCGAGTCTACATCCGAGAGAGAGTCGAATACCTGCTAGACTGTGCATGTCCTATAGGTTATGGTTATAGCACCATGGGTGAGAAGAAGAGGTTAGAGAAGAATTGGGGCATTATGTGTGGTAGAAATCATGAAGTACTGCGGAGTAATAGTACAGTAATAGCTGGGAGCATCACTAGTGGGGGGGGGGGTGGCTATAACTAGTGGTAGGGTAATAAATGGTATATCATGTGATATGGCAGGAGCCCTTAATGCTACCCTATAGACCCCCACACTGCTGAGTAATAGTGCAGTAATAGCTGGGAGCATCACTAGTGGGGGGGACTGGTTATAACTAGTGGCAGGGTAATAAATGGTATATCATGTGATATGGCAGGAGCCCTTAATGCTGCCTTATAGACCCCCACACTGCTGAGTAATAGTGCAGTAATAGCTGGGAGCATCACTAGTGGGGTCTAGGGACTGGCTATAACTAGTGGTAGGGTAATAAATGGTATATCATGTGACATGGCAGGAGCCCTTAATGCTGCCTTATACACCATCCACACTGCTGAGTAATAGTGCAGTAATAGCTGGGAGCATCACTAGTGGGGGGGGGGGGGGGACTGGCGATAACTAGTGGTAGGGTAATAAATGGTATATCATGTGACATGGCAGGAGCCCTTAATGCTACCTTATAGACCGTCCACACTGCTGAGTAATAGTGCAGTAATAGCTGGGAGCATCACTAGTGGGGGGGGGGGGGGGGTGTGGCTATAACTAGTGGTAGGGTAATAAATGACATATCATGTGACATGGCAGGAGCCCTTAATGCTGCCTTATAGACCCCCACACTGCTGAGTAATAGTGCAGTAATAGCTGGGAGCATCACTAGTGGGGGGCACTGGCTATAACTAGTGGCAGGGTAATAAATGACATATCATGTGACATGGCAGGAGCCCTTAATGCTGCCTTATAGACCGTCCACACTGCTGAGTAATAGTGCAGTAATAGCTGGGAGCATCACTAGTGGGGGGGGGGGAGGGGACTGGCTATAACTAGTGGCAGGGTAATAAATGATATATCATGTGACATGGCAGGAGCCCTTAATGCTGCCTTATAGACCCCCACACTGCTGAGTAATAGTGCAGTAATAGCTGGGAGCATCACTAGTGGGGGGGGGGGGGGGGGGGACTGGCTATAACTAGTGGCAGGGTAATAAATGGTATATCATGTGATATGGCAGGCGCCCTTAATGCTGCCTTATAGACCCCCACACTGCTGAGTAATAGTGCAGTAATAGCTGGGAGCATCACTAGTGGGGGGGGGGGGGGTGGCTATAACTAGTGGTAGGGTAATAAATGGTATATCATGTGATATGGCAGGAGCCCTTAATGCTGCCTTATAGACCGTCCACACTGCGGAGTAATAGTGCAGTAATAGCTGGGAGCATCACTAGTGGGGGGGGGGGGGGACTGGCTATAACTAGTGGTAGGGTAATAAATGGTATATCATGTGACATGGCAGGAGCTCTTAATGCTGCCTTATAGACCCCCACACTGCTGAGTAATAGTGCAGTAATAGCTGGGAGCATCACTAGTGGGGGGGGGGGGGCTGGCTATAACTAGTGGTAGGGTAATAAATGGTATATCATGTGACATGGCGGGAGCCCTTAATGCTGCCTTATAGACCGTCCACACTGCTGAGTAATAGTGCAGTAATAGCTGGGAGCATCACTAGTGGGGGGGGGGGGGACTGGCTATAACTAGTGGTAGGGTAATAAATGATATATCATGTGATATGGCAGGAGCCCTTAATGCTGCCTTATAGACCGTCCACACTGCTGAGTAATAGTGCAGTAATAGCTGGGAGCATCACTAGTGGGGGGCACTGGCTATAACTAGTGGCAGGGTAATAAATGATATATCATGTGATATGGCAGGAGCCCTTAATGCTGCCTTATAGACCCCCACACTGCTGAGTAATAGTGCAGTAATAGCTGGGAGCATCACTAGTGGGGGGCACTGGCTATAACTAGTGGTAGGGTAATAAATGATATATCATGTGACATGGCAGGAGCCCTTAATGCTGCCTTATAGACCCCCACACTGCTGAGTAATAGTGCAGTAATAGCTGGGAGCATCACTAGTGGGGGGCACTGGCTATAACTAGTGGTAGGGTAATAAATGGTATATCATGTGACATGGCAGGAGCCCTTAATGCTGCCTTATAGACCCCCACACTGCTGAGTAATAGTGCAGTAATAGCTGGGAGCATCACTAGTGGTGGTGGGGGGGACTGGCTATAACTAGTGGTAGGGTAATAAATGGTATATCATGTGATATGACAGGAGCCCTTAATGCTGCCTTATAGACCGTCCACACTGCTGAGTAATAGTGCAGTAATAGCTGGGAGCATCACTAGTGGTGGTGGTGGGGGGGGGGGGGGGGCTGGCTATAACTAGTGGTTGGGTAATAAATGGTATATCATGTGACATGGCAGGAGCCCTTAATGCTGCCTTATAGACCCCCACACTGCGGAGTAATAGTGCAGTAATAGCTGGGAGCATCACTAGTGGGGGGGGGGGGGGGACTGGCTATAACTAGTGGTAGGGTAATAAATGATATATCATGTGACATGGCAGGAGCCCTTACTGCTGCCTTATAGACCGTCCACACTGCGGAGTAATAGTGCAGTAATAGCTGGGAGCATCACTAGTGGTGGTCTGAGGGCTGGCTATAACTAGTGGTAGGGTAATAAATGATATATCATGTGACATGGCAGGAGCCCTTAATGCTGCCTTATAGACCTTAGACATGTTACTGGGGGATGTACAAGGTACCTAGGATGCTGCTCTACAGAGCAGGGCTACCATTGATGGTATTGGATCACAGATGTACGAAGTCTTGCGGTATTTGTTATTTCCTCCTGACAGTCTGACTTCCCGGTCCGTAGTTCCCTGTATTCTTGGTTTTTTCTTATTTTCCGCATACTTTGTAGTATAGGGGTAAACTTGTATATTCCTTAGCTGTGGCATTCAGTGCAGACCGGGTCTAGTATTTGTACAATAATTGGCTCACGGTCCGTTATTACACGGATTTGTAGTTTATGTATGTTGTGTAGGTGAAATCCATCTCAGATACAACTAGATGGTTGTGTCAGGCTTCATCATCTATCCCAGCATGCAGCAGACATGACTCCTCCGCTCTCAGACCCAGGGGTAGTATAGAGGCCTTGGGGACGAGCTGGGACCACCCAACGTGGGTGTAATGAGAGGACCATGGATGGCTCCTTGGGACCTCCATCTCCCTGGTCAGGCAACACATTCCCTAGTGGTTAGATCACGTGTTTGGGATGAGGGACGAGGTCATGTCATTGATGGTATGGGGGAGGGGCTGGGTAGCATGATGAAGCAGTCGCAAAAGGGGGGCCTGTTAGTGAAATGAATAGGACTCTGTTTTATCTTATGTGCAGCCATTTTGTGAGCATGTAGCCATCTTCTGTGTCAACTATTTTGTAATCTTTTTTTTCCCCAAGATTTGCTAAAATGTATTGAAGAATAAAAGGTACTTCGCTGATTCGCCCATTTCCGGGGTCCAAGACTGAATGTCTGGGGTCATTGCGCCTGCTCTCCTGTCTCTCTCTAAACAATTATTGCACCTTCGTATTCAGAGCAGTTCATCATATAGGATTCTACTGCGCCTGCACTGCTTTCCCTTCAGCAATTTAGATGTTAAATTCCTTATCTTGCATGTTTATGTTTCTTTGACTAATGGTGATAAATGTAATGAATTCTTGTAATTAGATCATGTGCCTGTATATAAAGCTGCTGTCTGTAAGTCAATGAGCACATTCCAGCCAATCAGGAGGCTGCAACCAGCACACGTCATGGGGCAGAGCTACGCGATGACGCGTACAAGGGGGCGGAGCCAAAACGCAGATGGTGCCGAGCCAAAGGGAGAAGACCGCACAGCAAGAAGACACCGAAATTAGACGGCTCCATGGCAACGAGGACGCTAGCAATGGAGCAGGTAAGTGAATAACTTCTGTATGGCTCATATTAAATGCACGATGTACATTACAAAGTGCATTAATATGGCCATACAGAAGTGTATACCCCACTTGCTGCCGCGGGACAACCCCTTTAAGTCTTGTCTGTGCTTAATAGTGCTTCACAATTACTAAATAGCATATACCACGTTCTCTATGGGGACATGTAGAGAGGTTAAATAAGCTTGTTAAAAAAGTACACGTACACGTACACGTACACACACACACACACACGTACACACACACACACACACGTACACACACACACACACACGTACACACACACACACACACACACACACACACACACACACAAAGCCTGGACGCCAGAAGAGCAGGTTTTTTTGTTCCCCTGGTAATAAAATGGTGCTGGTCACCGTCACCCATCTCTCCATGTTAATCTGCCCCTTTCTGGTCTGGGGAAAGCTGAGTGGATCTAGCAGAAGGTTCCGTGTACTTCCTGCTGTTCTGCACCAGAGGGGTCTTTGATGTCCTCTTCTTGGGACCAGCAAGGAAGCCCTTTGCTGTGGTGATAACTGATCAGACCTTGTGGGGTCATACTGTTATTAATGGCAGGACTATGGGTCATCTGAAGGTCCCAGCCCAACAGCGGTTATATTCTTGGACCTGTGAGGGTCCCGCGGACGCAGTTCATTCCCCCCGATGCCCACAGAACCATGAAGCTAATCACCTGTAGCATGACATGTCTGGTATCCACTTGTAGGTGACTACATGACACATGGCGGCCGTAGCTCCCCTACTGTAGGGCCTCCAGGGGAATATGGCCACATGCTACATTGGGTTTTCATCACTCAGCCCTCCCATCAGTGATGTCTAAAGGAAGGACGGCACAGGGGTGACTCAAAGATGCTCTAGAACTAAGGGGAATCCCCTCCCCAAATGGACGGAGCCAGGAGCGGCATCTAATGCCGGCCTGTCCCCCCCATCCAGGCACCAGATGATTGGGAGCGCCTTCATAGACTGGGATTTCCTATTATTCTCTCCCTTTTTGTGTATTTGTAACTCCGCCCCTTCTGTAAATATTTCCTTTGGCATATTTCTATATAATCACTGCGGACCGTTCCTAGAATAAATCTTTAAACTTTATTAGTTGTCCTTGGACTTTTAAGTAATGCAAAACCCAGAAGTGTTATTCATGTGGCGGCTGGTGTAGTGACCTGGACTGGCACAACAGAATTATCGTACCTTACCTGCACGTTAAGAGCAACTGTTCTAACCACCAATTCATTTAACACAAGGTAGTTATGCTGGACTTCATTTTATAAGAAGAGGGAGTCAGCAAACTAAAACTAAAGAGTTATGGTTGTTTAGGCACTGTCGTAAATCAGTTAGTTTGAGCTGAGCTGTGACAAGCCCCTGGAGTGAGGGAGTGAGAAAAAAGTGGGGGGTTCGTCTCATTTCAAGTCGCGTAGTTTTTTTTTAATGATAAACAGTTTTAGAAGAGGGAAATGAAGAGGCAGAATGGAGTGAGCAGTTCAGTCAGAGAGGAGCCGAGAAGAACACAGAGAAAGCTGACAGTCATGTGAAGCCCAGCAGGTAGCTTCTTCTCCTGTCCCGCTGAAATTAGAGATATGCTATGTACACTCTTAAGAAATCCTGTGCGCAGCAGCTCATAGGGGAAAAAAAACAAAAACAACCTTCCAGTCTGCCCCTGGGTGCCTCACAGGTAGGTGACTGTCGGACCCACAAACCCCGTCATCTGTGACAACCCCGACTCCACAAACAATCTACCTACCCCGAATAGTGCTGGTAAGTACTACCGGCTGCTCCACAAACACAAGGAGCCCTCGGAGATATAAAAGTCTCGGGCTCAGAACCCTGGAAAGCAGGTTGGGTTTGAAATAAGGTATTTTTACTAAGAGGCCAAACAAAACGTTATAAACCTGTTATCACCGTAATCACAGCGACCGCAGAATAAAGAGCAGCGCACTTTACTGCCCCATAGAGATCACAGAAACAACGGCGCTCCGAGGAGGGACTGAATGTTATAAGGGCTTCACAACACTTCTAATGGCTGCACAACCGCTTTGTGCTTCATGGTTGGTGCTGACCAGGTCATGTGACTGCAGCAGCCAATCACTGGCTAAAAGAAGTCCCTGCTGTGGCCGGTGATTGGCTGCAGCAGTCACATGACCTAGTCAGCAGGAACCAGGAAGAACAAAGCGGCAAAACCCTTTTAATTACCCCCAGCTCATCATCACCTACCTGCGGGAACGTCCTCCTCCACCTCACTCTTCCACGGGTGATCGCCCCTCATCCTCTCTTCTTCTACCTCCACTTTAATATCATCTTCACCCTGATGTGTCATATGGAAGAATTCAGTACAATATGGTGGAGGCGCGGGAAATCTAACCGACCGCCGACATCTATGACTGCAGGAGAAGAGAGCCCCACCCCCTATATAGCGCAGAACCACAGAGCTCCACCCCCTATACAGAGGAAAAGAGCTCCACCCCCTATATAGAGGAGGACCAGAGAGCTCCACCCCCAATATAGAGCAGGACCAGAGAGCTCCACCCACTATATAGAGCAGAAGCAGAGAGCTCCACCCCGTAGATAGAGCAGGACCAGAGCTCAGCGCCATCTACCTGCTGGTTCTCCGGGACATCTTCCTCTGGACGGTTCTGGGAATATGGAGGACGGGGACATCTCTCTGGGGGGTTTCTCCTCCCGGCACCATCTGTGGAGACACACAGTGATGGGAGAACGTAGGTGACCTCATACCTGGTGACCCCGCGGGTGGGAGTCCTTCCAGCATGGCGGCCGCGTACCTCTACATCCTCCCACTCCTCTTACCTGGTGGCCCCGCCTCCAGCATGGCGGCCGCGTACACATCCCGCCGGCCCTCTACATACTCCCACTCCTTTTACCTGGTGACCCAGCCTCCATCATGGCAGCCGCGTACACATCCCTCTACATACTCCCACTCCTCTTACCTGGTGACCCCGCCTCCAGCATGGCGGCCGCGTACACATCCCGCCGGCCCTCTACATACTCCCACTCCTCTTACCTGGTGACCCCGCCTCCAGCATGGCGGCCCCGTACACATCCCTCTACATACTCCCACTCCTCTTACCTGGTGACCCCGCCTCCAGCATGGCGGCCGCGTACACATCCCGCCGGCCCTCTACATACTCCCACTCCTCTTACCTGGTGACCCCGCCTCCAGCATGGCGGCCCCGTACACATCCCTCTACATACTCCCACTCCTCTTACCTGGTGACCCCGCCTCCAGCATGGCGGCCCCGTACACATCCCGCCGGCCCTCTACATACTCCCACTCCTCTTACCTGGTGACCCCGCCTCCAGCATGGCGGCCGCGTACACATCCCTCTACATCCTCCCACTCCTCTTACCTGGTGACCCCGCCTCCAGCATGGCGGCCCCGTACACATCCCGCCGGCCCTCTACATACTCCCACTCCTCTTACCTGGTGGCCCCGCCTCCAGCATGGCGGCCGCGTACACATCCCTCTACATCCTCCCACTCCTTTTACCTGGTGACCCCGCCTCCAGCATGGCGGCCGCGTACACATCCCTCTACATACTCCCACTCCTCTTACCTGGTGACCCCGCCTCCAGCATGGCGGCCCCGTACACATCCCTCTACATCCTCCCACTCCTCTTACCTGGTGACCCCGCCTCCAGCATGGCGGCCCCGTACACATCCCGCCGGCCCTCTACATCCTCCCACTCCTCTTACCTGGTGACCCCGCCTCCATCATGGCGGCCGCGTACACATCCCTCTACATACCCCCACTCCTCTTACCTGGTGACCCCGCCTCCAGCATGGCGGCCCCGTACACATCCCGCCGGCCCTCTACATACTCCCACTCCTCTTACCTGGTGGCCCCGCCTCCAGCATGGCGGCCCCGTACACATCCCGCCGGCCCTCTACATACTCCCACTCCTCTTACCTGGTGACCCCGCCTCCAGCATGGCGGCCCCGTACACATCCCTCTACATCCTCCCACTCCTCTTACCTGGTGACCCCGCCTCCAGCATGGCGGCCCCGTACACATCCCTCTACATACTCCCACTCCTCTTACCTGGTGGCCCCGCCTCCAGCATGGCGGCCCCGTACACATCCCTCTACATACTCCCACTCCTCTTACCTGGTGGCCCCGCCTCCAGCATGGCGGCCCCGTACACATCCCGCCGGCCCTCTACATACTCCCACTCCTCTTACCTGGTGACCCCGCCTCCAGCATGGCGGCCGCGTACACATCCCTCTACATACTGCCACTCCTCTTACCTGGTGACCCCGCCTCCAGCATGGCGGCCACATACACATCCCGCCGGCCCTCTACATACTCCCACTCCTCTTACCTGGTGACCCCGCCTCCAGCATGGCGGCCCCGTACACATCCCTCTACATCCTCCCAGTCCTCTTACCTGGTGACCCCGCCTCCAGCATGGCGGCCGCGTACACATCCCGCCGGCCCTCTACATACTCCCACTCCTCTTACCTGGTGGCCCCGCCTCCAGCATGGCGGCCCCGTACACATCCCTCTACATCCTCCCACTCCTCTTACCTGGTGGCCCCGCCTCCAGCATGGCGGCCCCGTACACATCCCGCCGGCCCTCTACATACTCCCACTCCTCTTACCTGGTGGCCCCGCCTTCAGCATGGCGGCCCCGTACACATCCCGCCGGCCCTCTACATCCTCCCACTCCTCTTACCTGGTGACCCCGCCTCCAGCATGGCGGCCCCGTACACATCCCTCTACATCCTCCCACTCCTCTTACCTGGTGACCCCGCCTCCAGCATGGCGGCCCCGTACACATCCCGCCGGCCCTCTACATCCCCCCACTCCTCTTACCTGGTGACCCCGCCTCCAGCATGGCGGCCCCGTACACATCCCGCCGGCCCTCTACATACTCCCACTCCTCTTACCTGGTGACCCCGCCTCCAGCATGGCGGCCACATACACATCCCTCTACATCCTCCCACCCCTCTTACCTGGTGACCCCGCCTCCAGCATGGCGGCCCCGTACACATCCCGCCGGCCCTCTACATCCTCCCACTCCTCTTACCTGGTGACCCCGCCTCCAGCATGGCGGCCCCGTACACATCCCTCTACATCCTCCCACTCCTCTTACCTGGTGACCCCGCCTCCAGCATGGCGGCCCCGTACACATCCCGCCGGCCCTCTACATCCCCCCACTCCTCTTACCTGGTGACCCCGCCTCCAGCATGGCGGCCCCGTACACATCCCTCTACATCCTCCCACTCCTCTTACCTGGTGACCCCGCCTCCAGCATGGCGGCCCCGTACACATCCCTCTACATACTCCCACTCCTCTTACCTGGTGACCCCGCCTCCAGCATGGCGGCCCCGTACACATCCCGCCGGCCCTCTACATACTCCCACTCCTCTTACCTGGTGACCCCGCCTCCAGCATGGCGGCCCCGTACACATCCCTCTACATACTCCCACTCCTCTTACCTGGTGACCCCGCCTCCAGCATGGCGGCCCCGTACACATCCCTCTACATACTCCCACTCCTCTTACCTGGTGACCCCGCCTCCAGCATGGCGGCCCCGTACACATCCCTCTACATCCTCCCACTCCTCTTACCTGGTGACCCCGCCTCCAGCATGGCGGCCCCGTACACATCCCTCTACATACTCCCACCCCTCTTACCTGGTGGCCCCGCCTCCAGCATGGCGGCCCCGTACACATCCCGCCGGCCCTCTACATACTCCCACTCCTCCATGGAGAAATAGACGGCCACATCCTGACACCTTATAGGAACCTGACAACACAATATCCAGTCATCAGCCAGAGCCCCCCGCTAGAATGTCCCCCCACATTCCCCGCAGTCACCTCTCCTGTCAGCAGCTCCGTCATCTTGTTGGTGAGTTCTAGAAGCTTCTGGATCAGGGAGTGAGGATGGATGATGGGAGTCGCTGTCTTCTTCACTGCTGTGTACTCCTGTGGATGGAGGGAGACGCTCAGGGATGGCACAAATACAAGACAGATGGGAGGAATGGAGGGAAGTTCACCTCTCCGGTCAGCAGGTAGATGATCTCCCAGGTGACGGCTAATATCCTTCCGCTCATCTCCGTGCCGTCCATCGGGGCCTGAGGAGAGAGAGGTCACAGGGTACCGGCTGATAACAGAGAGCGCAACCCCTGTACTGCTGTATATATATATCCTCTGATACCGGCTGATAACAGAGAGCGCAACCCCTGTACTGCTGTATATATATATATATCCTCTGATACCGGCTGATAACAGAGAGCGCAACCCCTGTACTGCTGGATATATATATCCTCTGATACCGGCTGATAACAGAGAGCGCAACCCCTGTACTGCTGGATATATATATCCTCTGATACCGGCTGATAACAGAGAGCGCAACCCCTGTACTGCTGTATATATATATCCTCTGATACTGGCTGATAACAGAGAGCGCAACCCCTGTACTGCTGTATATATATATATCCTCTGATACCGGCTGATAAGAGAGCACAACCCCTGTACTGCTGTATATATATATCCTCTGATACCGGCTGATAACAGAGAGAACAACCCACAATGTCAGCTTACTCTACTGCTGTATATATATCCTCTGATACCGGCTGATAACAGAGAGAACAAGCCCCGATGTCAGCTTACTGTACTGCTGTATATATATATATATATATATGAAATGTAACAAGCCGCTCCCAGCTGAAGTCCTGTAGCCAGAACTTTAAAGTCAGTTCTACCCTTCCTGCCTCCCCTGATGTGTCTTCTGCTGACTTACCTCCTCCCTTGGCCTATCACTAATCTCGGACTCCCCCACTCAGAGATGGTAACACTCTCGATTTAGTTTTCCTCCGTCTCTGCTCTGCCTCTCACTTTACTAACTCCCCACTTCCACTCTCAGATCACAACCTTCTCTCTTTCTCCATCAGGCACCCTAGCATCTCTCCTGACCCTCCTATCTATCGCACCTCTAGGAACCTCCAGTCTGTCCGCACTAAACAGTTTGCCGAAACTATTCAGTCCTCCCTATCGCCCATCTCTCGCCTCCCCTGCCCTAACCTGGCAGCCGAATACTACCACACCACCCTCAGCCGTGCCTTGGATGAAGTGGCACCGCCCGTGACGCGAGCCGTCAAACGCAGACCACGGCAACCCTGGCTCACGTCCCAAACGCGCTTCATCCGGCGGTGCTCTAGGTGCGCCGAGCGGCTGTGGAGAAAGTCAAAGCTGCCGGCAGACTTCCTCCACTTCAAATTCATGCTTAAAATATATAACCTCGCCCTTCACCATGCCAAACAAGTTTATTTCACCTCCCTTGTCTCCTCACTATCCCACAACCCCAAACAACTCTTTGAGACCTTTCACTCCCTCCTCAGCCCCAAGGAACAGGCCCCTGCGACAGACCTGACTGCTGGAGAACTAGCTGCCTATTTCAAAGAAAAAATCGACCACATTCGAAAAGAAATCTCTGAAAGCTGCATGGTTAGCCCCGATCCCAGTTTCGTCAGCACTGCACCCAGCACCTACTCACTATCTACGCTAGAACCAACGACAGAGGAAGAAGTCTCCAGGCTCCTTTCCACTGCCCGCCCTACCACCTGCGCCAGCGACCCTCTCCCCTCTCACCTCCTCCGCTCCCTTTCCCCAGCTCTCATTACTCACCTTACCACAATCTGCAACCTCTCCCTAACCTCTGGCACTGTTCCCTCCTCATTCAAACACTCCATTATATCCCCTCTGCTTAAAAAACCAACCCTGGACCCAACTGATGCTGCCAACTACCGACCAGTCTCAAACCACCCCTTCATCTCCAAATTACTGGAACGCCTGGTCTACTCCCGCCTTACTCGCTTTCTCTCTGACAACTCACTCCTCGACCCCCTCCAGTCTGGTTTCCGCTCTCTACACTCGACCGAAACTGCCCTTACAAAAGTAACAAATGACCTGATGACTGCAAAGTCGAGAGGTGACTACTCCCTACTAATCCTCCTTGACCTGTCTGCTGCATTTGACACTGTCGACCATAATCTCCTTCTCACTATGCTCCACTCTATTGGTCTAAAGGACTCTGCTCTCTCCTGGTTCTCTTCCTACCTCTCTGACCGCTCTTTGAGTGTCTCCTTTGCTGGTTCTCTCTCTACTCCACTTCCTCTCACTGTTGGGGTCCCCCAGGGCTCGGTCCTTGGTCCCCTTCTTTTCTCTATGTATACTGCCCCAATTGGACAAACCATCCACAGATTCGGCCTCCAATACCATCTCTATGCTGACGACACCCAACTATACACCTCCTCTCGTGAGATCTCTGGACCATTCCTCCAAAATATCACTGACTGTCTGTCCGCTGTCTCTAACACTATGTCCTCCCTTTTTCTCAAACTAAACCTCTCTAAAACTGACCTCCTTGTCTTTCCACCTTCTAACCGACCTCCCCTCAACATCTCCATTCCAGTGTCTGGCACCATCATAACCCCCCGACGGCATGCCCGATGCCTTGGGGTCACACTGGACTCTGACCTCTCCTTTGCCCCCCATATCCAGTACACCACCATACATCGCCTCCCTCCTGTCAGTACACCACTATACATCGCCTCCCTACTGTCAGTACACCACCATACATCGCCTCCCTACTGTCAGTACACCACCATACATCGCCTCCCTACTGTCAGTACACCACCATACATCGCCTCCCTACTGTCCGTACACCACCATACATCGCCTCCCTCCTGTCAGTACACCACCATACATCGCCTCCCTCCTGTCAGTACACCACCATACATCGCCTCCCTACTGTCAGTACACCACCGTACATCGCCTCCCTCCTGTCAGTACACCACCGTACATCGCCTCCCTCCTGTCAGTACACCACCATACATCGCCTCCTTCCTGTCAGTACACCACCATACATCGCCTCCCTCCTGTCAGTACACCACCATACATCGCCTCCCTCCTGTCAGTACACCACCATACATCGCCTCCCTCCTGTCAGTACACCACCATACATCGCCTCCCTCCTGTCAGTACACCACCATACATCGCCTCCCTACTGTCAGTACACCACCATACATCGCCTCCCTACTGTCATTACACCACCATACATCGCCTCCCTACTATCAGTACACCACCATACATCGCCTCCCTACTGTCAGTACACCACCATACATCACCTCCCTCCTGTCAGTACACCACCATACATCGCCTCCCTACTGTCAGTACACCACCATACATCGCCTCCCTCCTGTCAGTACACCACCATACATCGCCTCCTTCCTGTCAGTACACCACCATACATCGCCTCCCTACTGTCAGTACACCACCATACATCGCCTCCCTCCTGTCAGTACACCACCATACATCGCCTCCTTCCTGTCAGTACACCACCATACATCGCCTCCTTCCTGTCAGTACACCACCATACATCGCCTCCCTACTGTCAGTACACCACCATACATCGCCTCCCTCCTGTCAGTACACCACCATACATCGCCTCCCTCCTGTCAGTACACCACCATACATCGCCTCCCTCCTGTCAGTACACCACCATACATCCCCTCCCTCCTGTCAGTACACAACCATACATCGCCTCCCTACTGTCAGTACACCACCATACATCGCCTCCCTCCTGTCAGTACACCACCATACATCGCCTCCCTCCTGTCAGTACACCACCATACATCGCCTCCCTCCTGTCAGTACACCACCATACATCGCCTCCCTCCTGTCAGTACACCACCATACATCGCCTCCCTCCTGTCAGTACACCACCATACATCGCCTCCCTCCTGTCAGTACACCACCATACATCGCCTCCCTCCTGTCAGTACACCACCATACATCGCCTCCCTCCTGTCAGTACACCACCATACATCGCCTCCCTCCTGTCAGTACACCACCATACATCGCCTCCCTCCTGTCAGTACACCACCATACATCCCCTCCCTCCTGTCAGTACACCACCATACATCGCCTCCCTCCTGTCAGTACACCACCGTACATCGCCTCCCTCCTGTCAGTACACAACCATACATCGCCTCCCTCCTGTCAGTACACCACCATACATCGCCTCCCTCCTGTCAGTACACCACCATACATCGCCTCCCTCCTGTCAGTACACAACCATACATCGCCTCCCTACTGTCAGTACACCACCATACATCGCCTCCCTACTGTCAGTACACCACCATACATCGCCTCCCTACTGTCAGTACACCACCATACATCGCCTCCCTACTGTCAGTACACCACCATACATCGCCTCCCTACTGTCAGTACACCACCATACATCCCCTCCCTCCTGTCAGTACACAACCATACATCGCCTCCCTACTGTCAGTACACCACCATACATCGCCTCCCTCCTGTCAGTACACCACCATACATCGCCTCCCTACTGTCAGTACACCACCATACATCGCCTCCCTACTGTCAGTATACCACCATACATCGCCTCCCTCCTGTCAGTACACCACCGTACATCACCTCCCTACTGTCAGTACACCACCATACATCGCCTCCCTACTGTCAGTACACCACCATACATCGCCTCCCTACTGTCAGTACACCACCATACATCGCCTCCCTACTGTCAGTACACCACCATACATCCCCTCCCTCCTGTCAGTACACAACCATACATCGCCTCCCTACTGTCAGTACACCACCATACATCGCCTCCCTACTGTCAGTACACCACCATACATCGCCTCCCTCCTGTCAGTACACCACCATACATCGCCTCCCTCCTGTCAGTACACCACCATACATCGCCTCCCTCCTGTCAGTATACCACCATACATCGCCTCCCTCCTGTCAGTACACCACCATACATCGCCTCCCTACTGTCAGTACACCACCGTACATCGCCTCCCTCCTGTCAGTACACCACCATACATCGCCTCCCTACTGTCAGTACACCACCATACATCACCTCCCTCCTGTCAGTACACAACCATACATCGCCTCCCTCCTGTCAGTACACCACCCAGCCCGCTCACTCCGATCGGCTAACACCCTCAGACTAAACACCCCTGTAATACGAACCTCTCATGCTCGCCTCCAGGACTTCACCAGAGCTGCACCCATCCTCTGGAACGCTCTACCCCAAGGCATCCGGACAATTCCCGATGCACAAAATTTCAGACGTGCCTTAAAAACGCACCTCTTCAGTGAAGCATACCAAACCTCCTGACCTAGTCCCCTGCCCCTCCCTATGGTGCCCCACCCTGTTTGCCTTTTGATAAATGATCTGTACATGTAATCCCCCCATTGCCTGTGTTCCCCCCCCCCTGCACCCCCTGTACCCCCCAACCCATTTGTGTCTAACCCAATGTACCTCACATTGTAATTGTTGTATTGTTTGCATTTATCCATGCCTGAAAGCGCTGCGGAATAAGTTGGCGCCATACAAATAAGGATGATTATATATATCCTGTGATACCGGCTGATAACAGAGAGAACAACCCCAATGTCAGCTTACTGTACTGCTGTGTATAAATATATCCTCTCCTACCAGCTGATAACAGAGATCAACACCTGATGTCAACTCACCGTACTGCTGTGTATATATATATCCTCTGATACCGGCTGACAAAAGAGAGAACAGCACACTTGGACCCTCTCTGTATACAGTAGATGATGGTCTTGAGGACCTTTGATGACATCATAGCCATGTGACCAGGATGCATACTGGCGTTCTCTCTGAGGAAAGCTCCGCCCCCTGATCACATGGCAGTGATGTCACCCCAGGTCCTGCAGCTCTGGCAGTATATATAGAAGTGGTGTATCTCAGTGTGGGAGGAGGCTGTGTGGTGGTTGTTGGATGGGCTCCGCCCCCTGATCACATGATAGTATATATAGAGACACAGTAACATAGTAACATAGTTCGTAAGGCCGAATGAAGACAATGTCCATCTAGTCCAGCCCGTTTATACTCCTGTGTTGTTGATCCAGAGGAAGGCAAAAAACCCCAAGAGGCAGAAGCCAATTAGCCCTTTTGGGGAAAAATTCCTTCCCGACTCCCTAATGGCAATCAGACTGCTCCCTGGACCAACCCTAATAGTTCCTACCTGCCTGTATACCCGGATTAACAATTAACCTAAGATTATATCTCCAGAAAGACATCCAGTCCCTCTTAAACTCCTCTATGGATCCTGCCATCACCACGTCCTCAGGCAGAGAGTTCCACAGTCTCACTGCTCTTACAGTAAAGAACCCCCTTCTGTGTTGGTGATGAAACCTGCTTTCCTCTAGATGTAGCGGATGCCCTCTTGTTACCGTCGCAGTCCTGGATGTAAACAGATCCTGGCAGAGATCCTTGTATCGTCCCCTCATGGATTTATACAGTTATTTGGTCGCCCCTTAGCCGTCTGTTTTCCGGGGTGAATAGTCCCAGTTTTGGTGCCTCTCTGGGTATTCCAGTCCCGTCATTCCATGTATTAGTTTAGTTGCCCTTCTTTGAACCCCCTCCAGCACTGTAACATCTTTCCTGAGCCCCGGTGACCAGAACTGTACGCAGTATTCCATGTGAGGCCTGACAAGTGCCTTATATAGTGGGGGGATAATGTTCTCGTCCCTCGCCCCTATACCTCTTTTACTGCACCCCAAGACTTTATTAGCTTTTGCAGCAGCTGACTGGCATTGGTTACTCCAGTTTAGTCTACAGCCCACTTGTACCCCCAGGTCTTTTCCCTAGCAGTACCCCATTCAGTGTATATTGGTGACATCCGTTTCTCCTGCCCATGTGCAGAGCCTTACATTTATCTATATTGACCTTCATTTCCCATCCCCCCCTCCCCCCCAAGCCCCCGGCTTATCTCGGTCCGTTTGTAGCCACACATTGTCCTCCGTTGCATTGATTATCTTGTATAATTTTGTATCATCTACAAATATTGATATTTTGCTGTGCAGCCCCTCTATCAGGTCATTGATAAATATGTTGAACAGAGTGGGGCCTAATACTGAACCCTGTGGCCCCCACTAGCGACGGTGGCCCAATCAGAGTACGAACCATTTATTACCACCCTCTGCTTTCTATCTCTGAGCCAGTTCTTTACCCAGATACACACGTTTTCACCCAATCCGAGCTTCTCATTTTGTATATTAGCCTATTATGTGGCACTGTGTCAAAGGCTTTAGAGAAGTCCAGATATAAGATCAATAGATTCTCCCAGGTACAGCCTAGAGCTTACTTCATGGTAGAAGCTGATCAGATTTGTCTGACATGAGCGACCCTTCATGAATCCATGCTTGTGAGGAGTTATTCCCTTGTTTTCCTTGAGGTGCTCATCGATGGAGTCTCTCAGAATCCCCTCAAAAAATTTTCCCGTTACTGAGGTGAGACTTACTGGCCTGTAGTTACCAGGCTCACTTTTGCTCCCTTTTTTGTAAATTGGAACCACGTTGGCAATGCGCCAATCCAATGGTACTACACCGGTCTTGATAGTGTCTAGAAATATTAGGTATAGCGGCCTAGCTATCTCGTCACTTAGTTCCCTTAGTATCCTTGGGTGTAATCCATCTGGGCCCGGTGATTTATCAATTTTAGTTTTCTTTAGACGCTTCCGCACCTCCTCCTGCGTTAGGTATGAAATGTTTTGTGAGGGGTTCGTTTTATTCCCCTGTATCTCGTGTGGCATTTCCTTTTCGTTTGTGAATACACTTGAAAAGAAACTGTTTAGTAGATTTGCTTTCCCTTCATCATCATCAAAGATTTCTCCTGCATTGTTTTTTAAAGGGCCAGCGCTCTCCCTGCAAATCCTTTTGCTGTTAATGTAGTTGAAAAATAGTTTCGGGTTGTTTTTGCTCTCTTTGGCAATCAGTCTTTCCGCCTTCTCCTTGGCAGTTTTGATCGTATCTTTGCATATTTTGTTTTTTTCCCTGTATGATTTTAGCGCTTCTGAGACGGTGTATTTCGGTGTGGCAGGAGGCTGTGTGGTGGTTGTTGGATGGTCTCCACCCCCTGATCACATGATGGTGATGTCATCCCAGGTCCTGCAGCTCTGGCAGTATATATAGAGCCGGTGTATTTCGGTGTGGCAGGAGGCTGTGTGGTGGTTGTTGGATGGTCTCCGCCCCTGATCACATGATGGTGATGTCACCCCAGGTCCTGCAGCTCTGGCAGAATATATAGAGCCGGTGTATCTCAGTGTGGCAGGAGGCTGTGTGGTGGTTGTTGGATGGTCTCCGCCCCGTGATCACATGATGGTATATATAGAGATGGTGTATTTCGGTGTGGCAGGAGGCTGTGTGGTGGTTGTTGGATGGTCTCCGCCCCTGATCACATGATGGTATATATAGAGACGGTGTATTTCGGTGTGGCAGGAGGCTGTGTGGTGGTTGTTTGATGGTCTTCGCCCCTGATCACATGATGGTATATATAGAGACGGTGTATTTCGGTGTGGCAGGAGGCTGTGTGGTGGTTGTTTGATGGTCTTCGCCCCGTGATCACATGATGGTATATATAGAGACAGTGTATTTCAGTGTGGCAGGAGGCTGTGTGGTGGTTGTTGGATGGTCTCCGCCCCCTGATCACATGATAGTGTATATATAGAGACGGTGTACCTCGGTGTGGCAGGAGGCTGTGTGGTGGTTGTTGGATGGTCTCCGCCCCTGATCACATGATAGTATATATAGAGCCGGTGTAGTTCAGTGCTACATCCCGCCTCCTGAGGCTTCTGGTTCGTGTCTCCCTGCTGCTGTGGCGTACTACTAATCACCTGTCTGTGAAGGCGAGGCTTTCTTGTGACTTTCTGCACACTTCCGATGCTTAGCGCGTGTGATCTTGCGTGTCTCTCAGTATGCACGCGGCCGGCGAGGCTTTGTAGCCCATGTGTCCCAATGGAGTCTTCCTCTCTGTCACATCGACAACACAGATTGTTGTAGCAATGCGCCTTGGACAGTAGGAAATCCTAAACTAACCCCCGCTGTAGAAAAAACCCTATGCCTCACTCAAAAGCGCTGTCAGCTCCGCCCGTCTTGGCCCCGGTCCCCGGCGCTGGCCTTCAGGTATGTCTTCTGTCCGGGATTGGAAATTTCCCGCTCAATGAAGCGCTGCCTGTGATTGGCTGAGTGCCGTGGCGCAGGCTATGCTGTAAGATCAGCACCATGATGGGGATCTAGCAGGTAGCAGCCCCTATGGGGGGTCCGCTTACACCCACAGGTCTGAAAACATCAACTCATTCTACAGTGATTGATAGGATGGTTATGAGAACCAAGTAACCACGGACAAAATGAGATGTAAGCAAGACCTGTGTAGTCATGTCTGGTCCCTATATATTAGGACAAGTACTAAGGGTGCACTGTGTAGTCATGTCTGGTCCCTATATATTAGGACAAGTACTAAGGGTGCCCTGTGTAGTCATGTCTGGTCCCTATATATTAGGACAAGTACTAAGGGTGCCCTGTGTAGCCATGTCTGGTCCCTATATATTAGGACAAGTACTAAGGGTGCCCTGTGTAGTCATGTCTGGTCCCTATATATTAGGACAAGTACTAAGGGTGTCTTGTGTAGTCATGTCTGGTCCCTATATGTTAGGACAAGAACTAAGGGTGTCCTGTGTAGTCATGACTGGTCCCTATATATTAGGACAAGTACTAAGGGTGCCCTGTGTAGTCATGTCTGGTCTCCTATATATTAGGACAAGTACTAAGTGTACCCTGTGTAGTCATGTCAGGTCTATATGTTAGGACAAGTACTAAGGGTGCCCTGTGTAGTCATGTCTGGTCCCTATATATTAGGACAAGTACTAAGGGTGCCCTGTGTAGTCATGTCTGGTCTATACATTAGGACAAGTACTAAGGGTGTCCTGTGTAGTCATGTCTGGTCCCTATATATTAGGACAAGTACTAAGGGTGTCCTGTGTAGTCATGTCTAGTCCCTACATATTAGGACAAGTACTAAGGGTGCCCTGTGTAGTCATGTCTGGTCCCTATATATTAGGACAAGTACTAAGGGTGTCCTGTGTAGTCATGTCTGGTCCCTATATATTAGGACAAGTACTAAGGGTGCCCTGTGTAGTCATGTCTGGTCCCCTATATATTAGGACAAGTACTAAGGGTGTCCTGTGTAGCCATGTCTGGTCTATATATTAGGACAAGTACTAAGGGTGTCCTGTGTAGTCATGTCTGGTCTACATATTAGGACAAGTACTAAGGGTGCCCTGTGTAGTCATGTCTGGTCTCCTATATATTAGGACAAGTACTAAGGGAGCCCTGTGTAGCCATGTCTGGTCTCTATATATTAGGACAAGTACTAAGGGTGCCCTGTGTAGTCATGTCTGGTCCCCTATATATTAGGACAAGTACTAAGGGTGCCCTGTGTAGTCATGTCTGGTCCCTATATATTAGGACAAGTACTAAGGGTGCCCTGTGTAGTCATGTCTGGTCTATATATTAGGACAAGTACTAAGGGTGCCCTGTGTAGTCATGTCTGGTCCCCTATATATTAGGACAAGTACTAAGGGCGCACTGTGTAGTCATGTCTGGTCCCAATATATTAGGACAAGTACTAAGGGTGCCCTGTGTAGTCATGTCTGGTCTATATATTAGGACAAGTACTAAGGTTCTCCTGTGTAGCCATGTCTTGTCTATATATTAGGACAAGTACTAAGGGTGCTCTGTGTAATCATGTCTGGTCCCTATATATTAGGACAAGTACTAAGGGTGCACTGTGTAGTCATGTCTGGTCTATATATTAGGACAAGTACTAAGGTTCTCCTGTGTAGCCATGTCTGGTCTATATATTAGGACAAGTACTAAGGGTGCTCTGTGTAATCATGTCTGGTCTATATATTAGGACAAGTACTAAGGGTACACTGTGTAGTCATGTCTCGTCTCTATATATTAGGACAAGTACTAAGGGTGCCCTGTGTAGTCATGTCTGGTCCCTATATATTAGGACAAGTACTAAGGGTGCCCTGTGTAGTCATGTCTGGTCTATATATATTAGGACAAGTACTAAGGGTGTCCTGTGTAGTCATGTCTGGTCCCTATATATTAGGACAAGTACTAAGGGTGCCCTGTGTAGTCATGTCTGTACTATATATTAGGACAAGTACTAAGGGTGTCCTGTGTAGTCATGTCTGGTCCCTATATATTAGGACAAGTACTAAGGGTGTCCTGTGTAGTCATGTCTGGTCTCTATATATTAGGACAAGTACTAAGGGTGCCCTGTGTAGTCATGTCTGGTCCCTATATATTAGGACAAGTACTAAGGGTGTCCTGTGTAGTCATGTCTGGTCCCTATATATTAGGACAAGTACTAAGGGTGTCCTGTGTAGTCATGTCTGGTCCCTATATATTAGGACAAGTACTAAGGGTGTCCTGTGTAGTCATGTCTGGTCCCTATATATTAGGACAAGTACTAAGGGTGCCCTGTGTAGTCATGTCTGGTCTCCTATATATTAGGACAAGTACTAAGGGTGCCCTGTGTAGTCATGTCTGGTCTCCTATATATTAGGACAAGTACTAAGGGTGCCCTGTGTAGTCATGTCTGGTCCCCTATATATTAGGACAAGTACTAAGGGTGCCCTGTGTAGTCATGTCTGGTCCCCTATATATTAGGACAAGTACTAAGGGTGCCCTGTGTAGTCATGTCTGGTCCCCTATATATTAGGACAAGTACTAAGGGTGCCCTGTGTAGTCATGTCTGGTCCCCTATATATTAGGACAAGTACTAAGGGTGCCCTGTGTAGTCATGTCTGGTCTCCTATATATTAGGACAAGTACTAAGGGTGCCCTGTGTAGTCATGTCTGGTCTCCTATATATTAGGACAAGTACTAAGGGTGCCCTGTGTAGTCATGTCTGGTCCCTATATATCAGGACAAGTACTAAGGGTGTCCTGTGTAGTCATGTCTGGTCTATATATTAGGACAAGTACTAAGGGTGTCCTGTGTAGTCATGTCTGGTCCCTATATATTAGGACAAGTACTAAGGGTGCCCTGTGTAGTCATGTCTGGTCCC
The DNA here is from genome assembly GCF_035609145.1 of Eleutherodactylus coqui. Lineage (NCBI taxonomy): Eukaryota > Metazoa > Chordata > Amphibia > Anura > Eleutherodactylidae > Eleutherodactylus > Eleutherodactylus coqui. Next base: position 3,226,600 of record NC_089837.1, read on the forward strand.
CTATATATTAGGACAGTGGTGGCGAACCTATGACACGCGTGCCAGAGGCGGCACGCAGAGCCTTCCCTGCTGGCACGCGCCACATCGGCCGCTCACCACTTGTGAATACCAGCAGGGGCCGCGGCTCCCCTGCCGGCATTCACAAACGGCACTGCTAGCTGCGCTGATCCCGGCACACACTGACTTCAGTCTGCTGCTGGAATCCCCCTCCCCCCTGCCCCGACGTCTCCTACTACTTGGTTCCGCCGGGAGGGGGCGGTGTCCAGCAGCGTGTGTGTCAGAATGTGTGCCTGGAGCATATTAACACTTTCTTCCCCACTTCTGCAGCAATCAGCAATTCCCAGCAACCTGATTGGTTGCTTGGTTTGGCTGATTCACCAAACAACCAATCAGGTTGCTGGGAATTACCTATTGAGGCAGAAGTGGGGAAGAAAAAGTTAATATGCATGCCGGGACCATCGCTGACCAGAAGAGGAGCTGAGCTTACAGGAGGAGGGGGAGGGGGAGGAGGAGGAGGAGGTAAGTATGTGGGTCTCGGGAGGGGCACTGTGAGGTGTCACTAATGCACGGGGGGGCCGCTGGGAGGGTGTCACTAATGCACTGGGGGGCCGCTGGGAGGGTGTCACTAATGCACGGGGGGGCCGCTGGGGGGGGTGTCCCTAATGCACTGGGGGGGTGTCCCTAATGCACTGGGGGGCCGCTGGGGGATGTCCCTAATACACTGGGGGCCACTGGGGGGTGTCCCTAATGCACTGGGGGCCGCTGGGGGGGGGTCACTATTATCGCTGTGGGGTGGGGGACACGATTACCGCTAGGGCCGCTGTGGGGTGGGGGTCACTATCACCGCTGGAGCCGCTGTGGGGTGGGGGTCACTATCACCGCTGGAGCCGCTGTGGGGTGGGGGTCACTATTATTGCTGCAGCGTGGGGGTCACTATTATTGCTGCAGCGTGGGGGTCACTATTATCGCTGGGGGTGCTGGGGGGTGTCACTATTACCGCTGGGGGTGGGGGTCACTATTACCGCTAAGGCTGCTGTGTGGTGGGGGGGGTCACTATTACCGCTAAGGGCCGCTGTGCGGTGGGGGTCACTATTACCGCTGGGGCTGCTGGGGGGTGTCACTATTACCGCTGGGGCTGCTGTGTGGTGGGGAATGTTTACATGTGGCGGACATGGGCAGGGCCGCTTCAAAATAGACAGCGTGCAGATTTTGACTACTTTTTGGATGTGGAAATGCTGCAGAATTTTCCACAGAAATTTCCCCTGAGGACATTCTGCAGTATTTCCGCATCCAAAAAGCAGTCAAAATCTGCACGCTGTCTATTTTGAAGCGGCCCTGTCCTTTTTAGAATGACGGGGGTAAAATCATATGTCGTGATAAGCCCCGCCCCCTGACGTATTGGCACTTTGCGATAAATAAGTGGGTTTTAGGTTGCAGTTTGGGCACTCGGTCTCTAAAAGGTTCGCCATCACTGTATTAGGACAAGTACTAAGGGTGCCCTGTGTAGTCATGTCTGGTCTATATATTAGGACAAGTACTAAGGGTGCCCTGTGTAGTCATGTCTGGTCTATATATTAGGACAAGTATTAAGGGTGCCCTGTGTAGTCATGTCTGGTCTATATATTAGGACAAGTACTAAGGGTGCCCTGTGTAGTCATGTCTGGTCCCTATATATTAGGACAAGTACTAAGGGTGTCCTGTGTAGTCATGTCTGGTCTATATATTAGGACAAGTACTAAGGGTGCCCTGTGTAGTCATGTCTGGTCCCTATATATTAGGACAAGTACTAAGGGTGCCCTGTGTAGTCATGTCTGGTCTCTATATATTAGGACAAGTACTAAGGGTGTCCTGTGTAGTCATGTCTGGTCCCTATATATTAGGACAAGTACTAAGGGTGTCCTGTGTAGTCATGTCTGGTCCCTATATATTAGGACAAGTACTAAGGGTGCCCTGTGTAGTCATGTCTGGTCCCTATAAGGACAAGTACTAAGGGTGCCCTGTGTAGTCATGTCTGGTCTATATATTAGGACAAGTAGTAAGGGTGTCCTGTGTAGTCATGTCTGATCTATATATTAGGACCAGTACTAAGGGTGTCCTGTGTAGTCATGTCTGGTCCCTATATATTAGGACAAGTACTAAGGGTGCCCTGTGTAGTCATGTCTGGTCCCTATATATTAGGACAAGTACTAAGGGTGCCCTGTGTAGTCATGTCTGGTCTATATATTAGGACAAGTACTAAGGGTGTCCTGTGTAGTCATGTCTGGTCTATATATTAGGACAAGTACTAAGGGAGCCCTGTGTAGTCATGTCTGGTCCCTATATATTAGGACAAGTACTAAGGGTGCTCTGTGTAGTCATGTCTGGTCTATATATTAGGACAAGTACTAAGGGTGCCCTGTGTAGTCATGTCTGGTCTATATATTAGGACAAGTACTAAGGGTGGCCTGTGTAGTCATGTCTGGTCTATATATTAGGACAAGTACTAAGGGTGCCCTGTGTAGTCATGTCTGGTCCCCTATATATTAGGACAAGTACTAAGGGTGTCCTGTGTAGTCATGTCTGGTCCCTATATGTTAGGACAAGTACTAAGGGTGTCCTGTGTAGTCATGTCTGGTCCCTATATGTTAGGACAAGTACTAAGGGTGCCCTGTGTAGTCATGTCTAGTCGCCTATATATTAGGACAAGTACTAAGGGTGCCCTCTGTAGTCATGTCTGGTCTATATATTAGGACAAGTACTAAGGGTGTCCTGTGTAGTCATGTCTGGTCCCTATATATTAGGACAAGTACTAAGGGTGCCCTGTGTAGTCATGTCTGGTCCCCTATATATTAGGAGAAGTACTAAGGGTGTCCTGTGTAGCCCTGTCTGGTCCCCTATATATTAGGACAAGTACTAAGGGTGTCCTGTGTAGTCATGTCTGGTCTATATATTAGGACAAGTACTAAGGGTATCCTGTGGAGCCAAGTCTGGTCTGTATATTAGGACAAGTACTAAGGGTGTCCTGTGTAGTCATGTCTAGTCTCTATATATTAGGACAAGTACTAAGGGTGCCCTGTGTAGTCATTTTTGGTCCCTATATATTAGGACAAGTACTAAGGATGTCCTGTGTAGTCATGTCTGGTCCCTATATATTAGGACAAGTACTAAGGGTGCCCTGTGTAGTCATGTCTGGTCTATATATTAGGACAAGTACTAAGGGTGCCCTGTGTAGTCATGTCTGGTCCCCTGTATATTAGGACAAGTACTAAGGGTGCCCTGTGTAGTCATGTCTGGTCTATATATTAGGACAAGTACTAAGGGTGCCCTGTGTAGTCATGTCTGGTCCCCTATATATTAGGACAAGTACTAAGGGTGTCCTGTGTAGTCATGTCTGGTCCCTATATGTTAGGACAAGTACTAAGGGTGTCTTGTGTAGTCATGTCTGGTCCCTATATATTAGGACAAGTACTAAGGGTGTCCTGTGTAGTCATGTCTGGTCCCTATATATTAGGACAAGTACTAAGGGTGCCCTGTGTAGTCATGTCTGGTCTATATATTAGGACAAGTACTAAGGGTGCCCTGTGTAGTCATGTCTGGTCCCTATATGTTAGGACAAGTACTAAGGGTGTCTTGTGTAGTCATGTCTGGTCCCTATATGTTAGGACAAGTACTAAGGGTGTCCTGTATAGTCATGTCTGGTCTATATATTAGGACAAGTACTAAGGTTGCCCTGTGTAGTCATGTCTGGTCTATATATTAGGACAAGTACTAAGGGTGTCCTGTGTAGTCATGTCTGGTCCCTATATATTAGGACAAGTACTAAGGGTGCCCTGTGTAGTCATGTCTGGTCCCTATATATTAGGACAAGTACTAAGGGTGCCCTGTGTAGTCATGTCTGGTCCCTATATATTAGGACAAGTACTAAGGGGGTCCTGTGTAGCCATGTCTGGTCTATATATTAGGACAAGTACTAAGGGTGCCCTGTGTAGTCATGTCTGGTCCCTATATATTAGGACAAGTACTAAGGGGGTCCTGTGTAGTCATGTCTGGTCTATATATTAGGACAAGTACTAAGGGTGTTCTGTGTAGTCATGTCTGGTCCCTATATATTAGGACAAGTACTAAGGGTGCCCTGTGTAGTCATGTCTGGTCCCTATATATTAGGACAAGTACTAAGGGTGCCCTGTGTAGTCATGTCTGGTCCCTATATATTAGGACAAGTACTAAGGGTGCCCTGTGTAGTCATGTCTTGTCTATATATTAGGACAAGTACTAAGTGTGCCCTGTGTAGCCATGTCTGGTCCCTATATATTAGGACAAGTACTAAGGGTGCCCTGTGTAGTCATGTCTGGTCCCTATATATTAGGACAAGTACTAAGGGTGTCCTGTGTAGTCATGTCTGGTCCCTATATATTAGGACAAGTACTAAGGGTGTCCTGTGTAGTCATGTCTGGTCTCTACATATTAGTACAAGTACTAAGGGTGCCCTGTGTAGTCATGTCCGGTCCCTATATATTAGGCCAAGTACTAAGGGTGCCCTGTGTAGTCATGTCTGGTCCCTATATATTAGGACAAGTACTAAGTGTGTCCTGTGTAGTCATGTCTGGTCTATATGTTAGGACAAGTACTAAGGGTGCCCTGTGTAGTCATGTCTGGTCCCTATATATTAGGACAAGTACTAAGGGTGCCCTGTATAGTCATGTCTGGTCCCTATATATTAGGACAAGTACTAAGGGTGTCCTGTGTAGTCATGTCTGGTCCCTATATATTAGGACAAGTACTAAGGGTGTCCTGTGTAGTCATGTCTGGTCCCTATATATTAGGACAAGTACTAAGGGTGCCCTGCGTAGTCATGTCTGGTCCCTATATATTAGGACAAGTACTAAGGGTGCCCTGTGTAGTCATGTCTGGTCCCTATATATTAGGACAAGTACTAAGGGTGCCCTGTGTAGTCATGTCTGGTCCCTATATATTAGGACAAGTACTAAGGGTGCCCTGTGTAGTCATGTCTGGTCTATATATTAGGACAAGTACTAAGGGTGTCCTGTGTAGTCATGTCTGGTCCTAATATATAGGGACCAGACATGACTACAGAGGACACCCTTAATACTTGTCCTAATATACAGGGACCAGACATGACTACACAGGGCACCGTTAGTACTTGTCCTAATATACTGTATATAAACCAGACATGACTACACAGGGCACCCTTAGTACTTGTCCTAATATATATAAACCAGACATGACTACACAGGACACCCTTAGTACTTGTCCTAATATATAGGGACCAGACATGACTACACAGGACACCCTTAGTACTTGTCCTAATATATAGACCAGACATGACTACACAGGACACCCTTAGTACTTGTCCTCATATATAGACCAGACATGACTACACAGGACACCCTTAGTACTTGTCCTCATATATAGACCAGACATGACTACACAGGACAGCCTTAGTACTTGTCCTAATATGTAGAGACCAGACATGGCTACACAGGGCACCCTTAGTACTTGTCCTAATATATATAAACCAGACATGACTACACAGGCCACCCTTAGTACTTGTCCTCATATATAGACCAGACATGACTACACAGGACAGCCTTAGTACTTGTCCTAATATGTAGAGACCAGACATGACTACACAGGGCACCCTTAGTTCTTGTCCTAATATATAGGGACCAGACATGACTACACAGGACACCCTTAGTACTTGTCCTAATATGTAGAGACCAGACATGACTACACAGGACACCCTTAGTACTTGTCCTAATATATAGACCAGACATGACTACACAGGACACCCTTAGTACTTGTCCTCATACATAGACCAGACAGGACTACACAGGACACCGTTAGTACTTGTCCTAATATATAGGGACCAGACTTGACTACACAGGGCACCCTTAGTACTTGTCCTAATATATAGACCAGACATGACTACACAGGACACCCTTAGTACTTGTCCTAATATATAGGGACCAGACATGACTACACAGGACACCCTTAGTACTTGTCCTCATATATTGACCAGACATGACTACACAGGACACCCTTAGTACTTGTCCTCATATATAGACCAGACATGACTACACAGGACACCGTTAGTACTTGTCCTAATATATAGGGACCAGACTTGACTACACAGGGCACCCTTAGTACTTGTCCTAATATATAGACCAGACATGACTACACAGGACACCCTTAGTACTTGTCCTAATATATAGGGACCAGACATGACTACACAGGACACCCTTAGTACTTGTCCTCATATATTGACCAGACATGACTACACAGGACACCCTTAGTACTTGTCCTCATATATAGACCAGACATGACTACACAGGACACCCTTAGTACTTGTCCTAATATATAGGGACCAGACATGACTACCCAGGACACCCTTAGTACTTGTCCTAATATATAGGGACCAGACATGACTACACAGGGCACCCTTAGTACTTGTCCTAATATATAGGGACCAGACATGACTACACAGGACACCCTTAGTACTTGTCCTAATATATAGGGACCAGACATGACTACACAGGACACCCTTAGTACTTGTCCTAATATGTAGAGACCAGACATGACTACACAGGACACCCTTAGTACTTGTCCTAATATATAGACCAGACATGACTACACAGGACACCCTTAGTACTTGTCCTAATATATAGACCTGACATGACTACACAGGACACCCTTAGTACTTGTCCTAATATATAGGAGACCAGACATGACTACACAGGGCACCCTTAGTACTTGTCCTAATATATAGGGACCAGACATGACTACACAGGACACCCTTAGTACTTGTCCTAATATATAGGGACCAGACATGACTACACAGGGCACCCTTAGTACTTGTCCTAATATGTAGGGACTAGACATGACTACACAGGACACCGTTAGTACTTGTCCTAATATATAGGGACCAGACATGACTACACAGGGCACACTTAGTACTTGTCCTAATATATAGGGACCAGCCATGACTACACAGGACACCCTTAGTACTTGTCCTCATATATAGACCAGACATAACTACACAGGACACCCTTAGTACTTGTCCTAATATATAGGGACCAGACATGACTACACAGGACACCCTTAGTACTTGTCCTCATATATAGACCAGACATGACTACACAGGACACCCTTAGTACTTGTCCTAATATATAGGGACCAGACATGACTACCCAGGACACCCTTAGTACTTGTCCTAATATATAGGGACCAGACATGACTACACAGGGCACCCTTAGTACTTGTCCTAATATATAGGGACCAGACATGACTACATAGGACACCCTTAGTACTTGTCCTAATATGTAGAGACCAGACATGACTACACAGGACACCCTTAGTACTTGTCCTAATATATAGGGACCAGACATGACTACACAGGGCACCCTTAGTACTTGTCCTAATATGTAGGGACTAGACATGACTACACAGGACACCCTTAGTACTTGTCCTAATATATAGGGACCAGACATGACTACACAGGACACCCTTAGTACTTGTCCTAATATATAGACCAGACATGACTACACAGGGCACACTTAGTACTTGTCCTAATATATAGGGACCAGACATGACTACACAGGGCACCTTTAGTACTTGTCCTAATATATAGGAGACCAGACATGACTACACAGGACACCCTTAGTACTTGTCCTAATATATAGACCAGACATGACTACACAGGGCACCCTTAGTACTTGTCCTAATATATAGGGACCAGACATGACTACACAGGGCACCCTTAGTACTTTTCCTAACATATAGGGACCAGACATGACTACACAGGGCACCGTTAGTACTTGTCCTAATATATAGACCAGACATGACTACACAGGACACCCTTAGTACCTGTCCTAATCTATAGGAGACCAGACATGACTACACAGGGCACCCTTAGTACTTGTCCTAATATATAGACCAGACATGACTACACAGGACACCCTTAGTACTTGTCCTAATATATATAGACCAGACATGACTACACAGGACACCCTTAGTACTTGTCCTAATATATAGGGACCAGACATGACTACACAGGACACCCTTAGTACTTGTCCTAATATATAGACCAGACATGGCTACACAGGACACCCTTAGTACTTGTCCTAATATATAGACCAGACATGACTACACAGGACACCCTTAGTACTTGTCCTAATATATAGGGACCAGACATGACTACACAGGACACCCTTAGGACTTGTCCTAATATATAGGGACCAGACAAGATTACAAAGGACACACTTAGTACTTGTCCTAATATATAGGGACCAGACATGACTACACAGGACACCCTTAGTACTTGTCCTAATATATAGACCAGACATGACTACACAGGACACCCTTAGTACTTGTCCTAATATATAGGGACCAGACATGACTACACAGGACACCCCTAGTACCTGTCCTAATATATAGGGACCAGACATGACTACACAGGACACCCTTAGTACTTGTCCTAATATATAGACCAGACATGACTACACAGGACACCCTTAGTACCTGTCCTAATCTATAGGAGACCAGACATGACTACACAGGACACCCTTAGTACTTGTCCTAATATATAGGCCAGACATGACTACACAGGACACCCTTAGTACTTGTCCTAATATATAGACCAGACATGACTACACAGGACACCCTTAGTACTTGTCCTAATATATAGGGGACCAGACATGACTACACAGGGCACCCTTAGTACTTGTCCTAATATATAGACCAGACATGACTACACAGGGCACCCTTAGTACTTGTCCTAATATATAGGGACCAGACATGACTACACAGGGCACCCTTAGTACTTGTCCTAATATATAGACCAGACATGACTACACAGGACACACTTAGTACTTGTCCTAATATATAGGGGACCAGACATGACTACACAGGGCACCCTTAGTACTTGTCCTGATATATTGGGACCAGACATGACTACACAGGGCACCCTTAGTACTTGTCCTAATATATAGGGACCAGACATGACTACACAGGGCACCCTTAGTACTTGTCCTAATATATAGGAGACCAGACAAGGTTTATTATGGGAGGCTAAATGCCAAGATATAGATATTCAAGCTAGTGATCACATTCTCCCTGCCGGTCTGTAGATTTGGCCGAGGTCGCTGCTTGTAGCTTGGCCTGGCCCTCCTCCACCTATAGCTGTTCCTCGCAGGCTCTTGCTATCACCCCTTGCTACAGCACCCCCAAGGGTCCGTGCCCATCTGACACGGATGCAGTAGCAGCGGCTCCAGGATGACCCACCACTGGCATCAATTAGATTCAGACAGGATCTGCAGAGGAAGACTGCTATTCAAATCTCACAAATCCTTTCCAGAGATACCTCTAGCAAAGTGTGGGGTGCTTATCTAGGAAAGCATTGCATGCAAGGAAAATCTGTTCTCAGGAAGAAGCTTGACTGCCATCCTATCTCAGGGAATTGAGGGCAGTTTATCTGGTTTTCAGACATTTCCAATATCCCCTTGAAATTCGATGTGTTCTCATGGGAAGACAACCTAGCCACTGTCTTTTATCGAAACAAACATGGCAGGGGGAGGTCCCCTCAACTTCTGAGCTAATGTCTCCAGATTACGAGGTGGGCAGAAATTACCATCTGAGATATCACGGCTGTCTATATCCAGGGGATGGCATATGTCCAAGCAGATTAGCTGAGCGGAAATGTTTTGATTTAATAAGAGTGGGACATACACCCCCCGCTGTTCGGTAAAATAACCAGGAGGTTCAGCGTGCCAGAAACAGATGTGATGGTTTCAAGGAAGAACAGGAAAACTTAAAAGCTCTGTTCACTATTCAGAGGAGACCATCAATTTGTAACGTCTTACCGGCACTGGTCAGGAACTGTGGGTGTAGTAGCCTTCCAAGTTAGTAGTCAAAATAGTCTGTAGTCAAGATAGCCAGGAGTCGTTATCGGGAAATCTCGGTTGCAGTACAAATGGATGAAGCAGGTTACGTAGTCAGAGAGGAAGCCAAAAGTTATCAATGGGAGATCTCAGATTGCAGTACAAAGGGATGAGGTGGGTAACGTAGTCAGAGAGGAAGCCAGAAGTCAATATCAGGAGGTTTTGCAGAAAGAGCGGAGAAGCAGGCAACATGGAGCTGGATTAAACTGTGCTGTGAAGCAGAGTAATTGTGCAGTGAAAGGACCAGGCTTTTATAGGAAGTCTAATCAAGATCTGGGAAGAGCTAGGAGATGGGCTGGGTTAACAGGATCTAGGAGCAAGGGAACTGTCCAAAGAGCTGAGTGCAGGAGGTTCCTGGTTCAAGTCCTGAAAGTAGCCCCCCTCTTCCAGGATGTCCTCTGGACGTCCCAGGGGCTGGCTTTCCTGGATACCTTCGATGGAAGTCCCATGTGAGCTTGGGTGCATGAATGTTCTCTTTTGGTTCCCACGAATTTTCTTCCAGCCCGTATCCCTGCCACTGTACCAGGTACTCCTCGGTAGGTTCAGGAGTCCAAGATTCCTTCAACAATATACTCGTGCCCCTGAACCTTCGCAGGAGGTTGAGGCAGTTGCTGTCACCCCGGGAAGGCATTCTCCCAGTATACCTTTAGTAGGGACACATGAAAAACTGGGTGGATTTTTATGCTGCCTGGGAGCTTCAAGTGGAAAGCTGTCTGGCCAACCTTCGCTGTAATTGGAAAAGGTCTAATAAACCTTTGCCCAAATTTGAGAGAAGGTACGTGAGTTTTCAAACTTCTGTTGGATAACCACACCTTCTTTCCAACCCTGGAAAGGGGAGACGCTTGGTGAGGTCGGTTTGCCACTTCTTTGTAGGCCTACTGAGCTTCCCTTTTGAGTATAAGCCAATGCTACCAATCTGTGGTTGACTGTCAGGACAAGAGTGTTGGCAGGAAGGCCAAGAGTGAAAACTTGGTGTGTCCCATAGTTGATAGATACTCCACCCAGTGATTCTGGAGGGGGAAGATAAAACATCAGATATTGTTCCAAAGTCTGATTCGTTCTCTCAGTCTGACCGTTGGACTGGGGTTGGAAAGCAGAAGACAGGTTAATAGTAATGCACAGAGCCATGCAAAAACTCTTCCAGAACTTAGATGCGAATTGAATCCCACTGTACGAAACTACATTATCTGGTATTCTATACAGCCTAAAACCCTCCCAGATCATCAACTCCGCAGTGAGCTCGGCGGCGGGAATCTTTTTTTTTTTTTTGCAACAAGGTTCTGATCTATTTTAAATAGAATGCCAGCCTGATTGTCTAGCAGTAATCGGTGCAAGGGGTTTCAGGAGTGCCAATTCAGCTGGCAGAAACTGAACCGCTAGAGGTAATGTTTAAAGGGTCGCGATGCCTCACGCGCTTCCTTGTGCTGGAAGGTCCTGAAAGCATATTGGGAACTGACGTGATGGGACCCTTGGGATGTTGTATCAAATTTCACCTGTCCGGTGACGCTCGTATACACCCCGGGTCTGAAAGTCACCCGACCTTCTGTCGGATGGCAGCAGACCTAGCGAGACCTCTCCCTGTCCTCACTCTTAGGCACGCAGAGGAACAAGCTCTTAGTGTAGTTCCTTCGAGCCTTTGGGCTACCAGTCAGACGGACCTCGACAGACTGTCAATATTTGTTTGCATTTACTTTCAGAGGAAAGCAGTACTGTTGGACAGTGCTGCCACAAAGGGGCTCAGAATAGCCCAAAACCAGTTCACCAGATGCATGAAGCTGGTACTAGATGCTTGGCCAATTCCCGAGGGCACCGCCCTCTTGTAATATGTTGATGATTTATTTTTATGTGCTCCTGACCCAAATAGTTGCCTCAATGCATCACTAAGCCTTTTGTGTTTCCTCCATCAGAGTAGAATGGCTGCAAAGCCAGCAAAGAGAAACTTCAGTTCTGCAAATCTCACGTAGTGTTCCTGGGCCACTGCCTAGGTCCAGGTACCAAACACCTGACGCCAGAGCGCACGAAGGTGGTAGGTGACATGCAACTTCCCACCTCCCATGCCCAGTTGCGTACCTTCTTGGGACTGGTTTCATACTATTGGCAATGGACGCTCTGCCTCCATGACCATGCAGCCTCTGTACGACTGTTTGGGTTCACGGCCATTTGTCCTGACCCCCGCAGGCCGAGTCAGCCTTCCATCAGCTGAAAGTACAGATAACCAGTGCACCCGCACTGGGGCTGCCAGACTATGACAAACCTTTCCAAATGTACGTTACTGAGATGGCGGGACACGCCACCGCTGTACTGACACAAATGCATGGTGACAAAAAGCGACCTGTAGCATACTACAGTGCCAATTTGGATGCGGTGGCTAGAGGGTCTCCATCATGCGTCCGAGCGGTTCTAGCAGTTCAGGCGCTACTGGAAAAAAGTTCTGATGTTGTCTTAGATCACACCACGGTGATCTACACCCCACATGACATACATGGTATCCTGACACAGGTAAGCCATAGACATTTGTCCCGTGCTAGACAGATCAAAATGGAACTTGCATTTACACTCTTCATCCAATCTCTCATTTCAACGTTGCACCACTTTGAATCCGGCCACCTTATTACCATTAGGTGACACTGATTCAAATGGGGGAGTAAGTACAGAGGACCAGCTTTTTGCAAATTCCCTGACTGATGATGAGGAGGCCTTTGACTCCAAACACCAGCATGATTGTGCAGCGCTCATGGAGCAGGAGACAGCTGGGTTCGCACATGTCACTGACAAACCCCTCCTAAACCCCAACCTTGAAATGTTTGTGGATGGATCTAGATACTGTACCTGAATGACGAAGGAAGGTTTGTAACAGGTTTTGAAGTAGTCACACTGAATGAGATGCTTGTACAAAAACCACTGCCGCCATACATGTCAGCGCAGGAACTGAGGCCTGTACGATTGAAAAAGGTACCACTGCTAACATCTACACTGATTCCAGGTACGCCTTTGGTACTGCACACGATTATGGACCCATCTGGCGGTCCAGGAGCTTTCTCACGGCACAAGGCAAGCCCATTAAGAATGGTGTATTAGTAGGTAGATTAAATGCAGGCCATCATGTTGCCAGAACAGGTGGCCATAATAAAGGTTAAAGCACACATGCAGGGGCAGTCACCGGAGAGCAAGGGAAATGATAGAGCAGATAGGGCAGCCAAGGCTGCAGCTCTCCTGGACAGGCCGCAAGACCCCTTGTGCTGTAAGTTGGATCTTGGTCCCACCACTCTTGTTGATGAGGGATTTGGCGTCCTACAGGATTAAGTGGAGCAGTGGACCAAGGCAGGACCCAGGTACGTAGATGATGTATGGAAATTAGGAAACAGAGTGTGTTTACTAGCAGCTGCCTACCCCCACCTCGCCGTCCTAGCTCACGGGAAAGTGCATGCCTCTTGGAATGCCATGGTTTCTGTTGTGGACAAGGTATGGTATGCTCCAGGGTATGCTCCATATGTGAAGGCATGTGAAGTGTGCACCCTGCACAATCCAGGTCAAGTGCTGAGGACCCCCCGGAAGTGCACACCCAGACCACTGTATCCTTTTCAGATATTACAAATCGATTACATCCAGCTTCCCAAATCAGGCAGGTATGAGTACGTCCTTGTGTGCGTGGACCTGTCCAAAGCCACCACACAATGTACAGCGACTAAACGTGTGTCAGAACTTGTATGTAGATTTGGGGTACCAGAGACAATTGAGAGTGACTGAGGTACACATTTTACAGGTGAAGTGATGCGAGAGGTGATGTCAGCCCTTGGGGTGGAACAAGCGTTTCCATACCACCCGCAGAGTTTAGACAAAGTTGAAAGAACTAAAATGGTACGCTTACGTTAAAAGAAGTGTTATTTGGCTCTATGCCAAGATTAGGCCTGTACCATCCACAGGCCCTACAGCAGGGGTGTGATAAGGTTATTGAATATGTACAAGAACTATGTTGTAAACCGAAAATAACACCCGGTCTAGTGTTTTCCTCAATTCCTGACCCTTACAACCTAGAGGGGACTCACTCCTTGCCGCCTGGAGACTGGGTGGTCGTATAAAGACACGTAAGAAAGGCCTTGGACCCAAGGTTTGACGGACCATACCAAGTTCTGTTGACAACGCCTACTTCGGTAAAAGTGGAAGGGAGAGCTACCTGGATACATGCCTCCCACTGCAAGAAAGTTCCCGAACCAGAGGAAAAGTGATGGGTGGGATCCCGGCGTTGTTTGGGTGGGGGGGGGGGGGGGGGTACAGGGCATTTTTGACTTTGACATCTGTATTTTGTCTTATCAGACTGTCCTTTTATTGGGGAACACCACTACAAGCGATCCACATTGAGAAGCGATGGACTGGATGGGCAAATATTTCCTACATGTGTATGCCCAACCTCAGGAGTGGAGAGGACATTTTGCGGACTTGTCTATTATCTGTCCCCACTCCCATAGAGACTCTTCGAGACATATACTCAATAGTTCACAATGATAGTGATGTAGTAGATGACAATGTTGTTCAGGAAAACACCTTCCTTAATATATATGAATATTGTCCCCATTGCGATACCATTGAACATACACATTGGACGAATATGACTGGTTTCAGGTGAGAAATGTTGCGTTGGCTGAAGTGTGTTATAATTTTACTTGTGACCCTAATGAAATCAGAAAATGTCAACAAATTAAGGCAGCAGAAGTAACAGCTACTAAAGATCCTCAAATACTCTGCAATCGTATGACAATAAAGGTAGTAATTTCATGCGTAGCTAAATGTACTGAATGACGATTTTCTGCACCCATTTAAATGTCTTGATACCCTAGATGGACATGGAGTGCACCATTCCTACCTGGGGAGAAAATGGTGGCTCTGATGTCCAAATGGGGGATTATGTTAGGGGTTAATCCTATTTCTAAATAACCTAACATAAGAAAGATAAGGAACAGTGTAATAAATGTGACATTAGTTATTTGGTTATATAATGTTATGTAATATGGAAATGAAAAATATGGAAAACATTCGGAAGTTGCTAATAGAATTTGGATACAGAATCATATGTCAAAAGGTATATTCAAGCGTTTAATTGGATGATGATTTTAAACTACTCCTTTGACCAGAATATACTGAGTAGGTAGCTAAAACCAGTTCTATGTGCAAATCAGAAGCAATGTCCCCTCTTTGATGTGCAAATCCGATTGACTTGGAGACAAGGTAAAACTTAACATGATGGGGATTTAAGATTACATTCTGGTCTGGGAAGAGGTGTAATTAAGTTTGTACTCAGACAATGTGGAGTCAACCTTTATGCCCATATGCAACTGTTTGATGTTCACTTCACACAGGAGTGTGCTGATACCTCTTTATTTAGAAGACCTTGGTTTGCAACCATATGGTAATCTGTTGGAATGAGGACTTGGTGAGCAATATTAGAATGTAAAGTAGTTTGACCTTTTGTCACTAATCTTTGTACCAGGCAACATTTGGATACGCCTTCTTTTCATCTTCTATAAGAACTGACAATGTTCAACAATAAAGTAGAATTCATTTTGATTCACTAGACTGTGTGTGTGTAGTGGCTTCTTATGGTTCTCCTCGGAGTACTCATTATAACTTTCCTTTGAATTTGGACTCAGGCAACATCAGCACTGGTCTCCGTTGAAGACCCCCGACACTGGTATGCTACGATCTGTTAACCAATAAACCTGTCAGATTAGGAAGAACAGTTTGTTTATTTGGAAGACAGAAATGGTTAAACTGAATGTTGGACTGCACACTGTGTGAATGTGTAAGAAGGCAGAACACGAACCATAGAACATAATAATAATAAACTTTATTTGTATAGCGCCAACATATTCCGCAGTGCTTACATACACAGGGGGAATACAGAAAGACAGAAGTACAAACATTACAGAACCACGGTTACATAGTAATCAGCTGATGGAGACAATAGGGGTGAGGGTCCTGCTCCAACCAGCTTACATACTACTGATAGTGGGGTGATACAGAAGGTAAAGGGGCTGGAGGTGTGCACAGTATGGCGAGGTGGAGAGTGAGGGATTCTATACACAGACAATGGTCAGACATTCAGCCATGTGACGGCAGAAACGGTATGACTGCAGGAGCGGTTTATGATGGCTAGCAGGGATTGCAGTCAGTAGGTCAGGGAGCATGTTATCAGGGGGGTACAGAGGGGTTTGTTTAGGGAATGCGGTATGCCTCCCTGAAGAGGTGCATTTTTAGAGCACGCCTAAAGTTCTGCGAGTCCTGGATTGCCCGGGAAGCCTTTGGTAGTGCATTCCAGAGGACCGGTGCTGCTCTGGAGAAGTCTTGGAGGAGGGAATGAGAGGTTGTATAGCGCCAACTTATTCCGCAGCGCTTTCAGGTAATTATTACTTATTACCCCCCACCAAGCTGGGTTCTCATTTTACCGACCTCGGAAGGATGGAAGGCTGAGTCAACCTTGAGCCGGCTACCTGACTCACGTGGGAATCGAGCTTACACTCTGCACCACACAAGGCTTGAATTAAAGGGGTGCTCGGTCTTGTTTAGTTAGCAGTGCGGAGAGCCCGGGCTGGGTGATGGATTGAGATGATGGAGACAATATAGGGGGGCGCTGCGCTGTGGATGAGGGATACAATATAGGGGGGCGCTGAGCTGTGGATGAGGGATACAATATAGGGGGTGCTGCGCTGTGGATGAGGGATACAATATAGGGGGTGCTGCGCTGTGGATGAGGGATACAATATAGGGGGCGCTGCGCTGTGGATGAGGGATACAATATAGGGGGGCGCTGCGCTGTGGATGAGGGATACAATATAGGGGGAGCTGCACTGTGGGTGAGGGATACAATATAGGGGGGCGCAGTGCTGTGGATGAGGGATACAATATAGGGGGGCGCTGCGCTGTGGATGAGGGATACAATATAGGGGGCGCTGCACTGTGGATGAGGGATACAATATAGGGGGGTGCTGCACTGTGGATGAGGGATACAATATAGAGGGGCGCTGTGCTGTGGATGAGGGATACAATATAGGGGGGCGCTGCGCTGTGGATGAGGGATACAATATAGGGGGGTGCTGCACTGTGGGTGAGGGATACAATATAGGGGGGCGCTGTGCTGTGGAGGGATTTGTGGATGAAGGTAGTGAGTTTAAATTGAACGTCTAGTTATCACCACATTGGAATGTACTATAGCTGCCTACTAGTAAGGCTACTACGCTTCTCTACTGCCCACAAGCTATCTCTTATTACACCGATGCTCATCACACATAAAAATATTTCTAAGACTTAGTCTAATCATTTTAGTCTTTTCGATCAATTCCACCACCTTATCTGTATGACGGAAGAGGTGATGAGGAAATCTTAAAGGGCTACTCCAGTGAAAAGACATTTTTCCTGCCCCCCCCTCCCTCTCCCCCTTACCTGATTGCCAGTCACACTCTTGAGGTCTCCTCTGTGTACTTATCAGAAACCATTTTGATAGTGAGAGATTTTTGTTTCACTTTCACATCAATCCCATGATGCATTAGCATAGCAATAGCTAAAGGCTGTACCATGTCTGTCTGCTGGGGGTAACCGTGCAACTACCATTACCTTCTATAGTCACGTAAATAAGCTATAGCCCATACATATCCAGTCAGGAGGGTGAGGGGTGATCATCAGGAGTGTCTGTGACCTCCTGCAGGCAGTTTCTACGGTAGGGACCATGTAATCGCATCACACAAACTGAAAACAACCACCCAAGTAGATCCGAGCGGGTCAGCACTGAGATCACATGACCATTTCAGGGCGACGAGTCTAGGATAGAAAACATATCACATCGGAGGTGAAGACCGGGGGGACATCTGGATTTAACCGCATAATCCAATAAACGTCTCTTGGAAGAAATGTTTTTCAGTCCATCTCCAGCTCTGGCCGGGCAGGGCCCTCTGTCAGTATGAGGGACGTTACATGTGGACATATCCCCAGTGTGGACTTTCAAAATAACATCTGGATATCACTTTCCTGTCTTACATACTAATTGTAATGTATAAGGTAAGTAAAGGTAATGCGGTCCTTACAGAAGTGTTACATAACAACCAGCCGGTCGGACGCTAGACAGGACGCGGTCCGACTCCGCAAAGGAGTCAGGATCACCTGATCTTAGGACATTGCATCACTTCCTTTATAGGTCTGACAAACAATTAAAACCAATGACAAGCAGCTGACCTACAAGACCCTTCATATAAATCGCATGAACGACATTTAACCCCTTAAGCACTTATATGTAATACTCAATGATAAATCATCGTATTTCTCTACACACGAGGCAAATATAAACCCATAAATAATATATATCATGCGTAGAGATGAGCGAACGTGCTCGGCCACGCCCCTTTTTCACCCGAATACCGCGATTTTCGAGTACTTCCGTACTCAGGCGAAAAAATTCGGGGGTCGCTGTGGCGGCGCGGGGGGTTGCAGCGGGGAGTGGGGGGGAGAGGGAGAGAGAGAGGGCTCCCCCCTGTTCCCCGCTGCTACCCCCCACGCCGCCACGCCTCTCCCTGCCCCCCGGCGACCCCGAGTACTTTTCACCCGAGTAGTGAAGTACTCGAAAATCGCGTTATTCGGGCAAAAAAGGGGCATGGCCGAGCACGTTCGCTCATCTCTAATCATGTGTTATCCAATAAATATCCTGCCAATGACAAATGATGTTCAATGTTGCAAAATTGCATAATATATAAACCATTTTAAATAGATGTCTTAGAATGATCTAAGTAATGATATAGCAAAACCCTTCATAAATAAATATGATCTAACATTGACACCGTTGGGGTATCTGGTACCCAATTTGAGCATCCGATGTGCCTCTCTTTCAGTAATGTGTTATGATCTACTTTGCGTTTTCTGCCCCTCTTCACCACCTCAATACCGTAACAAATCAGTGTACCAATATTCTGCCTATGTACCTCCACAAAATGTTTGGCCGCACCTGAACATTTCTCCTGGTCCTTAATGTATCTCAGGTGTTCGTGGATACGGGTTTTAAATTTTCAGGTCGTCATCCCAACGGCCCCATTTACAATGGAGGTTGCCCTCTGACCTCAGTAGGGACAGGAAGAGCCCTTAAAAGCACCTCCCTTCCACCATTCCTTAGTGTCTTCCTGTCCCTATGGTGGCCAGATGCAAGCTCCAGGGAGGTTTACCTGCCGGAGGCACGTAGTGCCGAAGATCCCTTGGAGGGAAAAGGTCAGGGCGGCATATCCTAGTAGTCCCTGCATCTCCGACTTGCGCCATCATGGAGCCGTCAGCCGCTGAGCAGCGCAGGCCTCCTTGAGCAGGTCAGCACCTTCCGGCTGCTGCGATCGGGTAGTTCCTCCTGGCAGGGGAACGGCAGCAGCGGCCTTGCTGGTCCTCGGGGTGCGTATCGGTGACGTCATGCGCACAACGTAGGTGGCGTGGCTACTGGTGCAGACCCAGAAGTGGTGCCAAATTCAAAAAACTTCTCCATAAAACAGGCTCTACTCCTCATAGAAGTCATCCTGCAACTGGCAGAAGTGCCTCAGCATGTCTACAGGTGACAGCTCAGCACGAGATGGAGAAGCACATACCCTACAAACCGTGAGTGGCTATATGCCAAAAAATGGAATATGCAAACTTGTCATTGTGATTGGATGCATATATGTTCCCTTTTTCCCCTCCTCCCACATTTTCTTGTATGGGTTAGACGGATAAGGAAGGTCCAAAGACTGAAGCGGGCCCCAGGAAAAAATCCAGAAAGTGCGTTATATGTAGCAAAACACTAGAGGAGAACTACAAAAAACCCCTATGTGAAGAGTGCACAGGGAAGATCCTAGCGGAGAGAAGGGTGGCGTTTAAAACCGATATCAGGTGCATGATCAAAGAGGAATTGCAGGCCTCTATGGCATCCTCTCACCCTCAACCTGGTCCCTCAAGGGCCCCTAAAAGGTCAAGGCAGGCAGAATCGGCGAGCTCTATCAAAGGGGGAACTAGAAGATCCGCCGTTGTTACCGGAAGATGAGAAAAAATACTATTTTTCCTCAGACGACATAGGGCACCTCATAAAAGCAGTGAGGGAAACTATGCAGATCAAAGAGGACCGCCCACCCAGAACAGTCCAGGACGAAAGGTTCGGGGGCCAAAGAGGAAAACCATGTTCCTGTTAATCAGACCCTGCAACAAATTATCGCGGACGAGTGGCAGGAACCTGGGAAGAGACTATCCGTCTCAAAAGGGATTAGGCACCGGCTGGCGTTCGTTCCTGAAGATGTCCGCCGGTATAGAGAGACCCCAAAGGTCGACATACAGATCGCTAAGGTGGCCAAGAAAACTCTTCTACCTTTCCAGGACGCATCTCAGCTCTCGGACCCAATGGACAAAAAGGTCGATGGTCTAATGAGAGAGACCTGGGAAGCGATGTCCTTTACTGTTGAAGCTAATATTGCGGCTACTTCAGTAGCCAGATCCATGGTCTTATGGCTGAATAGAATGGAAACCTTAATTAAAGACCGGGCTCCCAGGGAAGAGTTAGCCAGCTGTCTTCCCCTTTTGAAAATGGCCACTGCTTTTCTAGCGGACGCGTCAGCAGAATCCATTAGATACGCCGCGAAAACCGCGGTTCTCAGTAATACCGCAAGAAGAGTGTTATGGTTAAAATCATGGTCAGCAGATGTAACGCCCAAAAATCAACTCTGCGCCATGGTGCGGTATTACAGATATACAGACGACATTGTCATCATTTGGAAAGATACAGACGCTGACGTCATGGAAAATACACTGGATTCATTTACGCTATATATTAATGAAAATAGTTGTAACCTGCGAGTTACAGGGAGTACAGACAAACGTAGTGGGCCTTTCTGGACCTCAAATTAACTGGTGATGTCGGGTCAGGGAACCCAAGACACACCATAGAGGCGGTTCCAATAGGAGAGATGACAAGGGCAAAGAGCATTTGCTCCAAAGAAGAAAGTTATGGATCACATAAAAGTGAGACTTGTCGCAGGTTGTCTAAACGAGGATATAATGATCGGATCCTAAGGAGCCATATCCAAGGCTGATGCAAAAAGGCGTGATTCCTTGCTAAACGTTAAATCTAGAAGTCAACACGCCCAATATGATGGCAAAATAATTTTCTCTACGGAGTATAGTAGAGATTTCCATTCCATTAGAAGGATAGTTTTGAGAAACCTCCCAATATTACAACAGGATACTTCAATGGACACCATCCTGAGTAAAGCTGTACACGGTGCGGCTCGGAAGAGCAGGCGTCTTGGCAACATATTGTCTCCAAGTAGGTTTAAATCCAATACTATGTCAGCATCAAATTGGTTAGAGCAGAAAGGTGCGGAAAGCCCAAATGTGGAATCTGCACCAAGGTTAACCATAAACAGGAATTCTCTGACTATACTGGAAAAGTGAAATTCCCCATAGAACAATATATTGTTTAAAGGAGATGTCCCGAGGCAGCAAGTGGGTCTATACACTTCTGTATGGCCATAATAATGCACTTTGTAATGTACATTGTGCATTAATTATGAGCCATACAGAAGTTATAAAAAGTTTTATACTTACCTGCTCCGTTGCTAGCGTCCTCGTCTCCATGGAGCCGACTAATTTTTGGCCTCCGATGGCCAAATTAGCCGCGCTTGCGCAGTCCGGGTCTTCTGCAGTCTTCTATGGGGCTCCGTGTAGCTCCGTGTAGCTCCGCCCCGTCACGTGCCGATTCCAGCCAATCAGGAGGCTGGAATCGGCAGTGGACCGCACAGAAGAGCTGCGGTCCACGGAGGAAGAGGCCATCTTCAGCGGTGAGTAGAGAAGTCACCGGAGCGCGGGGATTAAGGTAAGCGCTCCGGTGAGCTTTCTTTACCTCCCTGCATCGGGGTTGTCTCGCGCCGAACGGGGGGGGGGTTGAAAAAAAAAAAAACCCGTTTCGGCGCGGGACAACCCCTTTAACGTCATATATATCATCGAGTGCGCCCGTTGGAATGTGAAATACATTGGTTGCATCGGGAGGAAATTTAAAACCCGTATCCAAGAACACCTGAGATACATTAAGGACCAGGAGAAATGTTCAGGTGCGGCCCAACATTTTGTGGAGGTACATAACCAGAATATTGGTACACTGATTTGTTACGGTATTGAGGTGGTGAAGAGAGGCAGAAAACGCAAAGTAGATCATAACACATTACTGAAAGAGAGGCACATTGGATGATCAAATTGGGTACCAGACACCCCAACGGTGTCCATTTTAGATCATATTTATTATATACTAGCTGATATACCCGGCTTCGCCCGAGTTAATTTGGTACTGGTGTTTATCTGGTGTTCACACGGAAAATCTTATGAAGTCGTGGTTACTTTAGAGATACTGAGGAAAAACATATGTTCACCATTTTGCATAGTTCTCTGCGTTACCCAGGAAACCCCACGTGCAGGTAACCAAGCGACGTTTCCTTTATATAAAATGACATCGGGAAGTGAGAGAATTAGATTACATACGTAAAGTTTGGATACTAATTCTTTTGCACTTAGAATTGAATAATCGAGTTGGGACCCATTAGCTTTTCCTATTTATGACATAATCAATGCTAATGCCAAATTTCAAGTTTCTATGACATTGGGAAATGAGAGAATTAGATCGCGTACGTAAAATTTGGACGCTATTTTTTTTGCGCTTTGAATTGGGACCCCTTTACTTTTCCTATTTATGACATAATGCTCGTGCCAAATTTCATGTTTCTATGACATCAGGAAGTGATAGAATTAGATTCCGTACGTAAAATTTGGATGCTAAGTCTTTTGCGCTAGAATTGAATAATCGAGTTGGGACCCATTAGCTTTTCCAATTTATGACATATTCTATGCTTGTGCCAAATTTCATGTTTTCCACGACATCAGGAAGTGAGAGAATTAGATTCCGTACGTAAAATTTGGACGCTAAATCTTTTGTGCTAGAATTAAATAATTGAGTTGGGACCCATTAACTTTTCCTATTTATGACATAATCAATGCTTGTGCCAAATTTCATGTTTCTACGACATCGGGAAGTTGGAGAAATACTGGCCAGTCAGTCAGTTGACGGCTTTCATCTTTATATATATATAGATTTACTAGCTGATATACTCGGCTTCGCCCGAGTTAATTTGGTACTGGTGTTTATCTGGTGTTCACACGGAAAATCTTATGTAGTCGTGGTTACTTTAGAGATACCGAGGAAAAAAATATGTTCATCATTTTACATGGTTCTTTGTGTTACCCAGGAAACACCACGGGAGGTAACCATGCAACGCTTCCTTCATATAAAATGACATCAGGAAGTGAGAGAATTAGATTACGTACATAAAATTTGGACACTAATTTTTTTGCACTTAGAATTGAATAATCGAGTTGGGACCCATTAACTTTTCCTATTTATGACATAATCAATGCTTGTGCCAAATTTCATGTTTCTATGACATCAGGAAGTGAGAGAGTTAGATTCCGTACATAAAATTTGGATGCTAAATCCTTTGCGCTAGAAATGAATAATCGAGTTGGGACCCATTAGCTTTGCCTATTTATGACATATCTAAGCGCTGCGGAATAAGTTGGCGCTATACAAATAAAGATTATTATTATTATTATTATTCAATGCTTGTGCCAAATTTCATGTTTCTACGACATCGGGAAGTTGGAGAATTAGTGGCAACTCAGTCAGTCAGTGAGCGCTTTCGTCTTTATATAATATATAGATTAAAAGGGGAAGAAAAGGGAATAGAAGAAAGAAGGGGGAGAAAAAAAAGAGATTTTTTTTTTGCTATATCATTACTTAGATCATTCTAAGACATCTATTTAAAATGGTTTATATATTATGCAATTTTGCAACATTGAACGTCATTTGTCATTGGCAGGATATTTATTGGATAACACATGATATATATTATTTATGGGTTTATATTTGCCTCATGTGTAGAGAAATACGATGATTTATCATTGAGTATTACATATAAGTGCTTAAGGGGTTAAATGTCGTTCATGCGATTTATATGAAGGGTCTTGTAGGTCAGCTGCTTGTCATTGGTTTTAATTGTTTGTCACACATATAAGGAAGTGACGCAACTTCCTAAGATCAGGTGATCAAGACTCCTTTGCGGAGTCGGAGCGCGTCCTGTCTAGCGTCTGACCGACTGGTTGTTATGTAACACTTCTGTAAGGACCGCATTACCTTTACTTACCTTATACATGTGGCCGCATTGGATGGTGCGGTGAAGCAGCCCAAACAGAAACCCAAGCCAGTATATGGAATACAAAGTGGAAGGAAAACAGTGGGTGAGCTAACCGTTCTATTGATTACTAATGTTTATGTACTTAAGTTTTTTTAAAGTTTTTCATGCGTTTCATTTCCTCATTATTGATTAGTGGGAGTGGTCATGCTTGTGTTATGTCCTATACTGTTACCTTTACATTACTTGTTTCTTCAGCAGGGTATATGATCAGATTCATTTTTATGAGACGTGCTGGAGCAATATACATAGTTTTTTTTCTACACCCCTAGTGGTGGTACGACGGACAATGACAGCTCAGCGATATGTTCAGGACATCCTGCATCCACATGTGTTCCTCTCATAGCAGCTTCCAGAAGAATAATGCTCGGTCGCACACACAAGGGGGTCACAACATTGTCACACTTACGTGGCTGCCCGGTTGCCAAATTCGTTGCTAATAGAACCACCTTACATTGCTTTCCTCATCTTAATCCATCACCCAGCCTGTGTCCTCTGCTCTGCCAACAAAATCCGATTAAGTGCCCCTTTAACTCTAACCTCTCATTCCCGCCTCCAAGACTTCTCCAGAGCAGCACCACCCCCTTGGAATGCACTACCCAAAACTATCCGGGCAATCCCTGACTCGCATAACTTCTGGTGTGCTGTTTAAAAAAGTACCTCTTCAGGAAGGAATACCACATCTCCTAAACCAAACCACTCTTTACTGCCCCTGGTACCATGTTCTCGGTCCTACTGCTTGCAATCCCTGCTAGCCGCAATCAAACACCCCCTGCCGTCATACTGAATCAGCCACTATATGGCTCAATTTGACCATTGTCTATGTGCATCGCATCCCACACTCTCCACCCCGCCATACCGGGCACATCTCCAGCCCCTTTACCTTCTGTATCACCACATTATTTGCAGTATGTAAGCTTGTCAGAGCAGGACCCTCACCCTTATTGTTTCCATCAACTAATTACTACATGTAGCAGTGGTTTTGTATCTTGTTCCCATCTTGTAAGTGGTGCAGAATATTTTGGGGCTATATTATTAAAGATTAATATTATTATGTATGGGACCATCTGGGATGCCAACTTGGACAAGGTATGAGTTTGACGATCTAGAGGCTCAGTTACAGCAAGTGTGGAGCAATATGCTGGAGGATACCATACATAAGCTGTATGCTTCCATTCCCACCTGTATCACATCTTGTATCCAAGCTAGAAGCAGCCCAACTGTAGTTGACATGATAATTAATTAGCGTAAAATTTAATATTGATTTGTATAAACTAGATGTATTACACAGCTGTAGTGATTTAACTCTGTAGAGGCTAATGGCCGCATAATTTCATTATGGTAATTGCTGGACAATGGCATGGTGAAAGATGTGTGCTATAACATTAGCCTAATGTAAAGCTCCTTTGCAGCCTATTAAGGGTTAAAGTCACATTGCTATACTGCAAGACTGAAAAACTGTATCCATGATGGGCGTTTTCCAAGCCCTCCCCCACCCTCAACTACTGAGACAAAGAAGTTACTTTTGCCTGACCATTTGTTGAGGAGACAAAGACTGGCTCATACACTGGACTCGAGAGGGGTGTGGGGAGGGGCGGGGGATTCTATATGGCCCAACTAATGAAAACCTATATATGTTACTGATGTAATGTGCTATACGCCCATAAAGGGCAGATATTATGTGTTTCAATAAAATGAGGGTCTGAGCAATGTACTGCCCAGATCCAGTTTAGACCTGAGACTTGTCTGACTGGTTGTTATAAGGCATGCACATGCCATACTATACAATTAGAAAGCTACAGCATACCCCGAAACCTGCTGGAGAAAATGGCATTCAGTTCACAACAGGGTACCAGAGCCTCCATGCCCACCTGTATCACACCTTGTATCCAAACTTGAGGCGGCCCACCAGGGTACTAAAGCCTTTATGTCCGCTCATATGACATCTTGTATTCAAGCTAGAGGGATCCAACAGGGTACTAGAGCCTCCATGCCCACCTGTATTACATCTTGTATCCAAGCTAGGGGCGGTACAAAGGATGACTTTCACTGTGCAACAAAAAAAAAGTTTTTGTTTAAGTGAAATTTTTGTTTTTATCGAGTTAATCTGGTGTTAACTAAGATTTATTGAGCATTCACTCCTGCGTCGAAACAGTTTTCTCGCTGCGAGGTTCGATTTACATATTTTATTGGTATATGAAACCAGTGCAGAAGCTTTTGTATACATACATACATACATACATACATAACTGTCTCTTTTTTTTTTTTTCTTTTAAGGGCCCCTGCACACTTGCGTTTTTTGTTTTTTTTAACGCTGCGATATCGCTGTCAGTTCAGGAGGGTGCAGGGAAATGTATTTTTTCTCATCCATTCTCACCAGCTCCAATTTATTTGGAGCTGGGGAGAATGGCTGAGAAAAAATAATTGGATTGGAAAGGGTTAAAGATCCACTGTGCTGCTGCCACATTGTGAGGAGCTTGTCTGGAGAAATTGGATTTCCTTATGATCCAAAGGACTCTTTATCGACAGTTCTGGCAAATGTTTACAAGCCGTTCTTCATCAGGGCAATAAATATCCTTCTATCCCAACTGCTCACTCGGCGCATCTCAACGAAGACTACAGAAATGCCCAGTCCATCCTTCAGGTGTTACAGTACGAGGACCATCAATGGGATGTTATAGGGGACTTCAGAATGATCCCATTCTTGGTGGGATTGCAAGGCAGATATACAATGTATCCCATAAACACAAGAAACATGGATAGCAGGGCTACTGCCAGGCACTATAACCGTTGAGTGGCCAACGAGGAATGATCTTGTGGTTGTGAGAACAACATAAAGTGTGAAGATATTAGTGCCTCCTCTTCACGTAATACTGGGGCTCATTAAACAATTCGTCAGCATTAGACCCGAATCCTGAAGCTTTCTAATACCTAAAGACTGTCATTTTTTTTTTTTTTTTGCAACTTTCTGAAGCAAAAATCAGAGGTAGAATTCCCACGGGTGAGGAAATGAATGCAGGATAGTGAAATCATGGAGAGGCTGCTACCAACTGAAAGGCAAGCATGGCAGGGCTTCATTAATGTTGTAGATGGCTTTTGGGCAATCACAAGGTGAAGCATTAGACGAATGGGGCTCAGAATCTTCTTAACAACCACCACAGGATGGGATGCAGAATGTCCCTCAGGTTGCATGTTCTCCATTCACATCTAGAAGTGTTCAAGTCATACATGGGCGCATATTCAGAGGAACAGGGGAAAGATTCCACAAAGACAAAGAGTTTGAAAGGAGGGACCAAGGCCAGTATAATGAGCGAATGCCTGGTGACTATATCTGGGGAAGAATCAGAGAAAGTGACGAACCCACAAGAGGAAGAGGAGGAAAACTGGGCACTGTTAGAGGTTGTGTGCTTAATGACATTTAAGTGCCCTCAAGGGATCTTTCATGCACTGATGCATATTTTACAGATTCAGGAAAGTTTCAGCAATTTTATTGTCAGTAACTATTTTTATAGAGCACTGCGATCCACTATGAACAGAGAAAATAAAGGAATCTTCTCAAATTTTGAAAAGTCAATCTCCACAGATATAATTTTGGATGTTTTCATGGTTTGGTGACTTAATGAATCAAACAAAAAAACTAAGTGATGTGATAGACAGGCCGTTATTTCTTATATTTAGGGACTATATAGAGACCGGAGTTGTAGCACTGGATTGGCGTATTGCCAACGTGGTTCCAATATACAAAAGGGGTCAAGAAGAGAGAGTGGTAACCGCAGGCCGGTAAGTCTGACTTCAGTAACTGAAAAAAATATTCAAGGGGTTTCTGAGAGACATCATCCTAGAATACCTTAAGGAGAATGATGGTATAACTCCTCATCAGCACGGGTTCATGAGGGGGCGATCATGTCAGACCAATCTGATCAGCTTCTATGATGAAGTAAGTTCTAGGCTGGACCTGGGAGAGTCTATTGATCTTGTATAACTGGACTTCTCTAAAGCGTTTGACACCGTGCCACATAACAGGCTAATATATAAAATGAGAAGCTCGGATTGGGTGAAAACGTGTGTATCTGGGTAAAGAACTGGCTCAGAGATAGAAAGCAGAGGGGGGTAATAAATGGTTTGTACAATGATTGGGTCCCCGTCGCTAGTGGGGGCCACAGGGTTCAGTATTAGCCCCATTTCTGTTCAATATCTTTATCAACGACCAGATAGAGGGGCTACACAGCAAAATATCAATATTTGCAGATGATACAAAATTATCATAAGACAATTAATACAACGGAAGACAATGTATGGCTAAAAACGGACCGAGATAAGCCGGGGGCTTGGGGGGGGAAATGGCAAATGAAGTTCAACATCGATAAATGTAAGTTTAGGCACATGGGCAGGAGAAACGGATACTTCCAATAGAATAATCTTTATTTGTATAGCGCCAACTTATTCTGCAGCGCTTTCAAGCATGGGAGAACACCGACAATACAACAATCACATGAGATATGCAATCAGTTTGAAACAAACGGGGTGGGAGTGATACAGGAGGTACAAGGGAAGGGGGGGGGGGATTGGCATTGGGGAACACAGGCAGTACAGGAATTACATGTGGAAATCCATTATTAAGAAGCAAATGGAGTGGAGGTCATACGCAATAAGCAGGGTGGAAGGTGTGGGGAGCCAGAGGGAGGGGCAGGGGGACTGGGTCAGGAGATTTGGTATGCCTCCCTGAAGAGGTGCATTTTTAAAGGCATGTCTGAAGTTTCGTGCATCATGCATTGTCAGGATGCCTTGGTGGTACACCATTTCAGAGTGTTGGTGAGGGTGATGAGTTTAAATCTCGTTCTGCAGTGGATGGGCAGCCAATGCAATGACTGGCATAGTGCAGAGGCGTCTGAGAAACTGCTGGTTAGAAAAATGAGCCTAGCTGCTGCGTTTAGTATGGATTGATGTGGGAAATAGCGAGTTGCAGTAGTCAAGTCAGGAGTGGATGAGGGCGACGAGTGCCTTTAGCGTGTCCGTGGTGAGGAACAGCCGTATTTTAGTAATATTCCTGAGGTGCAGGTGGCATGTTTGGGCCCGAGATTGGATGTGGGGGGTGAGGGGGGGGGGGGTAAAGGAGAGGTCAGAGTCTAGTGTGACCCCCAAGGCAGCCGGCGTGCTGTCTAGGAGTTATCATGGTGCCATGCCAGACACTGGAATGGAGATATTGAGGGGTGGTTGGTTGGAAGGCAGAAAGAGAAGATCAGTTTGAGAAAAAGGGAGGACATAGAATTAGAGACAGCAGACAAACAGTTGGTGATATTTTGGAGGAATGGTTCAGAGATGTCATGAGAAGAGGTGTATAGTTGGGTGTCGTCAGCAGAGAGATGGCATGGAAGGCCAGATTTGCAGATGGTTTGTCCAATTGGGGCTCTATAGATAGAGAAGGGGACCAAGCACCGAGCCCTGGGGACCCCCGACAGCGAGATAAATTAGAGAGGAGATAGAGCCAGCTAAGATGCTGAAAGAGCGGTCAAAGAGGGAGGAGGAGAACCAGGAGAGAGCAGTGTCCCTTTAGACCAATAGAGTGGAGCACAGTGAGAAGGAGGTCATGGTCAACAGTGTCAGATGCAGCAGAGAGGTCAAGGAGGATTAATGGGGAGTAGTCCACTCTAGACTTAACAGTCTTCAGGTCACTTCATGCTTTTGTGAGGGCGGCTTCGGTCAAATGTAGAGGGTGAAAACCAGACTGGAGGGGGTCGAGGAGAGAGTTGTCAGAGAGAAAGCATGTGGGGTGGGAGTAGACCAGGCGTTCTAGTTATTTAGAGAAGGGGAGGTTTGAGATGGGTCAGTAGTTTGGCAGTGTCTGTCGGGTCAAGGCTTGGAGTTTTACAGCAGAGGGGATATGATGGAGTGTTTGAGAGGTTAGGGAGAGGTTGCAGGTGGTGGTGAGGTGGGTAACTAGAGCTGGAGAGAGGGTCGCTAGTGCAGGTGATGCGGAGAGTGGTCAGGAGACTTCTTCCTCTGTCATTGGTTCAAACATTGAAAGTGAATGGGTGATGGATGCAGTGCTGAGGAGACTAGATCTGGGCTAGCCACCCAGTTTGCGGAGATTTCTTTTCAGATGTCAATTTTTCTTTTATTTTCTATTTTAAATAGGCGGCTAGTTCTCCAGCACAGAGATCGGGGCTGAGTCATTGTGGGATAGTGAAGGAATGAGGGAGGTGAAGTAGACTTGTTTGGCATGGTGAAGTGCTAGGTTATATGTTTTAAGCATTAATTTGAAGTAAAGGAAGTCTGCGGGCGGCGCAGCTGCTCGGCGCACCTAGAGCACCACCAGATGAAGTGTGTTTGGGACGTGAGCCAAGGTTGCCGTGGTCTGTGATTGATGGCTCGGATCACAGGTGGTGCCGCTTCATCCAGGGCACAGCTGAGGGTGGTGTGGTAGTTTTCGGCAGTAGAGGAGATAAATGGGGACAGGAAGGACTGGATGGTCTTGGTGAAACGATGGATGTGGACAGTCTGGAAGTTCCTAGAGGTGCGATAGATAGGAGGGTCAGGGGAGATGCTAGGGTGCCTGATGGAGAAAGAGGAGGTTGTGATCCGAGAGTGGAAGGGGGAAGTTAGTAACGTAGGAGGCAGAGCAGAGGTGGAGGAAGATTAAATAGAGAGTGTTGCCGTCTCTGTGAGTAGGGGAGTCTGAGAGTTGTGATCGGATGGGAGGAGGTGAGTGTTAAAAGCCGGGAAGCAGATGAGGAGCTAGAGTCATTAGTAGGGATATTGAAATTGCCAAGAATGAGGGTTGGGATTTCACAGGATAGGAAGTGGGGAAGCCAGGTGGCAAAGTGGTCTAGGAACAGGTGGGTGGGACATGGGGGCCAGTAGATAACTGTGACATGCAGCAGGGACAGTGTGCAGCAGAGTCATAAGGTGTGGACTTCGAATGACTGGAAGGTGAGCAAAGGAATGACCTGGAAGGTAAAGTTTGGCTAGAGGACGCTCTAGACCATGATAGGACAATGCTGCAGTAGAGGTAGAATCAGACTTCTGTATCCAGATTTCGGTGAGGGCGAGCAGGTTGAAGTGTTTGGTGAAGAGGTCATGGATTGTTGGGAGTTTGCTGCACGTGGAAGTGGGAGTTCCATAGGGCACATTTGAATGGGGCAGGAGGGGCGCATTGGGCTAGTTTTATATGATTGGGGGGGGGGAATTTTGGTAGAGAGCAGTATGAGGGGAGCCAGGGTTGGGGGATATGTTCCCCACAGCTAGAAGTAGCAGAGTGGCGAGGGTGAGCAGGTAGTTGGGGGATTTGTGAGGGTGGCTAAGGTGCTTCTTGGTGGTAAGGTGGGGGGATGGAGGCATCTGAGGGAGGTGAAAAGTGCATGGGAGCTGTGCATGGGTGAGCAAAGGGGGGAGGAGCTGATATGGATGGTGTGTGATGAGGCTGGGCATAAGAAGAAAATGTTAAGGCTTGAAAGAAGAATAGCAGTGGAGGTTAGTGCAAGGAGGAGGGTATTTTTGTCCAGGCTGTGAGTAAATGTGGGATTTACCTGTCTTCTGCTCTGTCTTCTGCGCTGTTAAACTGCATCATTCGACTGCATAAGACAATTGTTCCTGGACACTTAATGCTGGACACCCATGCGTGCCAGCCACAAATGTGCAGCAATGAGGCTACCACTAGATTTATAGATCAAACTACAAGACTACAGCTGGGAGTGGCTTGTTGGATTACATTAGTTAACCAGCTGGACCCATCCTTCCAGGGCTAGTAGATAGGATGGGGTGGGGTTGGGGGGGGGGGGTGGAGAGGTCAACATGAGACAAAGGTGGGGGAAATGCTGTTGGGGGAGGTGAGAGCGACAAATGCATGTGGTAACAAATGGAGTCAATTTAGACTGAATGGTGCAAAGGAACATACCATTCACCCACACAGAAAATAAACTTTAAATGAACATGTCACAGCAGTCCACCAGAGAGGAGTCAATTCAGATTGAATGGGGCAATGGAAATGGGGTACTGGTAGCGAAAAGTGATATGGAAAAAGACCTGGGGGTAGTAGTTGACCGTAGACTTAACTAGAGCAACCAACGCCAGTCAGCTGCTGCACAAGCAAAACAAATTCTTGGGGTGCATTAAAAAAAAAAAAGGTATAGAGGTGAGGGCCGAGAACATTATCCCCCCACTATATAAGGCAGTTGTCAGGCCCCACATGGAATACTGCGCACAGTTCTGGTCACCGGTGCTCAGGAAAGATGTTACAGTGCTGGAGGGGGTACAAAGAAGGGCAACTAAACTAATACATGGAATGAAGGGACTGGAATACCCAGAGAGGCACCAAAACTGGGATTATTCACCCCGGAAAACAGACGGCTAAGGGGCGACCAAATAACTATGTATAAATACATGAGGGGACGATACAAGGATCTCTGCCAGGATCTGTTTATACCCAGGACTGCGACTGTAACAAGAGGACATCCGCTACGTCTAGAAGAAAGCAGGTTTCATCACCAACACAGGAGGGGGTTCTTTACTGTAAGAGCAGTGATCCATAGAGGAGTTTAAGAGGGACTAGATGTCTTTTTAGAGGGGAAGGATATCACAGGATATAGACATTAGATGACCAGCGGGGTTGTTGATCCAGGGCTTGAAACCAGGTAGCAACTTTCAAACATTGATCCAGGGATTATTCTGATTGCCATTATGGAGTCGTGAATTTTTTTTTTCCCCTAAACCAAACCCCTCTGTACTCCGCCTAATAATGTGCTCCCTGTCCTAGTGACCGCAACCCCTGCTAGCCACCATCAACTGCCCCCTGCAGTCACACCGATTCAGCTACCACACGGCGTAATGTCTGACCACTGCTTATATGTATAGCATTTCTCACTCTCCACCTCCCCACACCGGGCACATCTCCAGCCCCTTTACCTTCTGTATCACCCCATTACTTGTAGTATGTAAGCTGGTTGGAGCCCCGCACCCCTATTGTTTCCATCAACCGATTACTATGTAACCGCGGTTTTTGTATTTTTGTACTTTTGTCTTTCTGTATCCCCCTGTCTATGTAAGCGCTGTGGAATATGTTTGGCACTCTATAAGTAAAGATGATTATTATTGTTTTTCCCCCAAAATGAGCTAAATTGGCTTCTTCTTCATAGTTTTTTTTTTTTTTGCCTTCCTCTGAATCAACAAGGGGAGTGGAAACCGGTTGAACTAGATGGAGATCATCTTCTTTTGGCCTAACATACTATGTCTGCTCATATGACATCTTGCATTCAAGCTATAGACAGCCCAACAAGGTATTAGAGACTCCATGTCTGCTCGTATCTCATCTTGCATTCTAACTAGAGATGGCTCAATAGAGTACTAGAGCCTCCATGCCTACCTGTATTCCATATTGTATCCAAGCTAGAGGTGAGCCAGCAGGGTACTAAAGCCTCCATGCCCACCCATATCACATCTTGTATCCAGGCTTGAGGTGGCTCAGCAGGGTACTAGAACCTCTATTCCTGCCCGTATCACATCCTGTATCTAAAATGGAGGCAGCCCAACTTGGTACTAAAGCCTCCATGTTCACTCGTATCACATCTTGTATCAAAGCTAGAGGTGGCCAAGCAAGATACTAGACCCTCCATGCTGCCAATTTCACATCTTTTAACCAAACTAGAGGCAGCCCAGCACCTTACTAGCATCTCTGTCCACCTGTATCACATCTTGTATCCAAGGTAGAGGTGGCCCAACAGGGTACTAGAGCCTCCATGCCTGCCCGCATCACATCTTGTATCCAAGGTAGAGGTGGCCCAACAGGGTTCTAGAGCCTCCATGCCCACCAGTATCACAACTTGTATCCAAGCTAGAGGTGGCCAAGCAGGGTACTAGAGCCTCCATTCCTGACCATATCATGGGTTTTGGTGAGAAGTTTTTGGCATGGGTTAAACTGCTCTGTTCAATGCCAGGAGCCAGAGTGAGGGTAAATGGTCATATTTTGGGATGAATGGTGTTAGAGGAGGTACCACAGCAGGGGTTATCCACTGTCCCCTTTTCTCTTTGCCTTGGCAATCGAGCCCTTGGCTGGTTTGATAAGGCGATCGTCCAATATAGTTGGATAGCAGTATGGAGATATTGAGGAACATATCTAACTCTATGCAGATGATCTGTTGTATACGAGGGATGTGAGTAGATGGAGTCCTATTATGTCCACGATTTATAGATTTGGTAAGATGTTAGGGCTTACTATTGGGATTCTTCCTTTACATCCCTTGCTGGTGGACTATTCATCGGAATATACACAATTACAAATAGTGAAGGAAATCAGATATTTGGGAGTTGGGTTAACCTCTAAGCCTCAAGACTAGATTTCTGCCAATCTGCCTCCATTGGTGCAAAAGTCTGAGCATAAGGTCAAGTTCTGGAATCATCTCCCATTATTCATAACTGGCTGGAGAAATCTTATTAAAATGGTTTTGATGCCACAACCCCTTTATATACTTCAGGGCTCTCTGGTTTGGGTTCCATCACAATATTTTTTTAGACTCCATATGGATATTTAGGAGTTTATTATGAAATAAAAAATCTGATAATTAAATTGGAGACCTTCAAGGGGACCAACGGTCGGGAGGGTCGGCAATTCTAAATGTTTGGATATATTTTTTGGCGTATCAATTGCAATTCTCTGGAGGAACCCTAAACTGCTGGAGTGGGGTTTTTTTTTTAGGTTGGAGGGATTTTCACTGTGGCAGAAGAGGGGGGGGGGGGGGGACTTTTTGGAACAGGTTTACTCTGGGGACTTTTTTTCCAGTTTTGAACCATTTAAAAGCTTTACGATGTTCCCCATAGTAACTTCTTCCAGTTCCTTTAGTTATGACATGCGTCTGCTGCTCAGGCCAGTCAGTATCTATGCTTATGGTCCAACACCCTTTGGGGATTTCTCTTCGGTGCCCTGGTGCTACGAAGGAGGGGGGGGGGGGGGTAACGTTTATATAGACAGATGATTTCTTACTCTTTACAGAAATTCCCAATAAAGGTAAGAGAGGACTAAGGAGATTTCAGCACATTAGTGAAGATAAAAGGGCCGCAGTGTTGTCTGTGATTCCAATGACCTCTCCATCTGAAAGTCAATGAGTTTCACAACTGTATTTAGTGCATAGAGTTTATGGGACTCAAGAGTTGTGTAACATGGGAATTGTATTACTCAGACTGTCTGATATGTTGCATGGATGTGCAGATCTGATGTGTGTGGTCCGGCATTGGGTATAATTACGTGAATTTTAAAATTACGAGAGATAGATAGATTTTTTTTTAATTACCTTGTTGATAATGGTCTTGGTCCTAGAACTTGTATATTCTGTATTGTTAAGGGGCTCGATGGCCACACTCTTCTGGGAGTTCAGAGCATTGTATCAGGCGCGAAAGAAGATTACTGCCCATTTGATGCAGCCTGTGCCCCCCCCCCCCCCCCCACACACACACACACAGTGGGGATTTTGTTGCCAAGATCAGAGAGGTTATATACTTGGAAAGGTGGATCCATTGGCATAACTATAGGAGATGCGGTTGCACCTGAGCCCAGGAGCCTTAAAGAGCCCATAAGGCCTCTCTTCTCAATATAGGGAGCCTAGTGCTATAAATAAAGCATTATAGTTGGGGATCCCATTACAGGTTTTGCATTTGGGCCCAGGAGCTTCATGTTATGCCTCTGCATTAAGGGGTTAAGAGAAGTTGGGGGGGGGGGGGGGGGCGCCTAAGAGACACTTTTGCACCCGGGCCCATGAGCCTCTAAGTGGATTTATCAAAAAAGAGTCTGCTTGACTGAGTTTGAGGAAATTGGGAAGGATGGTTTGAGATTATCTAATAATGGATAGTTCATAAGGAGCGCTGGTTATATTGGAGCATCAGAGGATAGTCTTCTCCCTTTTTGTATGCGTCTAAATATTTATTTTCCTGTCTTTTTTGTTGAGGATGGTGAAGACAATTTGAGTATAGTTATGATTGATTGTATTGTTTGGTGGGTGTTATCTTCTATTATGTCATACTATATACTATGTATATCATGCATGTAGGAATGTGCAGAGGTTAAGGGGTAATTGCATTCAAAAATATAATTTCAAAAAAATGATCAGATTTAAAAATAAATACCAACCCAAATACACAAGAGTGACTGAGTAGCATAAATGTCTGCTGGAGGAGGTTTTCGCCAAAGGGGCAGCACCAGATATGCAAGACACGGAAGGAAAGGACAGACTTGTGATGGTTTTTATTTACAAAATGATTCCCAGTTAATTCGTTGTTTTTGGCTCGTTCCACCACCCAGATCTGTAAATCCTGTGTGACTGAATGCAGAGTATTGTTACGTCCACATGTTAAGAAATAGGGGTTCAGTTAGTTGTGCCCACTCCTCACGATATTGCTCTAGATTCTCCTGTAGTGGGAGTGGATTTGTAATGGGGACATTACATCGTCGCTGCTTGGGAAGTAAATCAGGACCTTCATTGCTCCCTTAGACCATCTTCACCTCTAGACTGAAATTTCACTTCGTGTAAAATATTTTCCATGTATAGAACATCAAAGCGGCTTGTCTCCGGTGTGAATTCTTTCATGTTTTACACAACTTGCTTTACTTGTAAAACATTTCCCACATTCTAAACATGAAAATCGCTTCTCTCCTGTATGAATTCTTTCATGAGTAACAAGTTGTGATTTATCTGTAAAACATTTCCCACATTCTGGACATGTAAATGGTTTTTCTCCTGTGTGAATTCTATGATGTTTTCTAAGTTTGGCTTTAGTAATAAAACATTTCCCACATTCTGAACATGAAAATGGTCTCTCTCCTGTGTGACTTCTCTTGTGTATAACAAGACTGGATTTATCTGTAAAACATTTACCGCATTCTGAACATGAATACGGCTTCTCTCCTGTGTGACTTCTCTTATGTGTAACGAGATGTGATTTATTTCCAAAGCATTTCCCACATTCTGCACATGAATACGGCTTCTCTCCTGTGTGGATTCTATCATGTTTAACAAGATGCGCTTTATTTATAAAACTTTTCCCACACTCTGAACATGAATACGGCTTTTCTCCTGTGTGAATTCTCTCATGCGTAGTAAAATTCGACTTATTTGTAAAACATTTCCCACACTGAGAACAGCAGTAAGGCTTCTCTCCTGTGTGAATTCTTCTGTGTGTATAAAGATTTGAGCTGCTTGTGAACTGTTTTCCACATTCATCACATTGATACCTTTTTCCCCCGTTCTGACCCACAATTGTCGTAACAATCTGTGATTGGTCAGTAGAAGGTTCCTCATGATTAGAGGGATTATATGACGGATCTGTACTGTGAAGTCCTGGAGGTACATTAAGGGTGATGAGGTTTTCTCCTGTGGAACGCTGCACGATAGCTTCATCTTCTACATCATCATTTCCTGATAACATGAAGTTTCCCTCTGAATTCTTAGTAGGATTTTCTGTAAGGATTAAAAATGGATTTAGCCTTTTTTTTACCCAAATCACAAATGCACAGTATAACATTTGTTGAAAAGTTAATCAGTCAGCTCCTATGAACCCCATAAACTCTAGTTATGGGTTCATAGGAGCTGAAGCGCTGACTTCAGAGATGTGACACTCATACCTACGATCTTCGTCATTCCACCGCTGTCCTTTCTCAATGCCGCCGCCGCCGCTGCTGCATGGATCCTGCTGACTACACAGCCTCATTCTTGAAATGAGAGGTGTAGTACTGCACAGGTGTAGTGCTGTCATTTCATGCATATATCTATGTGCTCAGCAGCATGCAGCAGCTTTAGGAGCTGACAGTGGGGGAATGGCGAGGATTGTAAGTATGAGTGCCAACGCTTCAGCTCCTATTAACCCGTAACTATAACTTATGGGCTTCGTAGGACCTGAAAGATTCCCTATAACTGACTCCTGGTGCCACAAAAACTACCCCTGTGATTGTAGCCTTACATAGCTTTGTATGACACTTGACGACGTCTCAGTGAACAAGTCCAGGATTGTGCTTTGCACTCAGAGACCACCTTTATGACATAGACCTGAGCAGCACAACCTTGTCGGCTGATCCGCCCCATTCTTTACCAGCACTTATGATCTTTCAATACTATGTGGACATCCCTTAATATAAGTCAATACTGTGATTGACAATCTAATCCTGGCCAACATTGACCTCCAACAAATCGCACATCCAGGCTGCATGGGCAGGACAAGGTCTGTAAAGCCTAATGGCTGCTGTCAGCAGATCACGTTCTTCTAGAGCATCTCTAGGATGTAGTGGAATAGACAGAGTGAGGTTATCAATCAGAATCTGGAATAAAGGGTTCCCGAACCTTGTTGGATCCACTAAGGGGAAGGAGGATCCTGCCAAGTACTAAGAATGTGGAGCTAAGAAGGTGTCCTTTTAGTGAAGGTAATCGAGACTAAGACACCTCTGTACGTACAGTAATAAATGTGACAGAGGGGCTTCTAATAATCATGGATCGGAAGATTGGATTACCCCAAAAATTCAGCTCTTCACTCTCTACAGTCTATTCTAGAACTTACCTCCTCATAGGAGCTGATCAGATTGGTGTGACAGGAGCGAACTCTCATAAACCCATGGTAATACAGAGTTACACAGTTATATTCCTTGAGGTCCTCCAGGATAGCAACTTTTAGGAACCCTTCAAACATATTACCGAGAGGACTCACTGGCCTGTAGTTTCCAGGGTCACTTTTTGACCCCTTTTTAAATATTAGCAACATATTTGCTAAGCGCCAATCCAGTTGAACAGACCCTGTAACATTGAAGTCCTTAAATCTAAGAAATAATTATCTAGCACGTGACTTATTTCCCTCAGTATCTGAGGGTCCATGACATCTGCAACATCTGTTAGCATTTTAACCTATCGCATTACTCAACGTCCTTAGAACCTGGGGGTGTATGACCTTGGGACCCGGTGATTTGTCTATTTTAACCTTGTTAAGCCGGCTCTGCACTTCTTGCTGGCCAAGACTGGTGCCATTTAATAGGGAGTTTGCTTTATCACTCTGCATTTCACCTGCATTTCCTACATTTGAATACACTCGCAAAAAATCCTATTTAGTAGATTTGGTTTCTTCTCCTCACCCTCAACTATTCTTCCCTAATTAGAGTGCAAACACTTTCCATTTTAATCTTTTTACTACTTATACAGTTGAAGAGCTTATTAGATTCTGTCTGTAGCAATAAGTCTCAGTTTCCACTTTGCTGCTTTTATTTGCTTTTTAACATATTTTTTTTACGTCTAGCTATATTGAGCCACATACAGTACAGCACTGCAGAGTGGCGGCTTAGCACCCCCCCCCCCCCCCCCCTGCAAACAGCAGAGAAGTAGCAGCAATGAAGTCCTAGGCTGTTGCCGAAAATGTTTGGAAAACTCAGGTACGCTTTAAAATTGAATAACTGAAGAAAAATAAAGATCCAGGACCCGAAAACTGAGAGAAAGAAAAAAGGGCTCAGATCTGGGTGTAGTACGAGATCAAATAAAGGCTAGATAATGGCCATAGCCGCTCACATGATGTAGTTGTGCTGCACTGGGCACATCTCCAAGCACTTAATCCCACCATGAGGGCAATGGCTTCCAAGGTCTGCAGGTACCGGCCGTGATGGAAGTGGGGAGGTAATGTGCAGGAGCCTACTAGATTGTGCAAAACAATAGCTGAAAAAACATCACTTACTGCTAAATGGACAATCTGCCAGAGAATCCTGATGGCACCGACGTTACCCCAGAGAAGAAATTAGAACACCACATTTCAACCCACACAGAGGTCTTCATCGGGTATCTGTTATATTACCTACCTGTAGGAATGTCCTTCTCCAAATCACTCTTCCACGGGTGATCACCCCTCATCCTCTCTTCTTCTATCTCCACTTTAATAATAGTCAGATCTTCATCCTAATGTGTCACATTGAAAAATTCTGTACAATATGGCGGAGAGGCGGGAAATTTAACCAACCACCAAAATCTATGACTGCAGGACCAGAAGACTCCACCCCTATATAGGACAAGAGCAAAGAGCTCCACCCCCTATATGGAGCAGGAGCAAAGAGCTCCACCCCCTATATGGAGCAGGAGCAAAGAGCTCCACCCCCTATATGGAGCAGGAGCAAAGAGCTCCACCCCCTTGAAGTACAGGATAGTGAGAATATGAAGGGTGGTGTAAATAGGAGACCCTGTATGGAGTCTCAAATGAAAGCATGTATGGAGTGAGAGCTGGGAGGTCCGATGGCCCCCAGAACAAAGAAAATAAAGGTGACGTGAAAAGTAATGTTTTATTAAACCAGGAAGCTCTCGTGGCTCCTTTCTCAAGTACAAAGCAGCTCGACGGACGCTGCTCCTGTGTGCCCACTGGGCGAGATACTGAACTTCATTACATCTT
This sequence comes from Eleutherodactylus coqui, assembly GCF_035609145.1. Lineage (NCBI taxonomy): Eukaryota > Metazoa > Chordata > Amphibia > Anura > Eleutherodactylidae > Eleutherodactylus > Eleutherodactylus coqui. Next base: position 3,267,197 of record NC_089837.1, read on the forward strand.
CTCTATGGTCTCGTGCCTAGGTGTTTTTTCCTGAGGTTATCCTGAGTGCAGAATTATTTTTTTTTCTTCACCATTACTTTTTACATGTTGGGGTTTTGTGCAAATTAAAAATATTCTAGTTGCTCCCCCCATCATTCTGCACTCGGTACCCCATTATGACAAGTGAAAACTGAATGTTAGATATCTTTGGGGGGTTTTTTCTAGGAAAAACTACCCATTTTGCGGTGACCTAAGTAGTTATACCCCTGTACTCGGCACTTAGTTGAAACACCTTTGGTAGGGATTCCAGCCTACAGTCCCCTTGGGGATGATGCCACAAGGTTTGCACCCCTGAATTTGTGGGTTTTCTGCCCTCTATCCAGTTAAATGGGGGCTGGCCGTGGGCAGCCATTGTCAGGTCTCTCCAGAGATGTTTCATTGGGTTCAGGGCTCTGGCTGGCCCCTCAAGGACATTCACAGAGTTGTCCCCACTCCTGGGTGGTCTTGGCTGGGGTCTTAGGGTCATTGTCTTGTAGGAAGATGACCCTTCTACCCAGTCTGAGGTCCCTTGGGCTCTGGAGCAGGTTGCCATTATCGCTCTACTTTGCTCCATTGAGCTTTTTATCCACCCTTACTGGTCTCCCCTCCCCCAGCATGCTGCTCCACCACCAGGCTTCACTGTAAGGATGGTATTGGGCAGGTGATGAGCAGCACCCTGTTTCCTTGCAGACAGAAAGCTTGGTCACCTGTCTCACCGATGCCCTTCTCCCCTTTTGTTTAAGGCGGGGGGGGGGGGGGCAGCGGCTCTAGGAAGAGTCCTTGTTCTTCTTCCATGTAAGTATTATGGGGGCACTGGGCTCTTGGGAACTTTCAGCAGCAGCAGATATATTTTTGTAGCTTCTCCAGATCTGAGCCTCCACACAATCCTGTTTTTGAGCTCTACAGGCAGATCAGTCCTCCTCATGGTTTTGGTTTTGGCTCTGATATGAATTGTGAGAGGCCAGACCTTATATAGACAAGGAAGGGGCGGAGGGGGCTTTTATGTCCGATCAACTGAATTTACCACAGTTGACTCTACATCAATATGTAGAAACATCTCAGAGATGATCAAGAGAAATGGGCCGCAGAGCTAAATGTCACACCAAAAAGTGTCAATGTAAAATGGTGGGTTTTCATTTTTTTCAATGTACGAAGGTTTCTAACATTCAGTTTATACTTTTTATCGTTATGGGGTATTGAGTGCAGAATTATGGGAAAATACTTTTTTTTTAATTTGCACAGGGCCACAATACAGCAAAATGTAATAATAGAAAAATGTGAAAAGGGTCTGAAGACTTTCTGGACCTACTGTACATGAAAGCAGTAGCAAACAGCTTCACCCCTATATGCCAGAGAGCACCACCCCCATATAGAACTGTCACAGAGCTCCACCCCCATATAGAACTGTCATAGAGCTCCACCCCCATATATAAAGCACAGAGCTCCACCCCCATATATAAAGCACGTAGAGCTTCGCCCCCTATATAGATGTACTACAGGGCTCAGTGCCATCTACCTGCTGGTTCTCCGGGACATCTTCCTCTGTATGGTCCGGGGAATACGGAGGACGGGGACATCTCTCTGGGGGGTTTCTCCTCCCGGCTCCATCTGTGGAGACACACAGTGATGGATACATGAGCTCCTGTATATCTGTATAATTAGACATTTCTCAGACTACCAGGGTGAATAATCTTCTGATAACACCACACTGACATCTGCGACTCCGAGCTGCCCCTCTATTCACTCAGCTGTCACTCCTTCCTCACGAAGAGGAGACCCATGCATTTTTGTATTTAGATGGATGGTCTGGGGTAGAAAACTGATATTTAGATACTGGTTAGGGAAATCTATACATCAGAAGAGTAACCCAGTGACCCCCATCTTATATCAGTCAGGGGGAGTACTACTACTCCCAGCATTCTCTCCACCAGGAATGGAAACCAGTAAGGCATGGGGGAAAAAAATGCCATTCTCTTATGTCAGTCAGATGAAGCATAGTGTATAATATTATAATAGGCATGGACCTGTGGAGGATGACCGTGGCGAGGTAGACATCCTGTAGTTACTGCAGATCCACCATAATATGTCCGGTTATCACAGAAGGGAAGCGGCCATGCTTAGGTCACTGTATGTATAGAAGGTTCTCACCAGTCGGACTCCACATTTTTTGCTAATATGTATTCCAAAAAGAAGCTAAGAGTCAGCCTATGTATGGCATACTAACACCTCATTGCAGAAGAACACAACAAGTTCCTGTCAGTCACTAAATTACCTTCGCCAACTTATACAGGACCCGACTAGAGTGGCAACCATTGTGGACTTTATTCTAAACAACAGACCTGACCGAATAATACGGGTGCAGGCGGGGGGCACCTAGGAGATAGTGACCAGAATATAATACATTTCCATTTCTCCTTCAAGAGAGAGTTTTATAGGGGAGCTATGAAACTACTAAAAACGTTGGGAAGGCCAAGTCCCATTCGCTCAGAGAAGTCCTTAACCTTATTGACTGGGATAATGTCCTCAAAAATAGGAGTGCGAACAATAAATGGGAAATGTTCAACCCCTTAACACCACAAGACAGCCCACACCATCCTGCAGCAGTTACTGATAGCAGTCTTCCAGCTGCAATAGTGGGGATACAGAAGAACAATGATCCCCACTCTTAACCCCCTACATGCCGCAATGGGAGCACGCCCCCTATGTGACATCATTGATGTAATTGTGGAGGGCCAATGGGTTGACATAGCAACGGAATGGCTTGCTATTGCCTCTGATCACTATTGTAAGTATAAGGCATTCAATCTCAGAAGTTCTGCAGTGCATTATAGCGATCAGAGCGGTTATCGTTCAAGTCCCCTACAGGGATATAAAATAAAAAGGGTTTAGAAAAAAAAAACACATTTTTGTGCACTTTTTCCTTATATGTATAAAATAAATTCCACATATTGGGTATCATCGTATCTGTAACGGCCTGCACAACAAATCGATCACACTATTTATCCTGCAAGGCAAAAACTGTATTAAGAAATTATTATATTTTATTTATTTTGCCCCCCCCCCCCCCCTAAAAAACACAATGAAATTGCTAAAAAATATATTTTTGTACCCAAAAATGTAAACATTAAAAACTACAGCTCATCACACAAACAAAGGTTAAGGGACTACCCCAGTAACATTTCTGTAGCAAGAGTATAGGCAGACCCCTGTAACATTTCTGTAGCAAGAGTATAGACAAACCCCAGGGTCAGGCTCGGTCCCAGCCTCCACCTTGTGTGACCCAGGGTGCCGTGAGTTACATAGCAATGGGAAATCCATGCGTCCCCACACTATTCATTCTGTGTAGGTGTCAGACGGCTCAACACTGCAAGGCGAAGTCTTGGAGTTCCTTGGGCTCACCTATGCTGGCGGTGCACAAAGATGGTATTACACAGGAAGAAATCAGAGTGCCCAAACATGGCAGAGTTTCACCCCGCCAAGAACCTCGGCGTCGGCCCACATTTCCGCCGTAGTCAGTCAGTGTATTTGTGCCAAATAGGTAAAACACCGCGATGGGAAGTCTTTGTGCACCCACAGTATAGGCAAACCCCTGTAACATTTGTGCAGTAAAAGTATAGGAGGACCCCAGTAACATTTCTGTAGCAGAAGTATAGGCAGACCCCAGTAACATTTCTGTAGCAAGCGTATAGGCAGACCCCTGTAACATTCCTGTAGCAGAAGTATAGGCAGACCCCTGTAACATTTCTGTAGCAAGAGTATAGGCAAACCCCTGAAACATTGATGTACCAAGAGTATAGGCGGACCCCAGTAACATTCCTGTAGCAGAAGTATAGGCAGACCCCAGTAACATTTCTGTAGCAAGAGTATAGGCAAACCCCTGAAACATTGATGTACCAAGAGTATAGGCGGACCGCAGTAACATTTCTGCAGCAAAAGTATAGGCGGACCCCAGTAACATTTCTGTAGCAAGAGTATAGGCAGACCCCTGAAACATTGGTGTACCATGAGTATAGGCGGACCCTAGTAACATTTCTGTAGCAAGAGTATAGGCGAACCCCTGAAACATTGGTGTACCATGAGTATAGGCGGACCCTAGTAACATTTCTGTAGCAAAAGTATAGGGAGACCCCAGTAACATTCTTGTAGCAGAAGTATAGGCAGACCCCTGAAACATTGGTGTACTAAGAGTATACGTGAACCCTAGTAACATTTCTGTAGCAAGAGTATAGGCGAACCCCTGAAACCATTCAGTAGAAACTTCATAGGCGGACCCTAGTAACATTTCTGTAGCAAAAGTATAGGGAGACCCCAGTAACATTCTTGTAGCAGAAGTATAGGCAGACCCCTGAAACATTGGTGTACTAAGAGTATACGTGAACCCTAGTAACATTTCTGTAGCAAGAGTATAGGCGAACCCCTGAAACCATTCAGTAGAAAAGGTATAGGCAGACCCCAGTAACATTTCTGTAGCAAGAATGTAGGCAAACCCCTGAAACATTGGTGTACCAAGAGTACCAGTGCACCCCTGAAAAATTGCTCAACCGCGAGGGCAGGTAAAACCCATAAACATTTTTTAAAGATACAGCTCGCTGTTGCTTAATTTGTAACAGAGCCTGGAGGCAGCCCTCCGAAAAATTGGTTTCTGTTAAAGTATCAATACTTTTGAAACTTTGAAAAATTGTAAAAAAAACTTTTAAACAGAGCCTTTTGGGACGCAGAAAAATTGGCAGTTCAGCATGATGACATGCTGTTTTAGGAGAAGGAGGAGGAGTAATACTATCCGAGAGTGATTGACAAAGCTAATTCCCTCTTTTTTTGTGGTGATAGAGGATGCATTTTTCTCCTGCTGCAGCTAAAAGAATCATTAGATTCCGCTACTTTCCGCCGGTGGAGAAGAGAAGTCTGGGGAAATCCAGCCTATGTTCATCTTTATGAGTGTAAGCATGTCAGCACTGGCAGTTGACAGGCGGGTACGTTTATCCGTGATGATTTCCCCAGCTGCACTAAAACCCTATCTGAAAAGATGCTAGCGGTAGGGCAGGCCAGCACCTCCAGGGTGTACAGCGCAAGTTCGTGCCACGTGTCCAGCTTTGACACCCAATAGTTGTATGGAGCAGAGGCATCACAGAGGATGGGGGTACGATCAGCTACGTACTCCCTCACCATCTTTTTACAGTGCTCCCTCCGACTCAGCCTTGACTGGGGAGTGGTGACACAGTCTTGCTGGGAAGTCATAAAGCTGGCAAAGGCCTTGGAGAGTGTTCCCCTGCCTGCGCTGGACATGCTGCCTGATCCCCGCTTCTCCCCTGCTACTTGGCCCTCTGAACTGCGTCTTCTGCCACTAGCGCTGTCAGATGGGAAGTTAAGCATCACTTTTTCCACCAGGGCCCTGTGGTATTGCATCACTCTCGCACCCCTTTCCTCTTCCGGAATGAGTGTGGAAAGGTTCTCCTTATACCATGGGTCAAGAAGGGTGTACATTCAGTAATCCGTGTTGGCCAGAATGCGTCTAACGCGAGGGTCATGGGAAAGGCAGCCTAACATGAAGTCAGCCATGTACAGGGTCCCAGTACACAACACATCGCTGTCCTCACTAGGAAGATGACTTTCAGGATCCTCTCCTCCTCCTCCTCCTCCTCCTCTACAGCCCATGCACGCTGAGCAGATGAGAGGCAAGCAGCATGGGTACCCTCTGCAGTGGGCCCAGCTGTCTCTTTCCCCTCCTCCTCGAAAACGCGCTGGGATATAGACATGAGGGTGGTCTGGCTATCAAGCGACATACTGTCATCCCCCATCTCCTGTTCCAACCGCAAAGCATCAGCCTTTATGCTTTGCAGCGAACTTCTCAGCAGGCAAAGCAGCGGGATGGTAACGCTAATGATTGCATCGCTGCTCACCACCTGGGTAGACTCCTCAAAGTTTCAGAGGACCTGGCAGATATCTGCCATCCATGCCCACTCCTCAGTAAAGAATTGCGGAGGCTGACTACCACTCCACCGCCCATGTCGCAGCTGGTATCCCACTATTGCTCTACACTGCTCATACAGCCAGGCCAACATGTGCAGCCTAGAATTCCAGCTTGTGGGAACGTCGCACAGCAGTCAGTGCTCTGGCAGCTGAAACAAACGTTGCAGCGTCCTTAGGGTGGCAGCGTCTGTGGTGGACTTGTGGAAATGTGTGCAGATGCGGCGCACCTTGCTGAGCAGGTCAGACAAGTGAGGGTAGTTTTTCAGAAACCGCTGAACCACCAGATTGAAGACGTGGGCCAGGCATGGCACTTGAGGCTGCTGAGCTGCAGAGCCGCCACCAGGTTACGGCCGTTGTCACACACGACCATGCCCAGTTGGAGGCTCAGGGGCGAAAGCCAGAGGTTGGTCTGCTCTGTCAGACCCTGCAACAGCTTGGGGGTCGTGTGCCTCTTGTCACCTAAGCTGATTAGTTTCAGCACGGCTTGCTGACACTTGCCCACCGCTGTGCTGCTGCGACGCGCGCTACCGACTGCTGGCGACGTGCTCACACTTCTTAATTGAGAGGTAGATGTGGCGGAGGAGGAGGAGGGGGAGGGTTTGGAGGAGGTGCCATAAAACACCACAGATACCAGCACCAAGGTAGGACTTGCTATTCTGGGGGTGGGTAGGACGTGAGCGGTCCCAGGCTCTGACTCGGTCCCAGTCTCCACCAAATTCACCCAATCTGCCGTCAGGGAGATATAGTGGCCCTGCCCGTCAGTACTTGTCCTCGTGTCCATGGTTAAGTGGACCTTCCCAGTAACCGCGTTGGTGAGGGCACAATTTATGTTGCGGGAGATGTGCTGTTGTAGGGCTGGGCCGGCACACCGGGAAAAATAGTGGCTGGGGGCTGAGTAGCGCGGGACCGCCGCCACCATCATGTTTTTGAAAGCCCCTGTTTCCACAAGCCTGTACGGCAGCATCTCCAGGCTAATTAATTTGGCAATGTGCACATTTAAATCTTGTGCGTGCGGGTGCGTGGTGGCATATTTGCGCTTTTGCTCCAACGCTTCTGTTAGCGACAGTTGAACGCTGCACTGAGAGACATTGCTGGATGGAGTGGAGGACGGTGGAGGTGAGAGTGTGGGTGCAGGCAGGGAGGCGCTCGTGCCTGTGTCCTGGGAGGGGGATTGGATCTGTGTGGCAGGCTGGGGCACAGGGGAAGAGGCAGTGGTGTGACCTGGAGGCAGTGAATGTCCTTCGTCCCACCTTGTGGGGTACTTGGCCATCATATGCCTGCACATGGTGGTGAGGCTGGTAGTGGTGGCTACCCGGCTGATCTTGGTGTGACACAGGTTGCACACCACTGTTCGCCGGTCGTCCGCGCTCTCACTAAAAAACATCCACACCTTTGAACACCTAGCCCTCTGCACGGAGGCTTGCCGCGAGGGGGTGCTTTGGGAAACAGTTGGGGGATTCTTCACTCTGGCCCTGCCTCTACCCCTGGCCACTCCACTGCCTCTTCCAACCTGTCCAGCTGCTGCACTTGCCTCCCCTTCTGAAGCCCTGTCCTCAGTGGGCTTAGTAAACCAGGTGGGGTCAGTCACCTCATCGTCCAGCTGCTCTTCCTCCGAATCCACCATCCAATTCTTACCCAGGACAGTAACAAGGGGGGGTGGGGGACGCTCTAATAACCATGTATAGATATATCAGGGGTCAGTACAGAGATCTCTCCCATCATTTATTATATCCAGGACTGTAACAAGGGGGCGCTCTAATAATTAAGTATAGATATATCAGGGGTCAGTGCAGAGATCTCTCCCGTCATCTATTGTACCCAGGACTGTAACAAGGGGGAGGCGCTATAATAACTATGTATAGATATATCAGAGGTCAGTACAGAGATCTCTACTATCATCTATTATATCCAGGACTGTTGTAGTAGACATGATGATTAATTAGCGTAAAATGTCTATTGATTTGTATAAACTAGATGTATTACTCAGCTGTAGTGATTTACCTCTGTAGAGGCTAATGGCTGCATAATCTCATTATGGTAATTGCTGGACAATGGCATGGTGAACGATGTGTTCTATAACGTTAGCCTAATGTAAAGCTCCTCTGCAGTTTCTTAAAGGGTTAAAGTCACATTTTTATACTGCAATACTGAAGAACTGTATCCACGTTGTGCGTTTTCCCAGCCCTCCCCCACCCTCAACTTCTGAGACAAAGAAGCTACTTTGCCTGACCGCTTGTTGAGGAGACAAAGACTGGCTCATACACTGGACTTGAGAGGGGTGTGGGGAGGGGGCGGGGGATTCTATATGGCTTAACGAATGAAAACCTATATATGTTACTGATGTAATGTGCTATACGCCCATAAAGGGCAGGTATTATGTGTTTCATCATAGAAGGTCTCTGTAACTTATGGGGTCGTCACCCAGAAGGTTCACTTAAATGTAACACGTCAAATGTACAACCAGCTTACCCTTAAACAATCACAAGTTCAACTCTACTAGGAAGACTAAAAAAAAATAATAAAGTAAAAAATCTGTGAATTTTTATTATTCTAAAAATATGTAATTAAAACTATATACAAACTAAAAATGGGATTTGTTACTTACCGTAAAATCCTTTTCTTGACCAGGATATTGGGTATACAGGATGCAGTGGGTAGTAGCTGCCACTAGGAGGCGACAAAGCTTGAACAAAGGTTGACTCCTCCTGTCAGCTACACCCCTTCTTCCTGCTGGGGAAGGTCAGTTTGTAAGCAAGCAGTGGTAGGAGTCCTAGCAGAGGAGCACAACCAAAAGCCGTGAAACATATAAACGTGAAACAAAAGGACACGGTAAAGAACAGCAAGATTCTAGTAACATCATGTGAAATCTGAGATCCGAGGGCTCCAACAGGGACCCACACAACCTGGTAACACAATAAAAGGGAGGGTGCTGTATCCCCCATATCCTGGTCAAGAAAAGGATTTTATGGTAAGTAAAAAAATCCCATTTTCTAGTCAGGAATATGGGGGATACAGGATACAGTGGGCCGTACACGAGCCCCCCCCCCCCCCCTGGGTGGGCATTATAAGGTGTGGCTGCTATCAGACCTCAGCTAATTGTAGAACCTTGCAACCGAGGGCGGCATCAGCCAATGCTGCCACATGCACCCTGTAAAATTTGGTGAAGGTTTGCATAGAAGACCATGTAGCCACTTTACACACCTGTGTGGCAGATGCCCATGATGCTCTCACAGCCCTGGTCGAGTGAGCAGTAAGAGGGGAATTCTGGCCCTCGGCTCGATAGGCCTCAGACACCGCTGAACGAATCCAGCACAAAATCGTAACCATGGAGGTGGCTTGACCACAACGCGCTCCCTTGGGAAGCACAAACAGGCCGTCTGAACGCCGATACGAGGCTGTCTGCGCCAAGTGAATTCTCAAAGCTTGAACGAGATTGAGCTTGTGAAGGGCCCTCTGCGTGCGATGCACCAGATGCAGACAATAGGGAAGCAATACAATGTCCTCATTGAGGTGGAAGTCCGAAACCCCCTTTCAAAAAGGAAAAAGATTGAGACGCAGGACCACTTTGTCCTGATGAAACACCACAAATGGTGGTACAGCTGATAGTTCCGCCAATTCCTACACCCTCCGAATGGAGGTGATGGCCACCAGGAATGCCACCTTGACTCTCATCATGCAAGGCAACATTTCCGCAAGGGGTTCAAAGGGATGTCGCTGTAGAGCATCCAGTACCAAATTGAGATTCCACTCTGGAAAGGTGAATGGTACGGCAGAGCCATATGAAGGTACGAACAGCTGGAAGAGTAGCCAGCGGTCTCTGGAACAAGATGGTAAGTGCTGACAATTGCCCTTTAAGAAAGCAGAGACTGAGTCCCAACTCTAACCTGGCCTGCAAGAAGGCGATGATCGTGAAAAGGGGGAGGACTGCATGGGATGCCTGGACTGACCTTCACACTAGGCGAAGAAGCGCCTCCAGACACGATAGTAGATCTTCGAAGAAAACAGTTTCCGTGCCCTAAACATAGTGCGGATAACCGGATCGGTGAATCCTCAGGCTCTCAACACTGTGGGAGATGGGCCCTTGCAAGAGGAGATCCTTGTTGAGCGGGAGACGCCATGGCACTTTGATGAGCAAATCCATAAATTCAGTGTACCATGTCTGACGCAGCCAATTCAGAGCATTTAGCAGCAGCGGAATGCGTTCCCTCTTGATCTAGTTGACAACCCTGTGTAACAGAGGGTCCTGGGACCTCAATACAAACCTTGAGATCTTTCAATTTTAGTCTGGAGGCCATGAGGTCCATGTCTGGCTGTCCCCAACGATGACAAAGTTGCTGAAAAATGTCTGGATGAATTACCCACTCACATGGATCTACCATTGTTCTGCTCTGGTAGTCGGCAAACCAATTGTCCACTCAGGGTATGTATACCGCCAATATCGCCGGCACATTGACCTCAGCCCAGGATAGGATGCGGGCCGCCTGTGTCATCGCCGGAGTGCTGCAGGTTCCGCTTTGTCGGTTTATATATGCGATGGCTGTTGCGTTGTCCGTCTGGACCCAGAGTGGGCGGTCTTGTAATTGAGTTGCAAAGTTGAGAATTGGCAGATAAATTGCCCTAAGTTCTAGGACATTTATCTGGAGACGCGCTTCTGCAGTGGACCACATGCCCTGGGTCATATGAGGAGGGAACGTTTCCCTCCAGTGGAGGAAGAGGAACGACTGACCATGGAGTACGAGAGGAGACAATACCCACCACTCCAGGGAGCGGCGGAGCGAATCCGGAAGACTGCTCCACTGGTCCAGGGTAATTGGGTCCTTGTTCCAAGGACTCTCCAGGCTGGCCATCTGCGATGGACCCTTGATATCGTCCAGATAGGGAATGATTCCTCTGGAGTGAAGGAGTTCCATTATGGCTGCCCGAATGTTGGTTAAGACCCTGGGAGCCGTTGCCAACACGAAAGGGAAGGTCCGGAATAGCTAATATCTGCCTTGAATTGCAAACCGCAGGAACCATTGATGCGTTTGCCGAATTGGAATGTGTAGATATGCATCCTGGATGTCAATGGACGACAGGAATTCGTGGTGTTCCAGGGACGCTATGACCGAGTGGATAGACTCCATGTGAAAATGCTGCACCTGCACGCATCAGTTCAGTCACCTGAGTTCCAGTACTGTATGAACTGAGCCATCCTTCTTTAGCACGATGACCAGGTTCGAGTAGAACCCTGTAAAGTCGTGGCATGGCGGGAGTGGCACTATGACCTGCTGTGCCAATAGATGGTCGATGGCCTTCAGAAGCTTTCTGGCCCTGGTGGGGCATCTGAGAACAGGAGATGTGAAAAACCAATCTAAGAGAGTGCTGATGAACTCGATGGTATAACCAGATGTGACGGATCTCCCAACCCAGGCATCTGGCACAAACTGGGGCCATGTGGATTGGAACCTTGCCAACCGCCCTTCTACCGTGAGAATTAGCGGTGGACGACCTTCTGGAGGACTTAGAGGAAGAGGACTTTGTGGGGCAAGGACACTGTTGCCACGCAGGGCGCGGTTTGTAGGAGGGACGCTTCCCTTACTCCTGCGCACCCATAGCACTGCCCACCGATTGCAGACTACAGTGACAAAAGGACGTGTTGCCTTTTGGGGCAGGCCTCTTATGTTTGGCTTGTTTTGAGGTAACCAAGTGCTTCTGCCCCCTGTAACCTCTGCAATGATCTCATCCAGCTTGTCCCCCAAAAAGCAGGAGCCCCTTAGAAGTAGTGTCTGCATCCCATGCCTTCAGCCAGAGGCTGCAACGACCCATCACCGATGATGCCGAGGCACGTGCTAATAGTCTTGCGGCATCTAAGGAGGCGTCACAGGTGAAACCGCCACCTACCTCTAGTTGTGTGAGAAGCGTTTCTTCTTGTGTCTCGAACTTGTTTGGCCCATGCGACAATATTGTGACATACCCATGTTGCTGCGAATACCGGTCGCAGAGCAGAACCCACGGATTCAAAAATTGCCTTGTAGTGGGATTCCATATTCCTATCCTGCAGGTCAGCAAATGACATGCCAGCCTCCACCGGAATGGTGATATGCTTGGATAGGCAGACAATCGGCGGGTCCACCATAGGGGGAACAGATCACTTCTGGATTAAAACCTGTGGAAAAGGGTATACAACATCAAAACCTTTCAACTTAGCAGGACGTCTGTGAAGCTTTCTCCATTACAGGTAAGGCACTTCCTCACACTCCTTGTGCCTAGAAAAAAAGCTTAGGAGACGGGGGTGCCTGGAGGGGCGCGGCCCGCCTGAGGGTGCCTGGAGGGGCGCGGCCCGCCTAAGGGTGCCTGGAGGGGCGCGGCCCGCCTGCGATGGAATCAGAGGGGCGGAGGACGGGAAAAATTGACTCAGGAGAGACGCTGCAGCGGCTAGACCGTGAACACCTGGAGCGCTTGTGTAGTCTACTGTGAGAGGGCATGCAACAGTCAAACCTATCCACCATGGAACAAACTGCCTATGTTTGGGGTCTTAGCCATTCCAGTTCGGCGGTGGGTAGTGTCTGGGAAGCCGCAGCTGCAGAATCTGATTTTGAGTGAGGGATGCAGGCTTTGCAGAGCGGGGTTACATGGCCACGGGAAAACTGCTTCTGACAGCGTTCGCACACATAATAAGTGGGAAGACCAGGCATCGGCTCCCTCAGACCTCAGTGACACGATGGTTGTAGGAAGTCTAGAACTACCACTGGCTGAGAACAATAAGGGGTTAACTTGTGCTGCCTAATGGCAGCCTTATCTCTTGTAGACCAGCAGCTGGAGCCGCCTGAGAATGAGCCCGGCAGTCTAGCAGCACCAGGAGGTGAGCAGCAAGCAGCCCCCAGGTAGGTCATGCCACAGAAGAGGGTGGATGGGGGTCCTGAGATATGGTTGAGCTGATGCAATAGCAGCCAGCAGTGTGACACACGGAGAAGGGGAGCCTGCACCCCTGTACTAACCTGGGGGCTGACCCGGCTGTGAGCCCCGGTGGCCTCCATATCCTGATGGGCTCCCGCAGCTTCCACTCTGCGCGGGTGAATGGAGCCTGGGACTTCTCTGTGTAGGTCCCATTGTACGCAGGGACCGGGCTGCACATCTTCTGTGAAACAGGGTGCGGAGCAGCCCTTATGGTAGCCAGGGGGCAGCACGCCTGGACGGCAGCGCTGCAGTCACCTTCAGGAGTGGGGAAGAACAAGTGAGCGACGAGGCCGCTCGTTTCCCGCTTCCCTGTGGGGAGGAAGACCTAAACCCACAAATCCTCTTCTCGCAGACATGCGATGTCTGAGCTCCTTGGACATAAAGCTAAAACTGAGCTTCCCCAGCAGGCAGGAAGGGGTAGAGCTGACGGGAGGAGTCGACGCTTGTTCAAGCTTTATGTCGCCTCCTGGTGGCAGCTACTACCCACTGCATCCTGTATCCGCAATATTCCTGACAAGAAACTTATTTCGATCACTGCATTATGAAGGTTCAAGACACTAAAATTAGGCATTATTTAAAAAGAAGAACCGGAAATGCTTTTGGTCACCACATTTACAAGAATCCAAACAAAAGGTCAGATGTACTTCAAAATGGTCCCATTAGAAAGCAAGGGATGTCCCACTAGAAACAAGACCCAGCACCCATCTACAGGGCCGCCCAAGGTACAGGCCATACGATGGCCAGCTCCTGGGGGAGATGTGCTGCGTAAATGAGTCTCCGCCTGGTCAGTGTTAAAGGGGCACTCCATTCTCAGGAGATCGATGTGGGTTCCACCTGCTGGATCTATAACAGACCCCCTTGACTGCTTCTCCACTAGATCACTGTCAGGACCTTGTAGCTGTGATCCAGAACAGACCCCCTGACTGCTTCTCCACTAGATCACTGTGAGGACCTTGTAGCTGTGATCCATAACAGACCCCCCTGACTGCTTCTCCACTAGATCACTGTGAGGACCTTGTAGCTATGATCCATAACAGACCCCCTGACTGCTTCTCCACTAGATCACTGTGAGGACCTTGTAGCTGTGATCCATAACAGACCCCCCTGACTGCTTTTCCACTAGATCACTGTGAGGACCTTGTAGCTGTGATCCATAACAGACCCCCCTGACTGCTTCTCCACTAGATCACTGTGAGGACCTTGTAGCTGTGATCCATAACAGACCCCCCTGACTGCTTCTCCACTAGATCACTGTGAGGACCTTGTAGCTGTCAATTAGCACTGGGGAAAAAACTTTCAGAAGGACCTGCAGAAAAAACACAGTGACTCTCCGAGCAGCTCCTCTGACCTCAGTACACCGTGGGGTAGGGGGATGTAATTTGGAGGAGCAGTAAAAGGTTTGTGCACAAGTATTTGTAGTTACTACTAGGATAAGGATATCTGCAGCAGAGCAGAATGTGTGCATGAAGCAGAGCTGAGTGTGTACGTAAAGTGTGCATGCAGCAGAGCTGAGTGTGTACGTAAAGTGTGCATGCAGCAGAGCTGAGTGTGTACGTAAAGTGTGCATGCAGCAGAGCTGAGTGTGTACGTAAAGTGTGCATGCAGCAGAGCTGAGTGTGTACGTAAAGTGTGCATGCAGCAGAGCTGAGTGTGTACGTAAAGTGTGCATGCAGCAGAGCTGAGTGTGTACGTAAAGTGTGCATGCAGCAGAGCTGAGTGTGTACGTAAAGTGTGCATGCAGCAGAGCTGAGTGTGTACGTAAAGTGTGCATGCAGCAGAGCTGAGTGTGTACGTAAAGTGTGCATGCAGCAGAGCTGAGTGTGTACGTAAAGTGTGCATGCAGCAGAGCTGAGTGTGTACGTAATGTGTGCATGCAGCAGAGCTGAGTGTGTACGTAATGTGTGCATGCAGCAGAGCTGAGTGTGTACGTAATGTGTGTAAGGTCTTTGAGAGAGTAAGATAAATCCCAAAAATTGTGAAACAATCTACAGTAAGGGTGCCTTCAGTTATGCAATATTTTAATGCTTGTGATGCAGCATGTCCTATCTATTTGTAATCTCGCCCATTGTGTCCAATGGGGCCGGCAGCAGCAGCACCGGCCCCATTGAAAGCAATGGGAGAAGATCGCAATCCTCTGCCACTGCTGTGACAGCTGCAACAGGGGATTCCTTCATCACTGCGGATGAATGGCTGAGCGCTGACACTGATTGGTCACAGCACTCAGCCAATCAAAGGCAGCGCCTTCAGGAGGCGAGGATTTTTCAATCGCCGGCCAGAAGAGATGCTGAAGAAGAGTGCCAGAGACCTGAAAGAAGACGGGCCGAAGATGACAGCGCTTCTAAGGGGATGCATTTTTTTCTGCCACTAGTGATTATTTTCGGGGGAGGGCTTATCTGGACATCCAGGACTATAGAGCATTCCAACCAAAGTTGTTGAAGAGACACGAGTAATGACACCTGGAAGAAAAGGTTTATCAGACAGCAGCTGGTTGGCCATCATTGTGTTATCATAAGTGGCCTTTGTTATCAAATCCAGATTCTCCTCCATTTCCCGGAGGCAACTCCCCCTCCCCCTCCCTGGTCCCCTCCTGAGGCAACTCCCCCCTCCCCCTCCCTGGTCCCCTCCGGAGGCAACTCCCCCCTCCCCCTCCCTGGTCCCCTCCGGAGGCAACTCCCCCCTCCCCCTCCCTGGTCCCCTCCGAGGCAACTCCCACATCCCCCTCCCTGGTCCCCTCCGAGGCAACTCCCCCCTCCCTGGTCCCCTCCAAGGCAACTCCCCCCTCCCCCTCCCCTCCGAGGCAGCTCCCCCTCCCGTCTCCACCGAGGCAGCTCCCTCCCCCTCCCGTCCCCACCGAGGCAGCTCCCTCCCCCTCCCGTCCCCACCGAGGCAGCTCCCTCCCCCTCCCGTCCCCACCGAGGCAGCTCCCTCCCCCTCCCGTCCCCTCCGAGGCAGCTCCCTCCCCCTCCCGTCCCCTCCGAGGCAGCTCCCTCCCCCTCCCGTCCCCTCCGAGGCAGCTCCCACCCCCTCCCGTCCCCACCGAGGCAGCTCCCTCCCCCTCCGGTCCCCACCGAGGCAGCTCCCTCCCCCTCCCGTCCACTCCGAGGCAGCTCCCTCCCCCTCCCGTCCCCTCCGAGGCAGCTCCCTCCCCCTCCCGTCCCCTCCGAGGCAGCTCCCTCCCCCTCCCGTCCCCTCCGAGGCAGCTCCCTCCCCCTCCCGTCCCCTCCGAGGCACCTCCGTCCCCCTCCCGTCCCCTCCGAGGCACCTCCCTCCTCCTCCCGTCCCCTCCGAGGCACCTCCCTCCTCCTCCCGTCCCCTCCGAGGCACCTCCCTCCTCCTCCCGTCCCCTCCGAGGCACCTCCCTCCTCCTCCCGTCCCCTCCGAGGCACCTCCCTCCTCCTCCCGTCCCCTCCGAGGCACCTCCCTCCTCCTCCCGTCCCCTCCGAGGCACCTCCCTCCTCCTCCCGTCCCCTCCGAGGCACCTCCCTCCTCCTCCCGTCCCCTCCGAGGCACCTCCCTCCTCCTCCCGTCCCCTCCGAGGCACCTCCCTCCTCCTCCCGTCCCCTCCGAGGCACCTCCCTCCTCCTCCCGTCCCCTCCGAGGCACCTCCCTCCTCCTCCCGTCCCCTCCGAGGCACCTCCCTCCTCCTCCCGTCCCCTCCGAGGCACCTCCCTCCTCCTCCCGTCCCCTCCGAGGCACCTCCCTCCTCCTCCCGTCCCCTCCGAGGCACCTCCCTCCTCCTCCCGTCCCCTCCGAGGTAACTCTCTCCTCCTCCCGTCCCCTCCGAGGTAACTCCCTCCTCCTCCCGTCCCCTCTGAGGTACCTCCCTCCTCCTCCCGTCCCCTCCGAGGTACCTCCCTCCTCCTCCCGTCCCCTCCGAGGTACCTCCCTCCTCCTCCCGTCCCCTCCGAGGTACCTCCCTCCTCCTCCCGTCCCCTCCGAGGTACCTCCCTCCTCCTCCCGTCCCCTCCGAGGTAACTCCCTCCTCCTCCCGTCCCCTCCGAGGTACCTCCCTCCTCCTCCCGTCCCCTCCGAGGTACCTCCCTCCTCCTCCCGTCCCCTCCGAGGTACCTCCCTCCTCCTCCCGTCCCCTCCGAGGTAACTCCCTCCTCCTCCCGTCCCCTCCGAGGTAACTCCCTCCTCCTCCCGTCCCCTCCGAGGTACCTCCCTCCTCCTCCCGTCCCCTCCGAGGTACCTCCCTCCTCCTCCCGTCCCCTCCGAGGTAACTCCCTCCTCCTCCCGTCCCCTCCGAGGTAACTCCCTCCTCCTCCCGTCCCCTCCGAGGTAACTCCCTCCTCCTCTTGACCCCTCCGAGGTAACTCCCTCCTCCTCTTGACCCCTCTGAGGTAACTCCCTTACTTCTTTAAGAGTTCATTCACACGTATGCATATATACTACAGACCTGCATTATATCACATCATACAGATTACATACAAGGGAGACATATGTATCCCAACAATGTCTCCCCTTACCTGGTGACCCCGCGGGCAAAAGCCTCTCCAGCATGGCGGCCGCGTACACATCCCGCCGGCCCTCTACATACTCCCACTCCTCCATGGTGAAATAGACGGCCACATCCTGACACCTTATAGGAACCTGACAACACAATATCCAGTCATCAGCCAGAGCCCCCCGCTAGAATGTCCCCCCACATTCCCCGCAGTCACCTCTCCTGTCAGCAGCTCCGTCATCTTGTTGGTGAGTTCTAGAAGCTTCTGGATCAGGGAGTGAGGATGGATGATGGGAGTCGCTGTCTTCT
Source organism: Eleutherodactylus coqui (assembly GCF_035609145.1). Lineage (NCBI taxonomy): Eukaryota > Metazoa > Chordata > Amphibia > Anura > Eleutherodactylidae > Eleutherodactylus > Eleutherodactylus coqui. Next base: position 3,284,874 of record NC_089837.1, read on the forward strand.
TCACTGCTGTGTACTCCTGTGGATGGAGGGAGACGCTCAGGGATGGCACAAATACAAGACAGATGGGAGGAATGGAGGGAAGTTCACCTCTCCGGTCAGCAGGTAGATGATCTCCCAGGTGACGGCTAATATCCTTCTGCTCATCTCCATCCCGTCCATCCTTGGAAGGGGGAAAGGGAATAACCGGACCTGAAGACAGAGAGGTCACATGTCTGCAGCACCCTGCTGTATATCCTCTGATACCGGCTGATAACAGAGAGAACAACCCATGTCAGCTTACCGTACTGATGTGTATACATATATCCTCTGACACTGTATGATAACAGAGAGAACAACCCCTGATTTCAGCTTACTGTATCGCTGTGTATACAGTGGGGAAAAACAAGTATTTAGTCCGATCCCAATGGTACAAGTTCTCCTGTGACATCATCGGTGACCCCAACTATGGAGACAATATGAGGAAACATCCAGAACATCACAGTCTGATGGGTAACGGATTTATGTGCAAATTAGGGGGAAAAAAAAATAGATTATACCTACCCGATAATCGGGTTTCCAGGAGTCTCCACGACAGCACCAATTGAGATTGCCTCCTCCTGGTAGGACAGGAACACACAGAGGTTAAAAGCTCCCCCCCTTCCCCACTTTCCTCAGTGGATTCTAACGAATTGCCGGGGTAGGAGCTCAACTTAAATTTCTTCCCTAACTGGGTTTTATTATTATTTTTTTATTTTACAATTTCTTTACTACTTTCTTAGGGGGGGAGGAGGTCCGGGTGCTGTCATGGAGACTCCTGGACACCTGATTATCAGGTAGGTATAATCCTTTTTTTCCCCAGTCGTCTCCACGACAGCACCACCTGAGACGTACTAACTAAAGTTTATTAGGGTGGGATTGCTGCCGAGAGGACTTTGCGGCCGAAGGCCATGTCCTCGTCCTGCTGCACTTTTACCCTATAGTGTTTAATGAACGTGTGGGGTTTCTTCCAGACTGCGACTTTGCATATCTGCTCGACCGAGGCTGAGCTATGTTCGGCCCATGAGGATGCTACTGCCCTTGTAGAATGGGCTTTAAGAGCTAAGGGGATTTCCTTCCCGAGGGCCTTATAGGACTCTATGATGGCCAGGCGGATCCACCTGGCTATGGAGCTTTTTGCCGCTTTGTTCCCTTTATTTGGGCCACTGAACTGGATTAACAGGTTGTCGTCCCGCCTCCAGTGGCTTGTCGCCTCTATGTAGCCTAGGACTGCTCTCCTAACGTCCAGGCAGCTTAGGGTTTTTTCTCTCTCGTTTTTATGTTTACTAAAGAATGAGGGAATTATTACGTCCTGGGACCTATGAAAATGTGATACCACCTTTGGCATGAAGGCAGGGTCTGTATTAAATACTAAATTTGGTGTCCGAGATTTTCAGGAACGGGTGGCGAATGGACAAAGCCTGAAGCTCGCTAACCCGTCTTGCAGAGCTGATGGCTACTAGAAAAACGGTCTTGATTGTAAGCATTTTTATTGGTAGTGCTTCGATCGGCTCGGATGGTTCCGCTGTCATGGCTTTTAGGGCCCAATTAAGGTTCCAGTCTGGAAAAAGATTTATGGGCCTAGGTCGTAATCTAGCTGCTGCTGTCAGGAACCTGCTGACCCAGCTGTTGTCTGCGAACTTTGTGTCGCATATGGCGCTAAGGGCTGCAACCTGGACCTTCAGGGTGCTTGGAGAGAGGCCCATTTCTAGGCCCTCCTGCAAGAACTCTAAGATTAAAGGGATGTCCGGGATAGAATCCCCGTGATCCCTTCCCTGTCTCCATGAGGAAAACCTTCTCCAAACCTTCTGGTAAATAAGGTGGGTCGCCTTTTTCCTGCTGGACATTAGCGTTTTGACCACTCTCTCTGAGAACCCCTTCCCTCCTAGTGAGGATTCCTCAAGAGCCATGCTGTTAAGCGGAGCCTGTCTATGCCCGGGTGGTTCAGTGGCCCCTGTGATAGCAGATCTGTCCAGGTAGGAAAGGTGACTGGGTCCTGGACGCTCAACGTTGTCAGGAGACCGAACCAACTTCTCTTAGGCCAGAAGGGGGTCACCAGGATTAGTGTGCATACCTGGGTTCTGAAATGTTGTAAGACTCTGGGGATCAGCGGTATCGGAGGAAAGGCGTACGCCAGCCCCTCTCCCCAGTCCTGACCTAGGGCGTCTATTGCTGTAGGACGATCTCCGGGCCGGAGGGAGAAGAATTTGCCTACTTTGGCGTTCTCCCTGGTTGCAAATAGGTTCAATTGTGGGGTCCCCCACCGGTTGGTCAGGATTCTGAATGCTTCCTGGGAGAGAGACCATTCTCTTGGTTCTATTTGCCTCCTGCTGAGAAAGTCCGCTTTTTGGTTTAGCGTCCCCTTTAAGTGTGTTGCCGTGATCGAAAGGATCTGGCCCTCTGCCCAGTGGAAGATTTTCTGCGAAATGTTTTGCAGGGCAGGAGACCTTGTGCCCCCCCGGTGGTATTGTCCGACAGTATCTTTATATGCTGGTTCCGTAGCGAGTTTCCTAACTGCTGTAGGACCCGCCATACGGCCTGTAGCTCTCTGTAGTTGGAGGATTGTTCTTTTATCCTTTGCGGCCATGGGCCCTGAAAGAACTGGTTCCCCACATGCGCTCCCCATCCCCAGGCGCTTGCGTCCGTTGTGATGTGGGTGGCTGGGTTTTGTAGCCAATGAACCCCTTCCTGCAGGTTCTCTGGGGATGTCCACCAACGCAGGGATGTTTTCACCGCGCTTGGGATGTACATTCTTGTCCCTAGAGAGGACTGCTTTTTGTCCCAGGTGGATAGGACTGAAGCCTGCAGAGCTCTGGTGTGAGCCTGGGCCCATGCTACTCCGGGAATGCATGACGTCAGGCTTCCCAGGAGAGACATGGCTTCCCGAATTGTGCATAATCGTCTCCGTAGAAAGGTTTTGACTAGCCGTCGGATGTTTTGTATTTTCTCCTCGGGTAGGCAGGAGCATTGCGATTCTGAGTCGAGCGTTATACCCAGAAACGTTTTCTGCTTGTCGGGATATAGGCTGGATTTTTCCCAGTTTATGATCCATCCTAGAGACTGGAGGAGTTCTAGCACTATCTCTAGGTGTTTCGTTAGAAGTTCCCTGAACTCTGCTATTATCAAAATATCGTCCAGGTAGGGTACTATTAGGACCGACTTTTTCCTCAGGTAGGCGGCTACCTCTGCCATAATTTTGGTGAAGATTCTGGGTGCTGAGGAGATCCCGAAAGGCAGGCATCTGAATTGATGGTGCTCTATTCCTTTGCCCATATCCACTGCGAACCTTAGGTATTTCTGGGACCCCTAGTGGATTGGCACGTGGAAATAAGCGTGCTTCAGATCGATGGATGCCCTGTAGGCCCCTTTGGGAATCAACTTTATCGTTGAGGAGATGGACTCCATTTTGAATTTTCTGTACCTGACACAGGTGTTCAGAGGTTTCAGATTCACTATCATCCGCTGTTTCCCGCAGAGTTTTCTTACTAGGAAGAGCCTGGAATAATGGCCCTGAGTTTCCTCGTTTCGTGGTACGGGGGATATTGCGTTTAGATGTTGCAGGTCCCGAACGCTCTGCCTTAGTAGGTGTAACTGTTGCCCTGAGCCTCCTGTGATAATGAATTTCCTTCTGGGGAGGGACACCAGTTCTATCCGGTATCCCTGCTGTAAGATCTTTGGGATCCATGGGCCTTCGCAAATCGCGGCCCATTGATCCACAAAGCTCCCCAGCCTTGCCCCTACGGGGCTGGCGTCAGGGTCTCTGCTTTGGCTCCCCCTGGTGGGGGTTAAAGAGGATATTCCTTCCTCTGCCCCCCTTGGGGCAACTCTAGCGGCCTGTCTTGCCCTTGCCTTGGTAGGCCTCGGGCTGTTGCACTGGGGTTCGGAAGAAGGTCTTCCCTCTCTGCGGCTTTTCTTCCGGGAATCCCCTTTTTGTCGGCCGCCTTCTCCAGGATCTTGTCTAGGTGTGGACCGAACAAAAGCTGACCGTAGAACGGGAGGGCACATAGCTTATTTTTAGAGGCTAGGTCGCCTGACCATGATTTCAGCCATAGTACTCTTCTGGCTGTTAGATCTGGCTGTAGCTTTCGCCGAGAGTTTGACTGTTTTGGCCGCGACATCCGCTAGGAAATTTGTTGCCATAAGCAGGATAGGAAGAGAATTTAGGATCTGTTCCCTTGGCGTCTTATTGGTCAAGTGCAGCTCCAGCTGTTCTAGCCATACCCCCAGGGTGCGCCACGCAAGTGGCTGCGATCCCTGGCCTAAGTATGTTTGCCGCTTTTTTTTTAGAAGGCCTTCGGCTTTGCGATCCATGGGATCTTTTAACTGTGCGGCGTCCTCGAAGGGCAGGCTCGTCCTCCTAGCTACTTTGGCCACTGGGACGTCTACCTTAGGTACCTCCTCCCAGCTTGCGCAAACTTCCTCCTTGAATGGGTACCTTCTTTTTACCCCTCTAGCGGAGAAGGAGCCTGCGTCTGGTTTCTTCCACTCCTTTTGGATAATTTTAATGATGTTTTTGTGGACAGGGAAGGTATGTTTACGGCTCTCCCCTAGTCCCCCGAATATCTCATCCTGCAGGGTGCGTGGTTCTCTGGGCTCTTCCATGTTTAATGTAGCCCTGACTGACTTAATCAATTCCGTTAAGTCGTCTTGATGGAATAAGTATCTTTTGTAGTCCTCATCGTCTGAGGACTCCTCGGCCCGTCTGTTCCTCTTGCTCCGATCCGATAGAACTCTCGGAGTCGGAAGGCTCATCGGGAACATACGCCTTTTTCTGGCGTTTCTCTGGCGGCGCCAGCTGTGATGTTAGGGCTGATCGAACCTCCTCCTTCACCAGCTTCCTAACGTCCTCCATGAATCCCGATTCCTCTCTGACTAGCCTAGCTACGCATGCCTTGCATAGAGGCCTCTGATACGTAGCTGGCAGTCTCGTCCCGCACTCCACGCATTTTTTGGGTTTTGTTCTGGGGGGGGGGATATCTTTTTTATCCCCCTGACAAAAAAAGGGAAAGTATTTTTTGCGGGTAAATATGCAATTTTTCCATATACAATACACTGGATTTTGCATTTGTGTTTTTGCCACACTGGCTACTTACGGCCGCTGAGGCTGAGGTGTCAGCTGTCTCTGGGGCTGGAGCACTCATTACTATACCGGTGCTGCAGACACCCTGCGACCTGTAGTGCTGGTCCACCTTCTGGCTTCCCTCAGGTCCCTCATTTTGAATTTTCGTGCTCCGGCGCTAAGCCACGCCCCCTCCGTGCGCCTCCGGATGCGGGTGTGATGACGTCATCGCGCTGGACACGTGACGCCCCGCCCCCCGCCGTCAAAGGGCTTCCTGGAGCGCCGCTTCCCCAGGGAGGAGGAAGGGGACTGAGACTCCCGCTTTGTACCCCCCATGGGCCGCCGCGGGAGGAACCTGGCCCGGGGGTTACCACCCCATGTGGGGTCCCGGGAGTCGTCTGGCTTGGAAGGGAGGACAGGCTGACTCACTGCCCTCCGATCCGCCTGTGAGTAGCTTCTGGCTGGCTTCTCCACCAGCTCCTCTCAGAGATCCTGCCTCCTGGCAGGACAGGAAGACACTGAGGAAAGTGGGGAAGGGGGGGGGGGGAGCTTTTAACCTCTCAGTGTGCTCCTGTCCTATCAGGAGGAGGCAATCTCAATTGGTGCTGTCGTGGAGACGACTGGGGAAATAAGTATTTGGTCGCCTACAAACAGGCAGGATTTGGGGTCTCACAGACCGGTAACTTCTTCTTTAAGAGGCTCCTCTGTCCTCCACTCATTACCTGTAGTAATGGCACCTGTTGAACGACACCTGTCCACAACCTCCAGCAGTCACACTCCAAACTCCACTATGGTGAAGACCAAACAGCTGTCGAAGGACACCAGAAACACAATTGTATCCTGCAGCAGACTGGGAAGACTGGATCTGCAATAGGCAAGCCGCTTGGTGTGAAGAAATCAACTGTGGGAGCAATAATTAGAGATGGAAGAGATACAAGACCACTGATGATCTCCTCGATCTGGGACTCCACGCAAGATCTCACCCCGTGGGGTCAAAATGATCACAAGAACGGTGAGCAAAAATCCCAGAACCACACGGGGGAACCTAGTGAATGACCTGCAGAGAGCTGGGACCAACATAACAAAGGCCACCATCAGTAACACACTACGCCATCAGGGACTCAGATCCTGCAGAGAGCGGGACCAACATAACAAAGGCTACCATCAGTAAGACACTACGCCGCCAGGGACTCAGATCCTGCAGAGAGCGGGACCAACCTAACAAAGGCCACCATCAGTAACACACTACACCACCAGGGACTCAGATCCTGCAGAGAGCGGGACCAATGTAACAAAGGCTACCATCAGTAACACACTACGCCGCCAGGGACTCAGATCCTGCAGAGAGCTGGGACCAACGTAACAAAGGCTACCATCAGTAACACACTACACCACCAGGGACTCAGATCCTGCAGAGAGCGGGACCAACGTAACAAAGGCTACCATCAGTAACACACTACACCACCAGGGACTCAGATCCTGCAGAGAGCAGGACCAACGTAACAAAGGCTACCATCAGTAACACACTACACCGCCAGGGACTCAGATCCTGCAGAGAGCTGGGACCAACGTAACAAAGGCTACCATCAGTAACACACTACGCCACCAGGGACTCAGATCCTGCAGAGAGCGGGACCAACGTAACAAAGGCTACCATCAGTAACACACTACGCCACCAGGGACTCAGATCCTGCAGAGAGCAGGACCAACGTAACAAAGGCTACCATCAGTAACACACTACACCACCAGGGACTCAGATCCTGCAGAGAGCAGGACCAACGTAACAAAGGCTACCATCAGTAACACACTACACCGCCAGGGACTCAGATCCTGCAGAGAGCTGGGACCAACGTAACAAAGGCTACCATCAGTAACACACTACGCCACCAGGGACTCAGATCCTGCAGAGAGCGGGACCAACATAACAAAGGCTACCATCAGTAACGCACTACACCGCCAGGGACTCAGATCCTGCAGAGAGCGGGTCCAAAGTAACAAAGGCTACCATCAGTAACACACTACGCCACCAGGGACTCAGATCCTGCAGAGAGCGGGACCAACGTAACAAAGGCTACCATCAGTAACACACTACACCGCCAGGGACTCAGATCATGCAGAGAGCTGGGACCAACGTAACAAAGGCTACCATCAGTACCACACTACGCCACCAGGGACTCAGATCCTGCAGAGAGCTGGGACCAACGTAACAAAGGCTACCATCAGTAACACACTACGCCACCAGGGACTCAGATCCTGCAGACAGCGGGACCAACATAACAAAGGCTACCATCAGTAACACACTACACCACCAGGGACTCAGATCCTGCAGAGAGTGGGACCAACGTAACAAAGGCTACCATCAGTAACGCACTACGACACCAGGGACTCCGATCCTGCAGAGAGCGGGACCAACGTAACAAAGGCTACCATCAGTAACACACTACACCACCAGGGACTCCGATCCTGCAGAGAGCGGGACCAACGTAACAAAGGCTACCATCAGTAACACACTACACCACCAGGGACTCCGATCCTGCAGAGAGCGGGACCAACGTAAGAAAGGCTACTGATAGGGGTCAATCAATATTTTTAATAACCCAACATAAGAAAGATAAGGAAACAGTGTAATAAATGTGACATTAGTTATTTGGTTATATAATGTTATGTATTATATGTAAAACATTCCGGAAGTTGCTAGTAGAATTTGGATATAGAATCATATGTAAAAAGGTATATTCTAGCGTTTATTTGAATATTGATTTTAGAATACTAAATGTATGATTAATTAGATTTTATTCAGCTATCTTACTGAATACCAACTTACCAACTTTGTCCTGACTCCCGAGTAGGTGGCTGAACCAGTTCTATGTGTAAACTAGAAACAATGTCCCCTCTTTTGATGTGCAAATTGTTGATGGACTTTGAAGATTACATTTCTAGTCAAACAAGAAATGTAATTAACAAAAGTACTCAGCCAGTAGTCAACCTTTATTATCACATTGTAACTGTTTTATGTCTACTTCAAACAGTTTTGTTGATACCTTTTGTTTAGAAAGCTTTTTTTGATTTACAGTCATGTTGTAACCTGTTGGAATGAGGGTCTGGTCACCAAAAGTACTTTGTAACTAGGCATCAGGTAACATTTGGAAACGCCTTCTTTCCAACTTGCATATAAACTAGCAATGTACAACAATAAACAGAACTCATACTGATATCACTAGACGGTCTGTGTAGTGGCTTATTATGGTTCTCAACTATGACTACTCTATATAATATTTCCTTTTAATTTGGACACAGGCATCATTCGCATTTCGGTCTGCGTTCCAGACCCCCTCCGTTTATTTGGCGCCCAACGTGGGGCAGAAGCTAACTCCTTACCTGCAGCCGATACCTGACTACACTACCTGCCGACCAGCTGGACCAGAGGCCACGGGACCCCAGATCTACAAAACACCGGTATACGGTAAGCTCTTGACTTGCCACTCAAGCTCTGGGCTCTCCTGACTTCAAGTCTCGTGTCGACAGGGGGTGAGTTGCTGCATGTTATATAGGACGCTTCTGCTTGTTATTTACGGTGTTCTTAGTAACCGTGCTAGACGGAAGAACCCTTGTGTGTATATTGCCATGTTGCCTGTAGTAATTGTTGAAATCTGTACGTTGATAGTCTGTGTCATGTTAGCCATAATTTGCTTTTACTGAGTCTGTTATAATATCACCAGAAGTTCCCTTAGAAGAGAGGTCTGGTCTCCCCTACCCCCCCCCCCCCCTTAAGGAGTCCGTAAAACTATTCCAGGACCAGGGACCAGGGGTCCTTAGTGTACTGTGTGAAATAGGGGTCTGAGTGACAAATAGAAGCCTGTGTGACAAATAGAAGCCTGTGTGACAAATAGAAGCCTGTGTGACAAATAGAAGCCTGTGTGACAAATAGAAGCCTGTGTGACAAATAGAAGCCTGTGTGACAAATAAGGGTCTGTGTGCCATAAGCTGTGTGAGAAAGGGAAGGGGGAGACGATTGCAGACAAGTGTATAAAATATAGAAAGATAGGACTTAGAAAAGTGGGAACCTTTAACTATGGGTTCTGGCAATAGTACGGGAAAAAGCATGAAAGATATCAGAAACGCCGGTCTAGAAAAAGGAGTAGAGGCCATAATAAGATATAGCAAAAAGGTAAATGTAGAACAATGGGATTGTGCACCGAGGGATGACGGCATACTTGTGTACTCACCCCCGATGCCAAACCCGGCTAGGATGTACCCGGTCCTACCAACCGCGGACAGCTCCGACATTCTTCTTGACTGTCGGGATTGTCCCAGGTGCGGACAACAAAACACTTTACGAAGACAAATGGCTTTAACTATGTGTAGACGGGAAAAGAATGAAACTATTGAATGTTATTTTGGTAGGCTGGGAACGAAGGCTAGGGACATTGGTTTCACCCTCTGTGCAGATGAAGTGTACTACCCAATGATGTGTGAGGTGTTCATGCAAGGCATCGACCCATCATTGGCAGATAAAGTAAAGGCATGTACCCCCGGCTGGCGACAAGCCAAGCCCATGGACTTGTATAAAAAGGCAGTAGGGTTTGCTATGGATGAGAAGCGCCCTGTAGCGGCGGTTAAATACTATAGCAACCAAGGGGGGAAGGTGCAGTTCCAGGACAGACCCAACAGAGGAATACGTAAGTGTTATAATTGCCACAAGAAAGGCCACCTGGCCAAGAATTGCCCTTGTCCCAAGAAACCTCGTGATCAGGAGACAGATCAGGGCACCATTCCCAGCGGCGACAACGCACCGCATCGCCCGAATCTGTCCCAATGAAAACCACTATTGTTTGTCTTGTAAGTCTTGATGTTATGTAAACTAATCTTTGTTGTACGTCTTAGTCTTCTTCATACAAGTGTAAGAAAGTTATACCCCCACTCACATCTGTGGGGGTTCAAAAGAACAATGAAGTATATATACTGTGTGGTTTTTATGTTGTCTATGAAGTAATGTCCTGAGTATAAAGAAGGTGTGAGCTATGGGGGGGTTTTGTATTGTCTCTGTAGTAGTGAATGGTGTGAACAGACTGTGCAGGTTAATAGGGAACAAAGAAAGTGTAGGAGAACTTGTTAAAAGAAAGAAAAAAAGCAAGTCAATGAGTTAAGGAAAGGTAGAAGGTTTAACAATGAACGGTGATAATGGTTGCTATCTGGAGTGGTGAATATAAGTATGTGGATGGAAATGGGCATAAGTTGTATTATGTTTGTCATTGGATAGCCTATTCTGAACAAAATATGTAAAAACCGCGGTACATAAGAGTTTTTCTTATATATATATATACTTTGTTCAATATGGGAAGTTCTATGAACAGTAAATACAATCCCAGTTTCTACTTCACATGAGATACTTATCAGTCTGTGTATGAGGGAATGAAAACCCCAGTGAGTGTGAATTTGTGTATTAATGAAGGGCCCGTATGAGAGTTAGATTGTGTTATATGGTGTATACTGTCCGGTGGCTAGAAACTAAATGAGGCAAGAAAGACCAAACGCTGAGCCAGACCACAGGGGGTGGAGCTAGGTGATGTAAGGAGATGGGAAGTAAGAACAATAGGAAGAGGTCTTGCTCCACCCTCCACACAGACCAGCCTAGGTGAGAAGTATACGTCTTGTAATTACTAATAATTAATGCTGTTTAAAGTCTGAATGTTCTAATTGCTTATTAATATCTTAGCTATTGTTCTGTTTCATAGAGATAAAATTCAGTGTCATAGAAAGGAAGACAAGCGTTAATGAAATAAGAAACTTGTAATGAATTATGTGAATTATACGGTCTTAAAAATAGAGAATATAGGGATTTTAAGATATATATATATATTTTTTTTGCTTTTTGGGTAAATGTCAGTTCTGTAATTGGTTGGACGTCTATATCACTGCTAAATGCTGTTAGTACTGCACTGTCTCTGAGAGAATGTTCTGTAGGAGAGACATGCAAACGACCAGCATCGAAGGAGTGGAGCTAGATAATGTAAAAGTACGTAATATTTCATCCTTCTTTTGTCTACAAAGGGAGGGGGTGAGGAGCTTGGGCAGTTAGGAAAAGTTTTTTTTTTCTCTTCTCAAATTTGATGAGACATTGCAGGCAGGATCAGATTAATAATGAATTTGCTTAAGGAATATTATATTTCAATGTTGATAGAGGTTTGTGGATTATTCTGCCTTGTTGTAATTCATGTCTCTGTTATTTGTACTAATATCTTACAAGCCTTATCTGCATCCATCAAATTTTCACCGGATGGATCGGTACGGGTTGAGACCTCAAGTGACAGTTCAGAGGAGGTTTGTAAACTAACTGCTCTCTTGGTAGATCCGGCTCATGTATTTGTCTTGATAGCTACTGCAGAAACTCAGCTTTCCGCAGGTCCTGACAAATAGTAAGTCACCTCCAAGACAAACTCCAATTCCTGAGTCATTGCTTAGCCCAAGGAACTGGACATCTGACATAGGTGATCTAGGTATTGCAGGTCAGCAATTTCTAAATTTTTAATTTTTAATTTTTTTTTTGCAACAAGGTTCTGATCTATTTTAAATAGAATACCAGCCTGATTGTCTAGCAGTAATTGGTGCAAGGGGTTTCAGGAGTGCCGATTCAGCTGGCAGAAACTGAACCACTAGAGGTAATGTTTAAAGGGTCACGATGCCTCATGCGCTTCCTTGTGCTGGAAAGTCCTGAAAGCATATTGGGAACCGAAATGATGGGATCCTTGGGATCTTGTATCGAATTTCACCCGTCCGGTGAGGCTCGTATACACCCCAGGTCTGAAAGTCACCCGACCTTCGGTCGGATGGCAGCAGACCTAGCGACACCTCTCCCTGTCCTCACTCTTACGCACGCAGAAGAACAAGTTCTTAGTGTCGTTCCTTCGAGCCTTTGGGCTACCAGACAGACGGACCTCGGCAGACTGTCAGTATTTGTTTGTATTTACTTTCAGAGGAAAGCAGTACTGTTGGACAGTGCTGCCACAAGGGGCACAGAATAGCCCAATACCAGTTCACCAGATGCATGAAGCTGGTATTAGATGCCTGGCCAATTCCCGAGGGCACCACCCTCTTGTAATATGTTGATGATTAATTTTTATTTTCTTTTATGTACTGCTGACACAAATAGTTGCCTCAATGCATCACTAAGCCTTTTGTGTTTCCTCCATCAGAGTAGAATGGCTGCAAAGCCAGCAAAGAGAAACTTCAGTTCTGCAAGTCTCACGTAGTGTTCCTGGGCCACTGCCTAGGTCCAGGTACTAAACACCTGACGCCGGAGCGCACGAAGGTGGTAAGTGACATGCAACTTCCCACCTCCCATGCTCAGTTGCGTACCTTCTTGGGACTGGTTTCATACTATTGGCAATGGACGCTCTGCCTCCATGACCATGCAGCCTCTGTATGACTGTTTGGGTTCACGGCCATTTGCCCTGACCCCGCAGGCCGAGTCAGCCTTCTATCAGCTGAAAGTACAGGTAACCGGGTGCACTGGGGCTGCCAGACTATGACAACCCTTTCCAAATGTACGTCACTGAGATGGAGGGACACGCCACCGCTGTACTGACACAAATGCATGGTGACAAAAAGCGACCTGTAGCATACTACAGTGCCCATCTTGACGCGGTGGCTAGAGGGTCTCCATCCTGCGTCCGAGCGGTTCTAGCAGTTCAGGCACTAATGGACAAAAGTTCTGACGTTGTCCTAGATCACACCATGGTGATCTACACCCCACATGACATACATGGTATCCTGACACAGGTAAGCCGTAGACATCTGTCCCATGCTAGACAGATCAAAATGGAACTTGCATTACACTCTTCATCCAATGTCTCATTTCAACGTTGCACCACTTTGAATCCGGCCACCTTATTACCATTAGGTGACACTGATTCAAATGGGGGAGTAAGTACAGAGGACCAGCTTTTTGCAAATTCTCTGACTGATGATGAGGAGGCCTTTGACGCAGAACACCAGCATGATTGTGCAGCGCTCATGGAGCAGGAGACAGCTGGGTTCGCACATGTCACTGACAAACCCCTCCTAAACCCCAACCTTGAAATGTTTGTGGATGGATCCAGATACCTGAATGACGAAGGAAGGTTTGTAACAGGTTTTGAAGTAGTCACACTGAATGAGATGCTTGTACAAAAACCACTGCCGCCATACATGTCAGCGCAGGAACTGAGGCCTGTACGATTGCAGCAGGTACCACTGCTAACATCTACACTGATTCCAGGTATGCCTTTGGTACTGCACACGATTATGGACCCATCTGGCGGTCCAGGAGCTTTCTCAAGGCACAAGGCAGAACAGGTGGCCATAATAAAGGTTAAAGCACACACGCAGGGGCAGTCACCATAGAGCAAGGGATAGGGCAGCCAAGGCTGCAGCTCTCCTGGACAGGACGCAAGACCCCTTGTGCTGTAAGTTGGATCTTGGTCCCACCACTCTTGTTGATTTGGGATTTGGCGTCCTACGGGACGTAGATGATGTACCAGCGGCTGCCTACCCCCACCTCGCCATCCTAGCTCACGGGAAAGTGCATGCCTCTCGGAATACCATGGTTTCTGTTGTGGACAAGGTATGGTATGATGCAGGGTTCGACAGGTTGGCGAAGGCATATGTGAAGGCATGTGAAGTGTGCACCCTGCACAATCCAGGTCAAGTGGTAAGGAGCCCCCCGGAAGTGCACACCCAGACCACTGTATCCTATTCAGAGATTACAAATCGATTACATCCAGCTTCCCAAATCAGGCAGGTATGAGTACGTCCTTGTGTGCGTGGACCTGTCCAAAGCCACCGCACAATGCACAGCGACTAAACGTGTGTCAGAACTTGTATGTAGATTTGGGGTACCAGAGACAATAGAGAGTGACAGAGGTACACATTTTACAGGTGAAGTGATGCGAGAGGTGATGTCAGCCTGGGAGTGGAACAAGCGTTTCACACTCCATACCACCCGCAGAGTTTAACAGAGTTGAAAGAACTAAAATGATATGCTTAAGTTAAAAGAAGTGTTGTTTGGCTCTATGCCAAGATTAGGCCTGTACCATCCACAGGCCCTACAGCAGGGGTGTGATAAGGTTATTGAATATGTACAAGAATTATGTCGTAAACTGAAAATAACACCCGATCTAGTGTTTTCTCCAATTCCTGACCCTGACAACCTAGAGGGGACTCATTTCTTGCAGCCTGGAGACTGGGTGGTCGTAAAAAGACACGTAAGAAAGGCCTTGGACCCAAGGTTTGACGGACCATACCAAGTTCTGTTGTCAACGCCTACTTCTGTAAAAGTGGATACATGCTTCCCACTGCAAGAAAGTTCCCGAGCCAGAGGAAAAGTGATGGGTGGGATCCCGGCGTTGTTTGGGTGGGGGAGGTAATGGACATTTTGATTTTGACTTTTGCATTTGTCTTATTGGACTGTCCTCTTATTGGGAAACACCACTACGAACGATCCACATGGAGAAGCGATGGACTGGATGGGCAAATATTTCCCACACATGTATGCCCAACCTCAGGAGTGGAGAGGACATTCTGCGGACTTGCCTATTATCCGTCCCCACTCCTGTAGAGACTCTTCGAGACATATGCTCAATAGTACACCATGATAGTGAGGTAGTAGCTGACAATGTTGTTCAGGAAAACACCTTCCTTAATATATATGAATATTGTCCCCATTGCGATGCCATTGAATATATACATTGGACGAATATGACTCGGTTTTAGGTGAGAAATGTTGCATTGGCTGAAGTGTGTTGTCATTTTACTTGTGACCCTAATGAAATCGGGAAATGTCAACAAATTAAGGCAGCAGAAGTAACAGCTACTAAAGATTCTCAAATACTCTGCAATCGTACGACTAGTATAATCTTATGTGTATATATATATATATATATATATATATATATATATATATATATATATATATATATTGCAATTAAGGTAATAATTCCATGCATAGCTAAATGTAATGAATGCCGATTTTCTACACCCATTTCAGTGTCTAATATGACTATGATAATATTGATGTTGATAGATCTAAGATTACTGTATTGTAAACTTGATTGACTTGCAATATTTGATATTATGTCTTCATATCCTAGATGGACATAGAGTGCACCATTCCTACCTGGGAACCCAGCACCTATGGGTGACAGAACCAGGAGATAATGGTGGCTCTGATGTCCAAATGGGGGAATGATAGGGGTCAATCAATATTAATCAATAACCTAACATAAGAAAGATAAGGAAACAGTGTAATAAATGTGACATTAGTTATTTGGTTATATAATGTTATGTATTATATGTAAAACATTCCGGAAGTTGCTAGTAGAATTTGGATATAGAATCATATGTAAAAAGGTATATTCTAGCGTTTATTTGAATATTGATTTTAGAATACTAAATGTATGATTAATTAGATTTTATTCAGCTATCTTACTGAATACCAACTTACCAACTTTGTCCTGACTCCCGAGTAGGTGGCTGAACCAGTTCTATGTGTAAACTAGAAACAATGTCCCCTCTTTTGATGTGCAAATTGTTGATGGACTTTGAAGATTACATTTCTAGTCAAACAAGAAATGTAATTAACAAAAGTACTCAGCCAGTAGTCAACCTTTATTATCACATTGTAACTGTTTTATGTCTACTTCAAACAGTTTTGTTGATACCTTTTGTTTAGAAAGCTTTTTTTGATTTACAGTCATGTTGTAACCTGTTGGAATGAGGGTCTGGTCACCAAAAGTACTTTGTAACTAGGCATCAGGTAACATTTGGAAACGCCTTCTTTCCAACTTGCATATAAACTAGCAATGTACAACAATAAACAGAACTCATACTGATATCACTAGACGGTCTGTGTAGTGGCTTATTATGGTTCTCAACTATGACTACTCTATATAATATTTCCTTTTAATTTGGACACAGGCATCATTCGCATTTCGGTCTGCGTTCCTGACCCCCCACACTACCATCAGTAACACACTACGCCACCAGGGACTCAGATCCTGCAGAGAGCTGGGACCAACATAACAAAGGCTACCATCAGTAACACACTACACCACCAGGGACTCAGATCCTGCAGAGAGCTGGGACCAACATAACAAAGGCTACCATCAGTAACACACTACACCGCCAGGGACTCAGATCCTGCAGAGAGCGGGACCAACGTAACAAAGGCTACCATCAGTAACACACTACGCCACCAGGGACTCAGATCCTGCAGAGAGCTGGGACCAACATAACAAAGGCTACCATCAGTAACGCACTACACCGCCGAGGACTCAGATCCTGCAGAGAGCGGGACCAACGTAACAAAGGCCACCATCAGTAATACACTACACCGCCAGGGACTCAGATCCTGCAGAGAGCTGGGACCAACGTAACAAAGGCTACCATCAGTAACACACTACACCGCCAGGGACTCAGATCCTGCAGAGAGCGGGACCAACATAACAAAGGCCACCATCAGTAACACACTACACCGCCAGGGACTCAGATCCTGCAGAGAGCGGGACCAACTAACAAAGGCTACCATCAGTAACACACTACACCACCAGGGACTCAGATCCTGCAGAGAGCGGGACCAACGTAACAAAGGCCACCATCAGTAACACACTACACCACCAGGGACTCAGATCCTGCAGAGAGCTGGGACCAACGTAACAAAGGCTACCATCAGTAACACACTACACCGCCAGGGACTCAGATCCTGCAGAGAGCTGGGACCAACATAACAAAGGCTACCATCAGTAACACACTACACCGCCAGGGACTCAGATCCTGCAGAGAGCAGGACCAACTAACAAAGGCTACCATCAGTAACACACTACACCACCAGGGACTCAGATCCTGCAGAGAGCGGGACCAACATAACAAAGGCTACCATCAGTAACACACTACACCGCCAGGGACTCAGATCCTGCAGAGAGCTGGGACCAACGTAACAAAGGCCACCATCAGTAACACACTACGCCACCAGGGACTCAGATCCTGCAGAGAGCTGGGACCAACATAACAAAGGCTACCATCAGTAACACACTACACCGCCAGGGACTCAGATCCTGCAGAGAGCTGGGACAAACATAACAAAGGCTACCATCAGTAACACACTACGCCGCCAGGGACTCAGATCCTGCAGAGAGCGGGACCAACGTAACAAAGGCTACCATCAGTAACACACTACACCACCAGGGACTCAGATCCTGCAGAGAGCGGGACCAACTAACAAAGGCTACCATCAGTAACACACTACACCACCAGGGACTCAGATCCTGCAGAGAGCGGGACCAACATAACAAAGGCTACCATCAGTAACACACTACACCGCCAGGGACTCAGATCCTGCAGAGAGCTGGGACCAACATAACAAAGGCTACCATCAGTAACGCACTACGCCACCAGGGACTCAGATCCTGCAGAGAGCGGGACCAACACAACAAAGGCCACCATCAGTAACGCACTACACCGCCATGGACTCAGAGCCTGCAGTGCCAGACGTGGCCCCCTGCTGAAGCCAGTACATGTCCGGGGCCGACTGAAGTTTGGATGATCCAGAAGAGTATTGGGAGAATGTCATATGGTCAGATGAAACCAAAGTAGAACTGTTTGGCAGAAACATAACTCGTCGTGTTTGGAGGAGAAAGAATGCTGAGTGGCATCCGAAGAGCACCGTACCTACTGTGAAGCATGGGGGGGCAACATCATGCTTTGGGGCTGTTACCAGGACGACTGACCCCGGGGCTGTTACCAGGACGACTGACCCCGGGGCTGTTACCAGGACGACTGGCCGTAGGGCTGCTACCAGGACGACTGGCCGTGGGGCTGTTACCAGGTCGACTGGCCGTGGGGCTGTTACCAGGTCGACTGACCCTGGGGCTGTTACCAGGTCGACTGACCCTGGGGCTGTTACCAGGACGACTGACCCCGGGGCAGTTACCAGGTCGACTGACCCTGGGGCTGTTACCAGGTCGACTGACCCTGGGGCTGTTACCAGGTCGACTGACCCTGGGGCTGTTACCAGGTCGACTGACCCTGGGGCTGTTACCAGGTCGACTGACCCTGGGGCTGTTACCAGGACGACTGACCCTGGGGCTGTTACCAGGACGACTGGCCCCGGGGCTGTTACCAGGACGACTGGCCCCGGGGCTGTTACCAGGACGACTGGCCCTGGGGCTGTTACCAGGACGACTGGCCCTGGGGCTGTTACCAGGACGACTGGCCCTGGGGCTGTTACCAGGACGACTGGCCCTGGGGCTGTTACCAGGACGACTGGCCCTGGGGCTGTTACCAGGACGACTGGCCCGTATACATGAAAGAATGAATAGGGCCATGTATCGTGAGATTTTGAGTGCAAACCTCCTTCCATCAGCAAGGGCACTGAAGATATAACATGGCTGGGTCTTTCAGCATGACAATGATCCCAAGCACACCACCAGGGCAGCGAAGGAGTGGCTTCGTAAGAAGCATTTCAAGGTCCTGGAGTGGCTGAGCCAGTCTCCAGATCTCAACCCTATAGAAAACCTTTGGAGGGAGTTAAAGTCCGTGTTGCCCAGCGACAGCCCAAAACATCACTGCCCTAGAGGAGATCTGCATGGAGGAATGGGCCAACATACCAGCAGCAGTGTGTGCCAACCTTGTGAGGACTTACAGAAACCGTCTGACCTCGGTCAGTGCCAATAAAGGATATACAACAAGGTATTGAGATGAACGGCTGTTATTGGCCAAATACTGATTTCCCCCCTAATTGGCACATAAATCCGTTACCCATCAGACTGTGATGTTCTGGATGTTTCCTCATGTTGTCTCCATAGTTGAGGTCACCGATGATGTCACAGGAGGACTTGTACCATT
This sequence comes from Eleutherodactylus coqui, assembly GCF_035609145.1. Lineage (NCBI taxonomy): Eukaryota > Metazoa > Chordata > Amphibia > Anura > Eleutherodactylidae > Eleutherodactylus > Eleutherodactylus coqui. Next base: position 3,303,826 of record NC_089837.1, read on the forward strand.
GGGATCGGACTAAGTACTATTTTACCCGCTGTGTATATATATATCCTCTGATACCGGCTGATAACAGAGAGCAACCCCCATGTCAGCTTACCATACTGCTGTATATATATATCCTCTAATACCAGCTGATAACAGAGAGCGCAACCCCTGTACTGCTGTATATATATATATATCCTCTGATACCGGCTGATAACAGAGAGCAACCCCCATGTCAGCTTACCATACTGCTGTATATATATATCCTCTGATACCGGCTGATAACAGAGAGCGCAACCCCCATGTCAGCTTACTGTACTGCTGTATATATATATATCCTCTGATACCGGCTGATAAAAGAGAACAATCCAGATGTCAGCTTACCGTACTGCTGTATATATATATATCCTCTAATACCAGCTGATAACAGAGAGCAACCCCCATGTCAGCTTACTGTACTGCTGTATATGTATATATATATATATATATATATATATATATATCCTCTGATACCGGCTGATAACAGAGAGCGCAACCCAGATGTCAGCTTACTGTACTGCTGTATATATATATATCCTCTGATACTGGCTGATAACAGAGAGCAACCCCCATGTCAGCTTACTGTACTGCTATATATATATCCTCTGATACTGGCTGATAACAGAGAGAACAATCCAGATGTCAGCTTACTACACTGCTGTATATATATCCTCTGATACCAGAGAACAACCCCTGATGTCAGCTTACTGTACTGCTGTGTGTATATATATATATATATCATCTGATACTGGCTGATAACAGAGAACCACCCCGATGTCAGCTTACCGTACTGCTGTATATATATCCTCTGATACTGGCTGATAACAGAGAGAACAGCACACCAGGTCTTGCTCTGTATACACTGCAGTAGCTGAAGGACCTGTGATGACGTCACCCCCCGTGTTTGTAGGCGGGGTTCAGCAGTGCAGATGGCGGTTGTACAAGGACCTGTGATGATGTCATTATCATGTGATCAAGGTCAGAGGTCAGCAGTGAGGATGGGAAGTGGTTAGCAAGGTCCTGTGTTGATCATGTGATGTGAGGGGGGCGGAGCTCTCACTTTATAAGGGGAGCTCACACGGATTTACTGAGAGAGCTGCATGTCAGAGAGATGCTGGGAGTTGTAGTTCCCTGATATCATAACAGGCTGAGTGTAGCTCTCCACAATGTCTCGTAAATGTGGGTGGGGCTCGTGCCGGGGTACATGCCGCCCATGACTGTCATAGGAACGCTTCATAACACTCATCCAACCTATGGTGGACAGCTTGGGCCGCCGCGTTATCCTGCTGGAATGTCCATCACTGTGGGGGACATGAAGTCCAAGAGCTGCTGCAGTCAGTGGCAGGCCGAGGCGGAGCGGTCGGTGGCAGGCGGAGCGGTCGGTGGCAGGCCGAGGCGGAGCGGTCGGTGGCAGGCCGAGGCGGAGCGGTCGGTGGCAGGCCGAGGCGGAGCGGTCGGTGGCAGGCCGAGGCGGAGCGGTCGGTGGCAGGCCGAGCGGTCGGTGGCAGGCCGAGGCGGAGCGGTGGGTGGCAGGCGGAGCGGTCGGTGGCAGGCCGAAGCGGAGCGGTCGGTGGCAGGCCGAGGCGGAGCGGTCGGTGGCAGGCCGAGGCGGAGCGGTCGGTGGCAGGCCGAGGCGGAGCGGTCGGTGGCAGGCCGAGGCGGAGCGGTCGGTGGCAGGCCGAGGCGGAGCGGTCGGTGGCAGGCCGAGGCGGAGCGGTCGGTGGCAGGCCGAGGCGGAGCGGTCGGTGGCAGGCCGAGGCGGAGCGGTCGGTGGCAGGCGGAGCGGTGCGCCCGTACAGCAGTGCTACAGGATGTGAGGGACTGGCAGCACTGAGATCCATTGGCATCATTGAAAGCAGTGTGCTGCCCACTGAGCGCTCGCTGGGGGAGATGTGCGGGTGGAGGGTAGGATACACACAAGGCAGGAGAAGACGATGGGGGGGGGGGGGGGGGGCAAACCTATTAAATAGTTGTTGTTTTCAAGGGTATTCTTGAATGAAAAAGAAATGACACACAAGATGCAGGGGAATAAAATGGTCCCCCGCTACATATAGCATACTTAACACAGGAGGAGGTGCGGGACCGCTTACAGAGGATCAAAATCAGTAAAGGGCCGGGCCCAGATGGAATACACCCAAGGGTACTAAAGAAAGTAAGTGATGTGATAGCAAGGCCGCTATATCTAATGTTTGTGGATACTATCAGGACTGGGGTTGTACCATTGGATAGGCGCATTGCCAACGTGGTTCCAATTTACAAAAAAGGGGTCCAAAAGTGAGCCTGGTAACTACAGGCCGGTAAGTCTCACTTCAGTAACGGGAAAAATATTCAAGGGGTTTCTGAGAGACGCCATCGATGAGCACCTCAAGGAGAACGAGGCAATAACTCCTCACCAGCATGGATTCATGAAGGGTCGCTCATGTCAGACCAATCTGATCAGTTTCTACGATGAAGTAAGCTCTAGGCTGGACCTGGGAGAGTCTATTGATCTTGTATATCTGGACTTCTCTAAAGCATTTGACACCGTGCCACATAATAGGCTAATATACAAAATGAGAAGCTCGGATTGGGTGAAAACGCGTGTAAGTGGGTAAAGAACTGGCTCAGAGATAGGGTGAAGTCACACGAACGTATATCGGCTCGGTTTTCACGCCGAGCCGATATACGTTGTCCTCGTGTGCAGGGGGGGGGGGAGGATGGAAGAGCCAGGACCAGGAACTGAGCTCCCGCCCCGCCTCTTCCCATTGCAAATAGTGCAGAGGGGCAGAGAGGGGGGCGGGAACTCAGTTCCTGGTCCTGGCTCTTCCATCCTCCCCCCCCCCCCCTCCCTGCACAGGAGGACAACGTATATCGGCACGGCGTAAAAACCGAGCCGTTATACGTTCGTGGGAATGCAGCCATAGAAAGCAGAGGGTGGTAATAAATGGTTCATACTCTGACTGGGCCCCCGTCACTAGCGGGGCCACAGGGTTCAGTATTGGGCCCCATCCTGTTCAATATATTTACCAACGACCTGATAGAGGGGCTGCACAGCAAAATATCAATATTTGTAGATGATAGAAAATTATACAATATAATTAATGCAACGGAGGACAATGTGCGGCTACAAACGGACGGAGATAAGCCGGGGGCTTGGGGGGGGGGGGGGGGAATGGCAAATGAAGGTCAATATAGATAAATGTAAGGTTCTGCACACGGGCAGGAGAAACGGATGTCACCAATATACACTAAATGGGCAACTGCTAGGGGAAAGACCCGGAGGTACTAGTGGTCTGTAGACTAAACTGGAGCAACCAATGCCAGTCAGCTGCTGCATGTATGATTATCCCTATCTGGGCTAGCATTCTCTGCCACCCACTCATCCAACTAAAGTATTGGTGCCATGGGGCATTTATACCTGAGTTTTCCTTTAGCTCTACTGATAGGTCCTCTAGCTTTCTGATATCTAAGGTCACTTTACGGTTTGGTCCTGTGTTGTCAGGGATGTAGGTGCAGCAGGTCTCCCCTATCATTTTACATACCCCTCCTTTCTCTGCCAAGATGATATCTAAGGCCATTCTATTCTGGAGAGTCATGGAGGAGGTCGGTCCTAGCTGGTCCGCTAGTCCCTGTAAGGCAACTTTGGTATAATTGACAAACCTCTGCTGATTGTAATATATATAGTTTATCCAATCTATGTTTTTATTAACATTGACAATTGGGTATTAGTGACTCACACCCCGCTTTTTTTTTTGTCCCTGGCTTTGAATTCATCGGGTACCCCCCTTGGAACACAGATGGTATCTATGTAGACATGAGGGTGAAAGCTTCCCATGGGCGCACTTCGTTTTCTTCTATGGGAGTTGCTTACCGGCTTATCTTGGAGGTCATTGGCGAGGATATGCGAAGGCATAAGAATTTTAGCCAAGGCACACTCCCCTGTCCAACTCCCCTCCAATCTGGTTCACAATTTCATATCCCCATAAGCCAATAAATGTCCCCAAATGATTGGACCTGATTCTGTACAGCCTCCCCGCTCTTGTCACTATATGTAGAGCAATACCCATCAGTGAAATTCCCTAGGAATCTCCCTGAACCCCGTCTACTTTTAGTGCAGGTGTAGTTTCCAGGGTAGATGGTGATCCCTTCTCCTGGGCGCGGAGTTTTGGTGATTATGAGGTACTCTTTTTCCACAGGCAGTGTGGTCGGTTGAGGTGTTGGTGAAGAGTTTGAGGAAGCACTCCTCGCTCTCTTCAGGGATCTTCAGAGGGACGATACCTAAGTGTGGTCTAGCACTCCCACATATGTAGCAGTCAGACTTGTTGTGTTTTACGGCATTAAACTTCAAAGTCTGTATCTTTGGGCGTAGGGGGTCGGCTACATGTGCAGGACTGGGAGAAGGTTTCCACTCAGGAGCATCCTTCATGTCCCCTAGACTGAATTTCCCAAGGGGATAGTCTGAGCCCACCCCTATATTGGTCCCCAACAAATATATTTCGGTATCCCCAGGGCTCGGGTTTTCTATAGTTAGAGTGAGGGGCATGCTGAAGCCAGATCTTCCGATGTGGAAGCATCTGCCAGTCTTGAGTAGGGTTTTGTGACTAATTAAGGATTTCCCATTTCTGTCGTTCTTGTCTAAGGCACTCTGTGGTTTGTAGCCCCAGTCTGTCCCTGTGTTCCATCCTACAGATCTCCAATAACTACAGTCCTGTCCCCAGTAAGAATCCGTGATGCATATGCATATTATGCCCACATATCCATTACACTGCCACAAAGCATGAGGGCAGGGGCTAGGTCACAATAATCAAAGGAGAATATGGCTACATGAGCGTTGGATGAATTGTAGCAGAACATAACTGTACCCTCATATGCCATCAACCAGGGGTTCCAGTTCCCATTCTTTTCTCTTGTAATGGCTACCTGAGATCCGCCCCCTCCCCTAACAGCCCCAGTTGTAGAAGGATATATAGCATAATTATGTCTGCTCCTCAGGAGGTCAGAGCCTTCTTGGAATGGGAGGCATGAATCACATATTTAGTCAGTACATCAGACTAGAGCTGGAGGTGTTGGGGGAAATAGCAACCTAGTCTGGGGGCTGACCCGAACAAGATCTCATAGGGAGACAGGGAGTATTCTCCTCTGGGAATGACTGAACGGTAAACAGGGCAATGGACAGGCTCTCAGGCCAAGGCATGCCAGTCTCTCGGTACATTTTGAACATTCTGTTCTTCAGGATGCCATTCAGTCTTTCCACTTTCCCACTGCTCTGGGGTTGTAGGGGGCGTTCAAGGCCAGGTTTACACACAGGGCCTCCCAAACTTCTTTGGTCACGTGTACATTGAAGGGTGGTCTCTGGTCACTGTCAATCACTTCTGGGACTCTGAATCTACGCACCACTTCACTGAGTAGTTTTTTTGCTGTAGTTTTGGCAGTTATATTGGCCACTGGGTAGGCTTTTGGCTAGCCCGAGAACATATCCACTATCACCAGTGTGTACTCAAATGTGCCACTTTTTGGCATCTGGATATGGTCAATTTGAATCCTCTGAAAGGGGTACAGGAGCTTGGCCAGGTGTTCCCGGGGGACTTTTTCTGTGCATCCAGGATTGCATTCTGCACAGATGGCACACGATTTGCAGAATCTGTCATTGAGGCAGGAGATGCCTGGGGCCACATAGTACTTCTGGATAAAGGCATTCATCAGTATCTTAGACAGGTGTGAAGGGCCATGTGTCCATTGTACTAAGGCTGGGTATAGGCATCCGGGTAGGCACGGTTTCCTGTTGACTTCATAGAGGCTATGTCTGTTGATTGTGGCCCTTTTCTTCACCCAGAGGTCCTTTTCTTCTTTGATGGATTTCTCCTGTAATTCTTTTGTCCATAGGGTTGGACAAATCATCACTTGCACCATCATCACTGGTTCTGCCTCCACCTGACTCTCAATTCTCTGTGGTCCTGCAGCTGCTTCCTTAGCTGCCGTGTCTGCCAAGTTGTGTTCTCCTGCTTCTGCAGAGTTGAGCCTTCCGTGGGCTTTCACTTTGAGTATAACCACTTGAGTGGGCAAGAGGAGTGCATCCATCAGGTCCCTGATGGCCTCATGATGTTTCACAGGGGTGCCCCCTGCAGTCAAGAATCCGCGTGTCTTCCAGATTACTCCAAAGTCATGGGCCACTCCAAAGGCGCACCAGGAGTCGGTATAGACATTCGCTCTCTTTCCCTCGGGGAGCTTGCAGGCTGAGGTCAGTGCTTGGAGTTCGACCTCTTAGGTGAACTTAGCGGGGGGGGGGGGCAGCGCTTGAGCTTGGAGGATGGTTTCTTCAGTGGTAAACGTATAACCTATGTGGAACCTGCCTTGTTTGTCAGCATATATAGAGCCATCAACAAAAATTGTGAGGTTTGGGTTCTCCAGTGGTGTGTCAAACACAGTGGGGAAATGTGAAGTTTCTTATTTTATCACTTCAAAACAGTCATGTTGATCAGGATTTAGGGGATTTTTCCTCCCTCGGGAAAAGGGAGGAGGGTTGAGGGGTTCAGGATGGTGCATCTCTGCAGGGTTATGTTGTCCGGGATTAGGAGAGAGCACTAAAGTTGGAGGTGTCTGGCCGCTGAAAGGTGCTTGGGTTGGGTTTGGTTCAGGATAGCAACAATGTCATGAGGGGCCAGAAGCACCAGTAAGTGCCCAATGATCAAGTCCGAAGTTTTGTCCAGGAGGGCTTGGGTTGCAAAGACTGCCCGCAGACAGGAAGGGCCACCTCTAGCGACTGGGTCCAGGCGAGAAGAGCAGTATCCAATGGGCCTGAGTCTGTTGCTGTGAGACTAGGTAAGGACCCTAGTGGTGTGTCCTTGTCCTTCTGACACGAAGAGCATGAAGGTCTTGTCGTAGTCCGGTAAGCCCAGCACTGGGGCAGAGCAAATTGCCTGCTTGAGCAGGGTAAAGTTGTATTGCACTTCCGGTGAGAGACTGAAAGGATCTGTCTGTAAAGCATTGTACAGAGGTTGCTCAGTAGAGAGGCTTTTGGGATCCATGCACTGCAGTAGGAGATGAGTCCATTAAAGGCATGTAGTGCCTTTGGTTTTTGAGGTAATGGAATATGCTGTATGGCAGTAACTCGGTCTTGGGTGAGGTGTCTTGTACCCTGACATTGTGCACCACAGGAGCTTGGGTTTTGAGGCTTTGCATCCCTGCCTGACTAGGAAACAGAGGAGGCTCTCAGATGTTGTTTCTGCCGTGGGGAGGTCGTCAGCACACAGTAGCAGGTCATCCACATATCGAATGAGGACAACATTTGGGTTCTACAGCTGCCAAGTATTCAGGATGAGGGCCATGGCTTTGGCAAATTGACTTGGAGAGTTCTCCCTGTGGCATTACTGTCCAAGTGTACTGTTGGCCGTCATGTGTGAAGGCAAAGAGGTATCGGCAGGACGGATAGAGTGGGACACTAAAGAAGGCATTCACAAGGTCCACCACTGTAAAGTACATAGCTGAGGGTGGGATTCCAGACAGCCAGGTGTGGGGGTTTGGCACCATAGGCGTGTCCAAGACGATGCCCTCGATGGCTCTGAGATCCTGGACCGTACTGTACTTGTCTGGTTGCCCTTTCTAGGTCGTCTTCTTCAAAGGAAAGAGTGGTGTGTTGCAGGGTGACTCGCAGGGAATGGGAGCCCCATTCTGGAGTAAGGCCTTGACTTGTCCTGCAATTGCTTCCTCCACTGCTATCTTAGGAGGATACCTGGGTTTCCGTGGGGAAGTGGTGCTCCTGGTTTCAGGTTAACCATTACAGGTGGTACCTTGAGGTGGCCGGTTAACCACAACTGTTCATGTATTCTTTTCAATACTTCCGGAGGGATGCTTGACATGGGAGGCGTCTGTAAGGACATGAGGATAGGCAGAGAGCACAGCACCATGCGGTCTTCAGAGGACAGTGGGGTGGAAACCGTGATCTTCCCATCTTCAGTGAAGGTGATGGTTCCTTGCAGTCTGGATAGGATATCAGGTCCCAGAACGTTCAGAGGACAGATAGGGGAAACAACGAATCTGGCCAGGAGATCCAGGAAGGGCCCTACTTGGAGTGGGAGTGTAAGTGGGTTCCATCAACTCCCACGCAAGAGATGTCTGTGTTAGACAGGAAGGAGGGGTCAGGCAGGTCTGATGTACGGATCACACTTCTAGCTGCACTGTGTCAATTAGGAATGTAGTAGCGTATCCCTGGATGAGTAGGGTCACTTTGGCTAGAGGACCATCTGGGTTCAACAAAGACACAGCCATAAATGGGGAACACGACACAGCCTTGCCAAAACCCTAGCGCAGGAGGTCCAGGTGTTCTTAAGTGGGGTGGAGAGCCAGTGACAGCAGTGGATATGATTCTACAGGGGGGCAGTGGTAAGAGCCTCGGGTTTGCTGCCGTTGACCACTCTGGGGCCATGGTTGGCCCCCCATGTGTCTGTGTCTTTTGGAGGCCCTGCACTCCCTTTTTAAGTGTCCAGGTTGGCCACAGTTGAAACAGGTTGTACATTCTAGCCATAAGCCAGTGGCCCAGTCAACACAAGCAGTGCAGTCTGCTTCTGAGGATTGCAGACCTTTCACTACTAGGAAAAGGTACTCTGGCCTCGCCTTGATTAATCCCTTTTTAATGGGCTCTCGAAGTCCCATAACAAAGCCGATAACAACATTTGTACATGTGCCTTGATTTGGGTAGAGAATCCGAGGTCGTGGAATGTCTGGGGAAAGCGGAGATGGAACTTCTCCATGGACTTCCCCTTGTCCCGAGTAACATCTTAAATTGTGGTAGCTTGGTCAGCCAGGTGATCCTGGGTGCAGGTATGTAATTGTTCGCAGAATTTCACGCCAGATTGAAAGGCATGGTCATCCATCAGCCTGGCTTCTGTAAGACATCTTTCTATGATCGGCCAGTTTGTGTCTCAGCCTTTACTTCGGTCAGTCCCTTCAGATACCGCCAGGTGGCTGAGATCATCTTCTGAATTTGCGCTATCTGGCGGTATTAAGGCAATGGTTGTTTCTCTGGGTCTGGCAAACTGGTCACATGAGCAGAGGCTTGGGTGGGGGTGATTGCCACGTAGCTGGGCGGTGCATCTTGTGGGGACCCAGTGCTGGGTGTGCCACTGTTTGTGAAAGGCTGTAGGTTAGACTGCCCCCACATGGAGAGCAGGGGTACAAAATTGACAGTTGAAGCCCCCGCGTCTGGACCTAAAGGTGGCCGATGGGCCCGAGGGGAGGGCCATGTGATTAGGGGGTTGAAGGCATCATCAGAGTTATCCCGATTTGATACTGGAAGTTGTTGTGGGTGTGCCCGCTGGGGTCAGTGAATGGTTGGGCCACCAACTGGTGCTTGTGTCCGGGATGACCTGCGCACCTTCCCACAGAGAGACCATGGCATGGGTGTCTTCTTGCTCCTGAATACTAGTCATAAGGGGGGTGCCCAGTGCAGGAAGGCCAGTATTAGGCAGCACATATAAGGAGCCATCTGCCCTGAGGACCGGATAGAGGGACATAATGGGCTTAGGGCCTTCCTGGTTGTGCATTCCGACTGGGGTACCAAGACGGCTGCCGGAACTGGGTGGAGAAGGTGTAGTTCTAGGAGTGCTAAGATGGCTGCCAGGACAGGAAGTGGAAGGCACAGTTCCAGGAGTACCAAGATGGACCACTGGAGGGCCGTACCTCTGGGATTTGAGCAGGTCGGTGGCAAAAGCCATTGACAGATGGGTCCATTGTCTCTCTGGAACAGGAAGAGGACAAAGCGGACCTTCAGGTCGTCTCCGTACACTCTTCCCTCAGCACAGATTGGGCAAGACTTGACAAACTCCCGGAGGTCCCGAGACATTTGTGGCCACCAATACAGACGGCCACACAGCTCCAGGGTGCCTCGGACCCCAGGATGTCCAGCTAACACTGACGAATGAACTTCCTCTAGTATGAGGAGTCGCAAGGCACAGGGTACAAATAGCCTCCCTTCCGGAAGGCCTTGGGGAACCGACTGCTCAGCCAACTAGAGTACAGCAGCGGTGTCTAACGTAAGCGCGGCGATAACCACGCCTGGGCCTAGAATGCTCTCTGGTGGAGGCTCCTCTACCTCGGGAACCCCGAAGCTGCGTGACAACGCACCAGCTATGACATTCTTGGACCCCGGCACATATGTGACTACAAAATTGAAACGCGAATAAAACAATGCCCACCTGGCCTGACGTGCGTTCAAGCGCTTAGCGGACTCCAGATAAACCAGATTTTTATGGTTAGTGAGGACTGTAATAGTATGACGAGTGCCCTCTAAGAAATGTCTCCACTCATCAAATGCCCATTTTAGGGCCAATAATTCCTTGTTGCCAATACCATAGTTGCGTTCTGCCTGATTGAACTTCCTGGAAAAGAACGCAGAGGGTTGGAGACCAGGTCGGCCGAGGGCTTCCTGCGAGAGAACTGCTCCCCCACCATGTTCAGAGGCATCTACTTCTATGATGAATGGATGATCCAGCTGCGGCTGGTCCTTAAATGCCTGACATGGCTCTCCCAATCAGGAGAGAACACCAGAATGTCATCCAAATAAACAAGCATAAACACGCCCAGAATATCATGAAAAATGGTATTCATAAAACCTTGAAAAATAGCTAGCATGTTACATAACCCGAATGGCATGACTAGACATTCAAAATGCCACAACGTAGTATTAAATGCCATCTTCCATTCATCCCCCTTTCTGATACGAATGAGATTATAGGCCCCCCAGAGGTCTAATTCGGAGAACCAACAGGCCCCTATAACCTGGTTGAGGGGATCAGGGATCAATGGCAAGGAGTACTGGTTTTTGATAGTTATCCTGTTCAAGGCTCTATGATCAACACAGGGCCGAAGCCCACCATCCTTCTCTTTTACGAAAAATAACCCTGCCCCTGTGAGCGATTCAGACGGACGAATATGTCCCTTGGCAAGGCTCTCTGTGATATACTCCTTTATAGCCTCGCGTTCAGGGACAGTTATGTTAAATATGCCCCCTTTTGGGATCTTGCTACTGGGAATTGATTTACTGATTAACCCCACTGATAATGGGGTGGAATCGATACCCGAGACCCGGATGGGAGGGTTCACTGGTAACAGGCATGCAGATATAGACTTCACAAACCCAAAATTAACAAAGTTCGCGGGGCCCCTGAATCTATGAAAGCCAGACCCTTTTGGATATGCGCGTTATATGCAATAGATAACGGCACTAACAATTTAGAACATTCTGAAAGTACCTGAGCTCCTAGGCGATCCCTCCGGACATCATCCAGCAGCGGAAGTTTCTCTGACGGCTGTTTTTGGGGCAACTGGTGACCCGATGAACTGGACCTCCACAATATAGACATAGTTGCTTCCTGAACCGAAATTCCTAGCGCTCCTCCTGGGACAAGGAGACCACTTCCATTGCCTCGACTCCGTTGGTAGTTGAGATCAAGCGCAGATTCTGGGCTCGGGTCATGGCTGGTTCGGTCTGTATCTTGAGTTGGCCCCTAAGATGACAGTCGCCCTTTACAGCAAACGTCATATCCTGTTCTAAAGTCTCGTGTTGCGGGTGCGACATTAACAGCTCCTGAACTGACTCTGACAACCCAGTCAGAAACAAATTTTCCAGAGCGTGGTCATTCCATCTAGACTCCACACAAAACTGCCGAAACTTAGAGCAGAACTTTTCTGCAGGATGACTACCCTGCCGAAGACCTAACAACTTGCTCATGGCATATCCCATTCTATACGGCTCGTCATATATCTGCCCGAGGGCCACAAAAAAGGCAACAACCGATTGACGGGGTGGTGAGTCGGAGGACAGCCTAAATGCCCAGCGTTGCGGGTCACCTCTCAAGCATGAAATTAATATGCCCACCCTTTGGTACTCTGAACCCGACGAGTAGGGGCGTAGTTTGGAAAATAACTTGCCCGCTTCACGGAAGACAAAAAATGACTTACGGTCACCCGAAAACACGTCAAGTAACACAACCCTGGGTTCAACCCCCGAGTCCGGAACTGCAGCAATGGTGACTGGGGTACCAGCAACGGTCTGCTCCTGATGCTAAAGCCAGGTGGACAAATCTTGCACCCACCCAGTTAAATGGGGTTGTCCCGCGCCGAAACGGGTTTTTTTTTTTTCAATAGGCCCCCTGTTCGGCGCGAGACAAACCCAATGCATGTGTTAAAAAAAACAAACGTTTAGTACTTACCCGAATCCCCGCGCTGCGGCGACTTCTTCCTTACCTTATTAAGATGGCCACCGGGATCTTCACCCACGATGCACCGCGGGTCTTCTCCCATGGTGCACCGTGGGCTCTGTGCGGTCCATTGCCGATTCCAGCCTCCTGATTGGCTGGAATCGGCACACGTGACGGGGCAGAGCTACGAGGACCAGCTTTCCGGCATGAGCAGCCCCATTCACCAGGGAGAAGACCGGACTGCGCAAGCGCGTCTAATCGGGCGATTAGACGCTGAAATTAGACGGCACCATGGCGACGGGGACGCTAGCAACGGAACAGGTAAGTGAATAACTTCTGTATGGCTCATATTTAATGCACGATGTACATTACAAAGTGCATTAATATGGCCATACAGAAGTGCTGAGCCCCACTTGCTTTCGCGGGACAACCCCTTTAAGGCTTGCACCTGATTGGCAAGGGCCGCAACAGCCTCCATATCAAGGTTAAAACGGGAAGGTTGTAACAGGTTCCCAGAAACTGTTGGGCTAGTGTTTCTGTTAGGGTTGGCCAGGACAGATGGACGGGAATCCCTACGCCAACCCAGAGGGCGGGGATAGGTCACATGACCACTAGGGGGAATCATGAAACTGACTCCCCCGACGGTGCTCCCCGACCAGAGTGCTGCACGGCCAACCAGCAGAGTGGGGGAACCCCGGACAGAGATGCCAGACCGGGCCCCCGCACCCCTGGTGGTGACTGCAGTTCTAACACTTTTATTTTTACTTCCTCTTCCACCCTTGTGAAGCATCCTAGCTACGTTATACCAGCCTTCTGCTACTTTCAGCAGGTTACTATCTATCAGCATTCCCTTTCTGTCCCTTATGATTTTCCGCCATTGCTCCGCATGTAACCTCCCTCCCTCTGTGTACGGTAACCTGCACACTTTCTTAAGCTTTTTTAACTTCTTATGGCATTCCTCTACCTTCCTTGAGGCTAGAAGGTGACATACTAAACTGCCTTCCTGAGGCTTAGATTGTTTAGCATCCATCTCCCCCCCTCACTTGTCGTTTCAAACTCCTTAACTGGAATTCTAACCTCTTAACCCTTTCCTGCTCTGTTTTCTCACAGCCTGTTCTAGCTCTGGCTGATCCTGGTAGCTCAAACACTCAATACTGCGTCCACTTGCTCCTCAGAGACAATCCCACCCTCTCTTCAACTGGGTAATGGACGTTAAGGTGGAAAACCAGGACCTCAGGCAAACATGGTGTAATGGGGTGGCGTCCTAGCAATCTAACCTCAAATCCTGGTCTCTTAGTTTTAACTAGACCCCAGCCACCCTCATTTATACCAACATAAACCCAGTAACACACTTAGGACAGGACATAACATTAGACAATACCGGTCATAGGAGACTGTGGAGGATACTGGTTACTAAGGATGACCCTGCTTCACTTTACTGTGAACGTATCCAGTGCCCTGCTACAGTGATGAGCTACACCGCTCTGTCACTTCAAAGCAGTACTCGCACTAATTTCCCTGCAGACTTAACCGCCGTTTCACTTATTCCTCCACCTGTCTTTGGTGGCCTCAGACATAGCCATATAAGTCACAGAAATAGACCAAGAGGGGAGTCAGGTATACTGCTAAGGTAACATAAAATGTCCTACCGTACTCTAGGAGGTGATCAGTCTCCAGTTGCGTCCGCCTGTCTGGTCCACCTCAGCGACTTTTTCTCACGGCTGCTCCTTGGTCCACAACCCAGTGTCCCATCTGGGGTGCCAACTGTTATGGATTCGTACGGAGTGTACCTAATGAATATCTGCCCCCTTCCTGATTAGAAGTTACAAGGCCTGTGCATGCACAGGAAGAATCACTCTGACACACCGTTCAGCAAAGAAAATGACACGCTAATCAAGCTGCATGAGGTTTTATAGACGGTATGCATAGTTAGTACGTCACGAAGTACGAATCTGTACCTGATTGGTTATTGCTTTATATAGGTTTCTTCCTCTAGGATCTGACATCATTATCTTGGGGTTCCAGTACGAGGAATGCGCCATCTTAGTGTCACGGTGGGAGGGGGGGCATGAGTAATTAGTCAGCACTTTAGCAGGTAGTTGTTTTAGCAAGTGTAGAAAAGGAGCACATATTTGCAATAGACATTTTACTTAGATTATTACAATCCATTACAGGATCAAATAACTATGTATAAATACATGAAGGGACGATACAAGGATCTCTCCATGATCTGTTTATACCCAGGACTGCGACGGTAACAAGAGGGCATCTGCTACGTCTAGAGGAAAGCAGGTTTCATCACCAACACAGAAGGTGGTTCTTTACTGTAAGAGCAGAGAGACTGTGGAACTCTCTGCCTGAAGATGTGGTGATGGCAGGATCCATAGAGGAGTGTAAGAGGGACTAGATGCCTTCCTAGAGTACTATGATATTACAGGATATAGAGATAAAGTGACCAGCGGGATTGTTCATCCGGGTCTTGGTGTCTGGTAGGAACTCAATTGTTGATCCAGGGATTATTCAGACTGCTATTATGGAGTCAGGAAGGCATTTTTTCCTCCAAATGAGCTAAATTGGCAAGTTGAGTTTTTTTTGCCTTCTTCTGGACCAACAAGAGGTGCAGGGTGGAAACAGGCTGAACTAGATGGACATTGTCTTAATTCAGCCTAACATGCTATGTTACAATAGGGGTGCTGGATGAGCAGGCACTCGCTGGGATAGATGTGGAGGTGGAGAGTAGTTTCGAAGAGCAGGGGGAGCAGGCAGCTAGCTGGGTGAAAGATAGAAGGAGGGGTAGTGCGAAGAGATCCAGGGAGGCTAGTCCTGAACTGGCACAACCCAACAAGTCTGCAACATTGGCAGATGAGGGCACCCATAGAATCCGCTGATCTTGAAGAACCCATGCAATTAGGCTCATTGTCTGGTAGAGCTAAAAAGAATGGGAAAGCAAAGTGTGAAGCCATACTGGTCACTTTGTGCAGGTGTGTCATCTTCTGGGATCCCAATTGGGAAACTAGATGGCCTGGAGGTATAGGGAAAGTTCCCTTTGGGCCAGCAAATCATCTGGATATCATCCTCCAAGCTGGTCCTTCTCATTGAAATTCTTCTTACTGGGCATAGTTGTCTGGTAGCAGTTTTTTTTAGATAGTAGAGCCGGAATTAATTTATTTCATCATGAGGTGGCCAAAGTCTGGGACTATATATTAGACTTTTGGACTGTCTGTTACCTGTATCAGCCATTGATTCCACCCCTGTCCCAAAAGTGTTTAAACATTTTTGTTTAAGAATTGTATTATTTCATACTGAGAAAATAATGTTGTCTGTCATGGAGTCTCTCCCTACACAGGTGGTGTTGGGTTTGCCATGGCTGAAGTTGCACAACCCAATGGTGGACTGGGAAATGGGGGACGTGGTTAAGTGGAACCCTTCATGTAGACCTAATTGCACATCAGTAAATATTTCCGCTGTACAAACTGAAGAATTGCCTGAATTTATCAGAGTTTGCTGATGGTTAAGTAGTAGATTAGTTCCCACCTCATAGAGAGGGGGATTGCACTATTGATCTAATTCTAGATTGCAAGTTACCAAAGAGTCGCAAGTATAACTGAAAGACCCTCAAGGACTATATTGTCGACAGCCTGGGGAAGGGATCTATACATCCAGCCAATTCACCAGTAGCCGCTGGTTTCTTCTTTGTCTGTGACCATGTCTGGACTTTAGGGTACTTAATAAGATCACTAAGTACAACCCTTATCCATTATTACTCATTCCCAATGTATTTAACTAGTTAATTGGTGTCAGCTGGTTCTCTAAGCTGGACTTGCGGGGGGCATACAACTTAATATGGATCAGAGAGGGTGATGAATGTAAGACGGCCTTTAACATTCCCGAAGGGCATTTTGAAAATCTAGTGATGCCCCTCAGTTTGATTAATGCCCCTGCAGTGTTTCAGGCCTTCATAAACGAAACCCTTTAGAAGTTCATAGGATGTTTTGTGTTAGTTTATCTGGATGATATTCTTATTTTTTCTCCTTATTATGATTGTCATATTTTGCACATTCAACGGGTGTTCTAAACTCTCCGTAAAAACGACCTTTTTGCCAAAAGGGAGAAGTATATTTTCGCTGTACAGGAGATTTCTTTTCTGGTGCATGTTATAACACCAGATGGGTTTAAAATGGACCCTGGGAAGGTCTGAGCTGTTTTGGACTGGGTTCAGCCTGAGAATTTGAAGGCGCTTTAAAGGATTCACTAATTCTGGAAAGTTTTTATGCAGATTTTCGGAGGTGGTTAAACTGTGATGGATATGACGAAGAAAGGTTTCTCACCTTCTAAATGGTCTCCGAAAGCGTTACACACATTTGAGGCCTTGAAGAGGTGTTTTGCGTCTGCTCCTATGTTGTACAGCCAGATTCATCCAGATCATTTTTTGTGGAGGTAAATTCCTCTGTAGGTCAAGGTGGGGGCAGTTCTGTCACAAGGCACTAGTGATTTGGAGAATCTTCATCAGTGTGCCTTATTTCACGGAAGTTTACATTGACTGAACAAAATTCCTACATTGGTGGCAGAGGGTTGTTGGCCAATAAATGGGCCTTTGATGACTGATGACAATATGGCAGTAATTGCAGATTGCAAAAATCTGATATATTCAGAATGGTCGAAGAGACTTAACCTTAGAGAGGCACAATAGTCGTTATTCTTTTCTCTGGTTTTGATTTTGTGGTCACATACCATCCTGGTAGTCGGAATGTCAATGTGGATGCTCTCTCTAGGAGTTTTGTCCCGGTGGTCTCTGATGACTCCCCTGCAACCATTCTGTCCGAAGGGGTGGTGGTGTCAGCAGTGTCCTTGGATCTGGAGGAACAGATTCATAAGGCACAAGATTTGGCGCCTGCTGGCCTGCCGGAGGGGAAACTTTTTGTTCCTCTACATTTGAGGCTTTAAATATGCATAGTTCTTTTCTGGCAGGTCATCCAGGCATTAACAATACTCAGAGGTTATTAAATGGAATTTTTTGGTGGCCAACTTTAAGACGAGATGATTTAGGTTATGTTTCCTCTGGCAGAGTTTTTGCTAGAGCCAAATCGCCTCAGAATCTCCCAGCTGGGAAGTTGTTGACCGTACCAGTACCCGAGACATCCTGGACTCATCTGTCCATTGATTTCATCACTGAATTGCCTTTCTTGGAGGAAAACACTGTTATCTGGATGGTGGTTGATTGATTTAGCAAGAGGTGTCATTTTGTTGCTCTGCCTACTCTGCCTAATGATATAAGATTGGATTGCTCATGCTGTTAGGTTACACGGGGTACCATCTAACATTGTCTCTGATCAGGGAGTTCAGTTTGTATCTGGGTTCTGGTGCTCTGTGTGTCACCAGTTAGGTATACAGCAGTCTTTTTCTTCTGCTTACCATCCACCTAATTGTCAGATGGAGAGGTGTAACCAGAGTCTCGAACAGTATCTGCAGTGTTTCGGATAATCAAGCGCACTGGTGGAAGTATTTATTTGCTCTGAATAATAGATTTTTAGAGTCTACCAGCACATCTCCTTTTTTTTGCAATTATGGTTTCCATCCGTGTTCTGGTTAATTTGCAAAATCAATATCGGAAGTGCCTCAAGAAAATGAATTCGCGTCCAGCCTTAAAGCAGTTTGGGAAGAAGTCCAGAGAAATCTTAAAAGATCTGTAAACAGTTACTAGAGGGTGGCGGGTACTAGTCGGTCAGGGGGTGTTCGTTTTCAGGTAGGTGATTTGGTCTGGTTGTCTACTAAAAACATCACGCCTAAACAGCCATCTTTTAAACTGGGTCCACGTTTTATTGGTCTTTTTAAGATCACGGAGAGCATTAATCATATGTCTTTCAGATTGGAGATTCCTGGCTCATTAAAAATTACTGATGTGTTCCAAAAATCTTTATTTAAGAGGTTGGTAATCCGGCACTTAGGTTGTCCCCTCCTTCTCCAGTGTTGGTAGATAGGAATCTTCAATTCGAGATCAACTGCATTGTTGATTCTCGTCAAGTCAGGAACTCATTACAGTATCTGGTGATTGGCGAGTATTCAATCCCAAAGAGAGGACATGGGTTTCAGCTACTGATGTCAATGCTGATCGGTTAGTTAAAAACTTTCATAGATGGAATCCCAGTATACTAGGTCCAGAGGATACAGAGGCCCCTTCCTCAGAGGCGAGGTACTGTTGCAGCTTGTCAGTCACGACGACCATGATCCAGGGACAGATCAGTCACTCTGCCACTCACTGCCACTGGTTGAGAGTCCTATCTTTGAAAAAGGGTTTGGGGTGTGGTTTCTTCTCTATGCTACCTATCAGCAGGTGAGGAATGCTTTAGATTCCTACCCATCCCCCAGTCCATTGCTTTTTATTCAGTTCTGTTGGTGGTGGTGGTTGGAGCTGGTTGGAGTCTCTATCCTGTGTGAAAGCTGTCGACATACAAATAAATGCTGATTTACTATCCTCTTGCTGTGCTTGTGTTTCACTGAGTTTTGCGTATTTCTCCAGGGTTTTTTTAGGGATAGCCAGGTCCTATAGAAAGATAGTGGGGCCGTCCTTATCAGGACGCTAACTCCATGTTTAAGGGGACTAATGGTAGAAGTCTGACCAATAAGGGGACTAATGGTAGAAGTCTGACTAATAAAGTTGACAAACTGAAAGTAATTATATATGAAGTAAAGTCTGACATAGTGGGAATAACGGAGACTCGGTTGGATGAAAGTGGCTGTGACTGGACGAGGGTTACAGTCTGTTCAGAAGGGATCGTAAAAAATAAAAGGGGGGAGGGATTTGACTTTATGTAAAATCTTGTTTAAAGCCCACGTTACAGGAAGATATATGGGAGGAAGATGAACATATGGAGTCTCTATGGGTGAAAATACATGGAGGGAAAAACAACAATAAAATCCTCATAGGGGTTTTCAATAGACACCAGATATAACAGAAGCTACAGAAAATGTTTTCCTGAGGCAAATAGATGATGCAGCAAATCACAATGACATAGTTATTATGGGGACTTTATCAGGATATAAGCTGGGAAGCCCAAACCTACGGATCTCATGAAGGTAACAACGTCCTGTCAATTACTAAAGACAATTACCTTACCCAACAGGACCTGACTAGAGAGACGGCCATTGTAGACTTAATATTGACCAACAGACCTGACAGAAAAACAGGGGTGCAGGTTGGGGGCCGCCTGGGAAATATAGACCATAATATAATACATTTCAACTTGTCCTTCAAGAGAGAATTTTATAGGGGAACTAGGAAAATATTAAACTCAAGGAAGGCCAAGTTCGCTCACCTTAGAGATGCCCTTAAACTTATTGACTGGGATAATGTCCTCAAAAATAAGAGTGCAAACAATAAATGGGAAATGCTCAGCGTCCTAAGAACCTCCTGTGAGTGGTTCATACCTTACAGGAATAAAAGAGTTAGTAATAGGAGAAAACCAATGTGGCTCAATAAAGATGTGTTGCCATAAATGGCACAACCTACTGTGCTGCCCCGAAAGTAAGCCCCGTGCCAGTTTTCGGGGAGGTTTGAAATATAAATCCTCCCCTGAAAATAAGCCCTAACTAAAGTACATTAAAAAAAAAACCATTTATACTCACCTGGCCCGCAGTGTCTCAGTCCCTCGCTATGGTCCCCGGTGCTGCGGCAAGCTGCCGTGTCCTCTGCGCTGAGATATACCTTACTTTCTGGTGACGGAGGTTTGAATAGCCCGTCTCTAGCAAAGCAAGCGCTGTGATTGGATTGAGCGCCAGCCAATCAGAGCTGCCGCTCTATCCAATCACAGTGCTTGCTCTACTGGAGGTGGAGTATTCAAAACCCGTTACCAGAAAGAAAGGGATATCTCAGCAGGGAGGGAACTACAGACTGCCACAACACCACCGGAGACCAGCAGCGTGAGGTACCGGGATGTCGCGGACCAGGTGAGTATAAGACACCCCCCCCCCCCCCCCCGAAAATATTCACCGTTCCCTTTTCTGGGGCAAAAATTAATAAAACAATGTGTCTTATATTTGGGGAAACACAGTACATCACCAAACCTGTCTTGTTTTGATCCTCAATGATCACCTCCTCATCCCTATTTTTAAGGATCCTATGTGCTATTTACATTTATGCTCTCTGTCAAAATCATTCCACCTTCAAATGAAGTTGTCGTCTTGCTGCAAAACTTAGTATGCACTTCCATCTCATGCAGCTATACAAATGATTAGGGTTTAGCGTGATTAGATGAACAGTCTTGCCACCTGAGGCACTAAACATAGTTCCAGAAGCTCCTTGTGTGTAGTGACCTCTTCTTCCGATTGTGTAGAGATTGTTGACCACTAAGAGATTTCACCCAGTTAGAGTCTGAGAGGAGGGCATTATTTGAATATCATATTAAGAAATTGTTGGCCACCTGAGCCATTCTGATCAGGCTGTTAGGAGGTGTTAGGACCAGTGGATGGGGGCACACAAGGTGCCCGGGCTCAGGACACCCCCTACAGGCCACCAGTAGAGAGGAGCATCTGACCAGACTGTTAGGAGGTGTTGGGACCGGTAGATGTGTGAGTGCACACAAGGTGACCGGGCTCAGGACACCCCCTACAGACCACCAGTAGACCAGTCAGACCAGACTATTAGGAGGTGTTGGGACCAGTAGATGTGTGAGGGCACACAAGGTGACTGGGCTCAGGACCAATAGTAGAGAGAATCATCTGATTGTCCGGCAAGCACCAGCAGCTCCAATTGTTTTGCTGTATGCCATCCAGAGACACAGTCCCCTGTGTCTGTCAGAATGATTTCCAGGTGCTTGGTTAAAGGACATTTGGTCTCATGGCCCTTAGTTCATATACAGCCTTTGTCACCCATTTGTCTTGCCACCATTTGTAGTGGTGTAATGAACGATGGAACTGGACGCTACAGAGTGGAACTGGGTTGTCTTCAATGAATCCAAGTTTAGTTTGGCTATCTTTGTGACGGCCATTTATGTGTTTGAAGACCTAGGGCTAAGCCTATAATCCTGCCCCCATTGCTACTGTGATGGTTTGGGGAGTTATCACATACGACAGTCGGTCCCCCCTAGTAGTGGTACGAGGGACAATGACAGCTCAGCGATATGTTCAGGACATACTGCAGCCACATTTGTTTCTCTCATGGAGGATTCCAAGACGCAGCAGGATAATGCTCAACCGCACACACAAGGGGGCCATAGGAAGCCCCTACAACATTGTCACACTTGCAATGCTACCTGATCACCGGATTCAATAGAACATGTATTGGACCATCTGGGATGCCAACTTCTGTGGCCTCCCAGTTCACATGATCTGGAGGCCCAGTTACAGCAACTATGGAGCAATATGCTGCAGTATACCATACAGAACCTGTATGCCTCCTTGCCTGCCCATATCACATCCAAGCTAGAGGTGGCCCAACAGGGTACTAAAGCATCCATACTCACCTGTATCACTTTGTGTATCCAAGCTAGAGGTGGCCCGACAGGGTACTAGAGCCTTCATGCCTAGCTGTATCACAT
This sequence comes from Eleutherodactylus coqui, assembly GCF_035609145.1. NCBI lineage: Eukaryota > Metazoa > Chordata > Amphibia > Anura > Eleutherodactylidae > Eleutherodactylus > Eleutherodactylus coqui. Next base: position 3,325,547 of record NC_089837.1, read on the forward strand.
CTTGTATCTAAGCTAGAGGTTACTCAACAGGGTACTAAAGCTACCATTTGCACCCATATTACATTATGTATCCAAGCTATAGGTTGCCCAACAGGGTACTAGAGCCTCCATACCCAGACGTATCACATCTTGGTATCCAAGCTAGAGGTGGCCCAACAGGGAACTTGAGCCTTCATGTCTGCCCATATTACATCTTGTATCCAAGCTAGGGGTGATACAACAGAATACAAGGAACCTCTGAGAGCCTTTTTGGGCCATGGGAGAACCACCTTTAGGGCCTCAGGTAGCAAGATTGGTCATCTGATCACACCACAACCCTAATAATTTGTATATCTGCCTCAGATGGATCTGTATGCCGCGCCTTGCAGGAAAATGACAACTTCTTCTGACTCGTTTTTGACAATGAGTGTACTTGCACTTTTATACAATATTATACTCTGGCTTTAGATGCCGCTGAGCCTGGGTGTTGGTCCATTGTGGTGCACTTTGAAGTGCAGGTCACCCCCTCTGGGCAGTATGCAACAAATAGTCCTATAACATACCCATTTACTGAACTGGACCCAGTATTTCTGATGAGGTCTGACTAAGGAAGAGTAGAGGGGGATAATGACCTCACGTGATCTAGACTCTATGCTTCTCTTACACCCCAGAACTGGACCCAGTATCCCAGATGAGGTCTGACTGAGGAAGAGTAGAGGGGGATAATGACCTCACGTGATCTAGACTCTATGCTTCTCTTAATACATCTCAGAATTGTGTTTGCCTTTTTGGCTGCTGCATCACATTGTTGACTCATGTTCAGTCTATGATCTATTAGTATACCCAAGTCTTTTTCACATGTGCTGCTGCTTAGCCCAATTCCTCCCATTCTGTATGTGCTTTCTTCATTTTTCTTGCCCAGATGTAGGACTTTGCATTTCTCCTTGTTGAATACCATTCTGTTAGTCGCCGCCCACTGTGCAAGCTTTTCTAGATCTTTTTGAATCCTCTCTCTCTCTTTTCCCTAGTGTTGGCTATCCCTCCTAGCTTTGTGTCGTCGGCACATTTGATCAGTTTCCCACAATTCCCTCCTCCAGATCATGTATAACAATGTTGGCCAACACTGGGCCTAGGACAGAGCCTTGTGGCCCCCACTTGATACGTTCTTCCACTCGCCCTTTGGTGAACTGAATTGGGTCCGGTTACCTAAATGGCGCCGCAATGTGACATATCAGGGTAGAGATCAGTTGCCTCAGTCACAGGACACGATAGAGAAGCTGCTGTGTGGGAATTGACAACCCCAAAATCAATGTCCAAGACAGGATGGCAGGCATTAGCATTAAAAAAATGTTTATTGAAAATTACATATATAATAAAAGCATTAAAAAACATGCAGGCAATGCAGCATCAATACGAGGGAAATCCATCACCTCGGGTCACATATATATGAAGTTACTAAAGAAAACCATGCTCAAATCAACCTACAATAGGCGCAACCAAGCGCATATAATGAAGTGTTACCACGTGACCGAGGGTCTGGAAACCCCTGCACCCCACTGCTCACATTTCGCCCTGAGCTTCGTCCAGGGGGTAATGACTGTAATACTATGTCTGGTATAAATAGCACTCTGCCTCACCAACTGAACTCTCCCCTCTTACATGTGTGACCCGAGGTGACTCCAGTCCAACACTGTCAACACAACTCGTGTAACAAGCAGTTTCTCCAAATTCACCACAAAATGACACTTTTATTGACTGCTGCGGTCTCCGTTATTGACCCCCCAAATAGAATCCCTCATAGAAGCCATGTTTGCTAATCAGGAGTTGTTTCAAGTACAACTGATGCAACTGATTGAGGGCTTCATTAGTTGCATCAGGTGTGCTTAATATAAAGCACACTGAATACCTGGACTAGTGAGAACCTTGTTGACTGATGTTCCATTGCATGTTAGAAATATGGCTCAGTGCAGAAAATGGGCTAAAAAGCTAAGAGATCATTGACTTGTACAAACAAGGAAAAGGATACAAACAGCAAAGACCCTGAATGCCCCTAGAGATACAACTGGAAGCAGAAGTTACAGGAACACTGGCTGCACTACCTGGACGTTGCAGAAAGAGGGCGCTATCACCAGCTGTCACAAGATTCCTGAAAAGGCAGGAGGTCAAAAACCCTCCAATGACTGCAAACGCCCCACAGCAAGATCTGGAGGCAGCAGCTCTGAAGACATCCCCCTCTACTGACTCAGAAACATAAGAAATCCCCTCCAATATGCTCAAGACCAAATAAATAACCACAGAGATTTTGGAATTCTGTTCTGTGGAGCGATGAAACAAAGCTGGGACTTTTAGGCTTGTGGATCAGCAGTACATCTGGAGGAGGAAGAATGAAGCAGATGCTGAGAAAAGTGAAGCATGGCAGTGGTTGGTGATGCAGTGAAGCATGGTGGTGGACGGTGATATAGTGAAGTGGTGATCGGTGAAGCATGGCAGTGGTCAGTGACCCAGCGAAGTGTGGTGATGGTCAGTGAAGCATGGCAGTGGTCGGTGATCGAGTAAAGTGGGGTGGTGGCCGGTAAAGAGTGTGGCGGTGGTCGGTGATGCAGTGTAGCAAGGTGGTGGAAGGGGAAGTGTGGCGGTGGTCGGTGATGCAGTGTAGTGTGGTGGTGGTCAGTGAGGCGTGGTGGTGGTCAGTGAAGCATGGCAGTGGTCGGTGATGCAGGGAAGCATGGTGGTGGTCAGTGAAGTGTGGCGGAGGTCAGTGATGAAGTGAAGCATGGCAGTGGTCGGTGATGCAGTGAAGCATAGTGGTGGTCGGTGAAGTATGGCGGGGGTCGGTGATGCAGTGAAGCATGGCAGTGATTGGTGATGCAGCGAACCATGGTAATGGTCAGAGAAGCATGGTGGTGGCCGGTTATGCAGTTAAGCGTGGCGGTGGTCGGTGAAGCATGGTGGTGGTCGGTGATGCAGTGAAGTGTGGTGGTCGGTGATGCAGTGAAGTGTGGTGGTGGTCAGTGAAGCATGGCGGTGGTCGGTGAAGCAGTGAAGCTTGGGGGTGGTTGATGATGCAGTGAAGCATGGTTGTGGTCACTGAAGCATGGCGGTGGTCGGTGATGCAGTGAAGTGTGGTGGTGGTCAGTGAAGTGTGGTGGTGGTCAGTGAGGTGTGGTGGTGGTCAGTGAGGTGTGGTGGTTGTCAGTGAGGCGTGGTGGTGGTCAGTGAAGCATGGCAGTGGTCGGTGATGCAGGGAAGCATGGTGGTGGTCAGTGAAGTGTGGCGGAGGTCAGTGATGAAGTGAAGCATGGCAGTGGTAGGTGATGCAGTGAAGCATAGTGGTGGTCAGTGAAGTATGGCGGGGGTTGGTGATGCAGTGAAGCATGGCAGTGATTGGTGATGCAGCGAAGCATGGCAGTGATTGGTGATGCAGCGAAGCATGGCAGTGATTGGTGATACAGCGAACGATGGTAATGGTCAGAGAAGGATGGTGGTGGCCGGTTATGCAGTTAAGCGTGGCGGTGGTCGGTGAAGCGTGGCGGTGGTCGGTGAAGCATGGTGGTGGTCGGTGATGCAGTGAAGTGTGGTGGTGGTCAGTGAAGCATGGTGGTGGTCGGTGAAGCAGTGAAGCTTGGGGGTGGTTGGTGATGCAGTGAAGCATGGTTGTGGTCACTGAAGCATGACGGTGGTCGGTGATGCAGTGAAGTGTGGTGGTCATTAGTGAAGCATGGCGGTGGTCAGTGATGCGGTGAAGAATGATGGTGGTCAGTGAAGCATGGTGGTGGTGATGCAGTGAAGTGTGGTGGTATTTGGTGATGCAGTGAAGCGCGGTGGTGGTCAGTGATGCAGTGAAGTGTGGCAGTGGTTGGTGATGCAATGAAGTGTGGTGGTGGTAGGTGATGCAGGGAAGTGTGGTGGAGGTCAGTTGAAGTATGTCAGTTGTCAGTGATGCAGTAAAGCATGGTGGTGGTCGGTGAAGCATGGCAGTGGTCAGTGATGCAATGAAGTGTGGTGGTGTTGTGATGCAGTGAAGCGCTGTGGTGATCGGTGAAGCATAGCGGTGATCGGTAATCCAGTGAAAGGTGGTAATGGTGAGTGAAGCATGACAGTGGTTGGTGATGCTCTGCGGCTACCTCATTTTCCGTGAGGTAGATGAAGTTTGGGCATCACTAGACCTTCCAACAGGTTAAAGAACCCAAGCAGACCTCAGAGCCCACCAAGGCTCCAAAGGAAATCCTGGAAGATTCCGGAATGGTCGTTACAGTCACCTGATTTGTACCCTATAGAAGATCCTTGGTGGGATGTAAACAAGACGGCTGCAGCACAAACCCAAGAATATTAGCGATCTGGAGGCCGTTGTCCTTGAGGAATGAGGTAAGACTCCTCAGGACGCCGTCAGAAGCTGCTGCTGGCCATATATCACATCTGCAGCCATCCAAACAGTAAAAGACTTCACTAAGTCCTAAAGATGCCGGTCATGGCGGGATAATTCTGATACTGCAGGAGTCAGTAGAAGGGGCATCTTGGGGTCAATTTAGAGAAGCTGCTTGTTTTATTAGTTGTGTTCATCTATCTACATTCTTTTGGTTTGATTGTTTTTTTTTTTTTTTGCAAAGATCTGAAAAGTCTGTTAATATTGCAAATAAACTGAATTTGTAGTGGGGGGAGTGGGGGGAAGTTGGGGGGGGGATTGAGGGTAATTGTGATTGCAGCTGTAGCTCTATTTAAAAAAAGGAGTTTAACATAAGGATTGTCAGTAGGCGCTGCCCACCCTGCTCACCCGCACCGCCATAGTCCACAGCTCGCTCTCTGCAGACAGACTGTAGGGCTTGCATGTGCTCTCAGCCCCACTAGTCAAGGACCAAAATGGTCCCCTCCAATCACAACTCCCCCATAGATATATTAGGCATCCTTTCCCTGTGGAGGATGTCTTCGCAATCACACATCACATCGTGTTGGATTCCAGTTCTGACCTCTGCTGGTTTACTGCCAAGTTTGACTTCTGTAATCTCTGACCTTGGATACGTTTTCTGGTCTCTAATACTTACCTGCTGCCTGTATGACATTACTGAAGTTGTGCTGCCAGCCCTGACCACTGCTAGTTATATGGACAAGTCTTAGTTTATACTACCAGGTACTATGCCGCAGTCGAGAGCTGCATCTGCAGCTCCCTACTGATCCTCCTCGACCTTTGCAAAGCATTTGACACTGTTGACCACAAACTCCTCCTCAGTATGCTTCGCTCCATCGGCCTGAAGGACACTGCTCTCTCCTGGTTCTCCTCCTACCTCTCTGACTGCTCTTTCAGCGTCTCCTTTGCTGGCTATACCTTCCCTCCTCTTCCCCTTGCTGTTGGGGTCCCCCAGGGCTCGGTCCTCGGCCCCTCCTCTTCTCCATCTACACAGACCCTATTGGACAAACCATCAGGAGATTTGGCCTCCAATACCACCTGTACGCTGATGACACCCAGCTATACACCTCTTCCCGTGACATCTCTGCACCTTTCCTCCAAAACATCACTGACTGTCTGTCCGCTGTCTCTAACACCATGTCCTCTCTCTACCTAAAACTAAACCTCTCTAAAACTGACTTACTGGTATTTCCACCCTCCACTAACCGACCTCATCCTGACATCTCCATCTCAGTGTGTGGCACCATAACTCCTAGACAACATGCCCGCTGCCTTGGGGTCATATTCGACTCCGATCTATCATTTACCCCATACATCCAATCTCTCACCTGAACATGTCAGCTGCACCTCAAGAACATCGCAAGAATCCGCTCTTTTCTCACTGTAGACACGTTATAAACACTTACTGACGCCCTCATCCACTCCCGACTCGATTATTACAACACACTGCTGATCGGCCTCCCTGCTCCAGACTCTACTCTCTCCAATCCATCATGAATGCGGCAGCCAGTTCCTGTCCGGCCACTACTCGCACGCCTCTGCCCTGTGCCAAGACTTCTCCAGAGCAGCACCGGTCCTCTGGAACGCACTACCAAAGGCTACCCGAGCAATCCAGGACTCGCAAAACTTCAGGCGTGCTCTAAAAACGCACCTCTTCAGGGAGGCATACCGCATTCCCTAAACAAACCCCTCTGTACTCCACCTGATAACATGCTCCCTGACCTACTGACTGCAATCCCTGCTAGCCATCATAAACCGCTCCTGCAGTCATACTGATTCTGCCGTCACACGGCCAAATATATGACCATTGTCTATGTGTATAGAATCCCTCACTCTCCACCTCGCCATACCGTGCACATCTCCGCCATACTGTGCACATCTTCAGCCTGTCATACAGTGTACATCTGCGCCATACCGTGCACATCTCCAGCCCCTTACCTTCTGTATCACCCCATTACTTGTAGTATGTAAGCTCGTTGGAGCAGGCCCCGCACCCCTATTGTCTCCATCAGCTGATTACTATGTAACCGTGGTTCTGTAATGTTTGTACTTTTGTCTTTCTGTATCCCCCCGTCTATGTAAGCGCTGCGGGATATGGTGGCGCTATACAAATAAAGTTTTTTATTATTATTATTATTATTATTATTACACAACTGAGACAAGTGCGCAGAAAAGACTATGGGTAAAAACCAGGGTTCCCCAGCTGCTGCCTTCTTAGATAGCCCAAAGTCAAAGCAGTGTGTGGCAATGCGGATCTGTCTGCCTGACAAGAATAAGGGCTCACTCACATGTGCATTAAGGCACGTAATACGCAGTACTAAAACCCCATTGATTTACATTTGGCCACTCAGACCTGCATTTTTCACATGTGGGTGTTAGGCGCGTTAAAAAAAAACCCTGCAGCATGTCCTATTTTGGTAAGTCTTATCCGCTCTTGCTGACAACTTTATCTTCCAGAAGGTAGAAGAGAAAACAAGGGGATCTGCTATCTTGGACCTAATTCTTACCAACAGGGAAGGAATGGTTGAGGGAGTAATGATGGCTGGGACCTTAGGAGGCAGCGATCATGATATCCTTGGATGTTGGATAACAAGGGGAGGAAGACCTGAGAAAACTCACACCTCAAGGGTGGATTTCAGAAAGGGGTTAGGAATAATCCAATGGCTGGATGTTCTTAAGGACAGAAATGTCCAAGAAGGTTGGGAAATATTGTGAAATGAGATTCTCAAAGCACAATCGTTACCAATCCCTAAAAGAAGGAAGAATGAGAAGCATTTAAAGAGACCCGGATGGATGAACACAGAACTTGTACACATGTTAAAGAGGAAGAAACATATGTTTATCATATGGAAAGAGGGGGGAAATATCTAAAGAAGAATATAATGGGGTCTGCAGAAACTGTAGGGCAAGTATCAGAAAGGCTAAAGCTAATAATGAATTGAGGCTTGTAAGAGAAGCCAAAAGCAATAAAAAAGGATTTGACCCCCCAAAAGAAAAGTCAAAGATACTATAGGATATTTGCTGGATGAAAATGGTGAATTGGATAAAAATGATGTTGAGAAGGCTAAACTTTTAAATTACTATTTTGTATCTGTTTTTTCTCAGAAAGTAGATGTAACATCAGCTGATCTTCCCTGTGCTATTGGGGGAATAAAAGAATGCAGGTTATCTGTAAGCACAGAGATGGTGAGCTAACTTAGATGAATTCAAGTCTCAAGGTCCTGATGAATTACATCCTAGGATACTAAAGGAAGCAGCAGAGATAATTGCTGAACCACTCACCAGAAATCTGAAAATTTATGAAGAATAGGAGAAGTCCCAGAAGGACTTCAAAAAAGGGAAGAAGGTGGATCCAGGAAACTACAGGCCTGTGAGCCTGACTTCTGTAGCGGGAAAGATCATTGAACAAATGATTAAACCGCATGTATGCAAGTACTTGGATGAGAATGGAGTAATTAACCAGAGCCAGAATGGGTTTGTAACAAACAAGTCATGTTTAGACAAATCTAACTTCCTTCTATGACAGAATCACCGACTGGGTTGATCAGGGAAATGCGGTGGATATAGTATTTCTTGACCTTAGTAAAGCATTTAACAAAGTATCTAATACCAGACTTATTGGAAAAATGACCAAATCTGGGATTGACAAGGCAACTGTTAGGTGGATTCACAACTGGCTGAGTGATCGTACTCAAACAGTGGTCATAAATGGTTGCACATCCAAGTGGAAGAATGTATCAAGTGGGTACCACAAGGCTCTGTCCTGGGCCCAGTGTTGGTCAACATTGTTATAAATGATCTGGAGGAGGGAATTGTGGGAAACTGATCAAATTTGCTGATGACACAAAGCTAGGAGGGATAGCTGATACTAGGGAACAGAGGGAAATGATTCAAAAAGATCTAGAAAAGCTTGTACAGTGGGCGGTGACTAACAGAATGGTATTCAACAAGGAGAAATGCAAAGTCCTACATCTGGGCAAGAAAAATGAAGAAAGCACATACAGAATGGGAGGAATTTGGGTAAGCAGCAGCACATGTGAAAAAGACTTGGGTATACTAATAGATCATGGACTGAACATGAGTCAACAATGTGATGCAGCAGCCAAAAAGGCAAACACAATTCTGGGATGTATTAATAGAAGCATAGAGTCTAGATCACGTGAGGTCATTATCCCCATCTACTCTTCCTTAGTCAGACCTCATTTGGAATCCTGGGTCCAGTTCTATGCACCCCACTTTAAAAAAGACGTAGACAAACTGGAGCAAGTTCAGAGAAGAGTTACCAAGATGGCGAGCGGTCTGCAAATCATGTCCTATGAGGAACGGGTAAAGGATCTGGGAATGTTTAGCAGAAGAGAAGGCTGAGAGGAGACTTAATAGCGGTCTACAAATATCTGAAGGGCTGTCACAATGCAGAGGGATCAGCCCTATTCTCATCTGTACAAGGAAAGACAAGAAGCTATGGGATGATACTGAAAGGGAGGAGACACAAATTAGATATTACAGGGATACCCAACCACCGGTTCGCGGACCAGGACCGGGTCGTTGGGGTTTTTTTGCCGGTCCGCGGTGCCGCCTTTCCCCCTTTAACATACGGGCACTTTTGATCTCCACCAATCCCGCAGCCCCTTCAGCAGTGCTCTGCACTCTCACACTAACCTGCTAGGCTTGGGCCCTCGCCTCTCTGCTGGTGTGGAAGCAGCGTGCTGCGACCAATCACAAGGCGTCCTCCTTTTGAACTAGCCAGTGCTGGGGAAGCGCTGAGGACTGCGGCCTAGACTGAGAGCAGAGCGACCAGCAGGCAAGTAGGAGGGAGAGCTGCCTCTGTGCCAGCAGCAGCAGCCGCGCCAGTTACCAGAAGACCTGCACCATCTCTAATCTCTATTAGGAGCTCCAAGGTAATCCTGGCACATTCCTGACCAAAGCCCATTGTTGCATTCACAGTCCCATAAGTTTATTTCAGGGATGGAGCTCTGGGAGGGCTGTGTGGTGAGCTGGAGTTTTTATTGGTACCTTATTGGGGTACATACAACTTTTGATCACTTTTATTGCATCTTTTTAGGTATTAAATGAGCAAAATAAGCATTTTGTCTACATTTTTTGTTTTAGCCCTGCCGTGTGTTCAATTCATTGTACAGGTCATTACAGATACAATGATACCAAATATTTGAGTTTTTATATATATATTATATATTGTTTTTATGCAATGGAAAATAAGCAATAATGAGGACTTTTCTGTTACTTATTTTAACATAGTAATATAGTATGCTACGCTGAAAAAAGACAAATGCCCATCTCGTTCAGCCCATTTCCACCCCTCTTGTTGATCCAGAGAAAGGCCAAATAACCCCAATGAGGCAGAAGCTAATATAATCCATTTTGGGGGGAAATTCCTTCCCGACTGCATAATGGCAGTCAGAATAATCCCTGGATCAACACTCTTCAGAGAAGGTTCCTTCCAGACCCAAGTCCAGTACTTGGAAGATACGCAAACAACAACACTTCTGACAATTTAATGTCTATATCTTGTAATATCATAGTGCTCTAGAGAGACATCCAGTCCCTCTTAAACTCCTCTATGGATCCTGCCATCACCACGTCCTCAGGCAGAGAGTTCCACAGTCTCACTGCTCTTACAGTAAAGAACCCCCTTCTGTGTTGGTGATGAAACCTGCTTTCCTCTAGACGTAGCGGATGTCCTCTTGTTTCCGTCGCAGTCCTGGGTATAAACAGATCCTGGCAGAGATCCTTGTATTGTCCCCTCATGTATTTATACATAGTTATTTGGTCGCCCCTTAGCCGTCTTCTTTCCGGGGTGAATAATCCCAGTTTTGGTGCCTCTCTGGGTATTCCAGTCCTCCCATTCCATGTATTAGTTTAGTTGCCCTTCTTTGAACCCCCTCCAGCACTGTAACATCCTTCCTGAGCACCGGTGACCAGAACTGTACGCAGTATTCCATGTGGGGCCTGACAAGTGCCTTATATAGTGGGAGGATAATGTTCCCGTCCCTCCCCCCTATACCTCTTTTACTGCACCCCAAGACTCTATTAGCTTTTGCAGCAGCTGACTGGCATTGGTTACTCCAGTTAAGGCTACAGTCCACTAGTACCCCCAGGTCTTTCCCCTAGCAGTTGCCCATTTAGTGTATATTGGTGACATCCGTTTCTCCTGCCCATGTGCAGAACCTTACATTTATCAGCAATGAACTTCAATTGCCATTTTCTACTCAATACTATACTGTTGTTTGCCTTGAGGTATTCCAGGATGGCATCTCCCTGAAACCCCTAAAATATTTTTCCAATTATTGAAGTTAGACTTATCGGTCTGTAGTTACCAGGCTCCTTTCTTGACCCCTTTTTGTGTATCGGAACCACATTGGCAATACGTCAATCCAGTGGTACAACCCCGGTCTCAGTAGTGTCCCGAGAAATAATGGTCTCTCTATCACGTCACGTATTTCTTTTAGGACCCTTGGGTGTATTCCAGCTGGGACTGGTGGTTTGTCAATTTAATTTTTTTTAACCAGCTGCACTTCCTCCTGTGTTAGGTATGCAATATTTAGTGGGGGTTTGTTTTATTCCCCTGCGTCTCGTGTGACATTTCTTTTTTTTTTTTTGTGAATACACTTAAGAAAAAACTATTTAGTAGATTCACTCCCCCCCCCCCCCCCCCATTCTCTCCTATGGTTTCTCCTGCATTATTTGTTAAAGGGCCAGCGCTCTCAGTGCAGATCCTTTTACCGTTTATATAATTGAAAAACAGTTTAGGGTTAAAGGGGTTGGCCGCCGCCCAAACTGATTTTTTTTCCCCCCATTAATGCCCTGTGGAGTAGAAGCATCACACACAACAGCCTTTCCCATAAAAATCGATATTCTGCTTACCTTTTCATTCCTTTTCTTCCCTTTATAAAGTTTGCCTGAAGAATTCTTCAAAGATGGCGCCGCTGGGTAGTTCCCATGATGCACTGCTGCCTCTCTCTCCTCAGTGTGCGCGCTCCCGATGACACCGGTCACATGACTGGAGGACCGGCGTCATAATGCAGACGCACGCTTCACTGCTTTGAATAGAGCCGGCAGCCGGCCGGTCCCATTCAGAGCAATGAGAGGGCAGGGAGAGCAGTGCGATCTGCTGCTAGAGCTGTGACAGCTGTTAGCAGGAGATTCCCTCATCTCCCCGGCATGTCCCCTCATTACTGGCTACTGTGACAATGATGTGACAGCCCTGTCCCAGTGTCCAGTGATGAGGGGACATGCTGAGGAGATGAAGGAATCTCCTGCTGCAGCTGTCACAGCTCTAGCAGCAGATCGTGATCTGTAGCAGCACTTTAATAGCAGAGAATCGCGATCCTCTGCTATTGAAAGTGAAAGTAGCACCAAGCATGACACACACACAGCCCCCTCCACACATGCACCCCACAGTGTCCCCCTCCCCCCCCCCCCCCCCCCCCGCAAGCCAACAGCTGACAGCTCCAACCAGCAGCATCCTCCTCCCCCCCCCCCCCCACTGGCTGACAGCTCCGACCAGCAGCATCCTCCTCCCCCCCCCACTGGCTGACAGCTCCGACCAGCAGCTCCCCCACCTTCCCCCTCACCCCCATCCCGGGACTACTGACCGACAGGTCTGTCACCCCTACACCTCCCCACCCCCACCCCTGACTACAGACAGCTCGCAGTACCCCTCCCCCGTGAGAGACCGGCACTCCACTCCACTCCCCCTCCTCCACTCCCCTTACCTGTCAGCTGAAGATCCTGCAGGCAGACCAGAGCTTCCTGAAGCAGCCGGCAGTAGAAGATCTACTGCGCATGCGCAGGAGTAGAAGAAGCGCGTCCCCGTGCAGAGAACACCTGGAGCTGGCCCGACAAGAAGAGGACAAGAGACTTGTCGGAACCAATGGCAACCGAGGAGCAACACAGGGGGGGGGGCACCCCTAAAGGTAAGTGAATAACTTCTGTTTGCCTAATTTACAATGCACAATGTATATTACAAAGTGCATGGAAATGGGCAAACAGAAGTAATGAGACCTAATGTTTATGGCCGGACAACCCCTTTAATTTTGTTCTCTTTAGTAATCAATCTCTCTGGCTCCTTTATTGCAGTTTTTATCTTGTCCTTATATATTTTTTCCCTGTATGTTTTTAGAGCTTCTTTACTGCCTTCCTGTTTTTAGTTATTTAAACAATATTTTTTTCACTTATTACCCCCTTACAGTCTTGTTGAGCCACATTGGTTTCTGTCTATTCGTAGTTCTTTTGCTTTTGAAGGGTATGAACTGCTCACGAGGTATTTAGGACATTTTTAAACTTTTCCCATTTGTCGCCTGTACTGTTATTTTTTAAGACATTGTCCCATTTAATGTTGCCAAGAGTAATTCTGAGCTGATCTAAGTTAGCTTTACTAAAATTCAGTTTTTTTGTCGCTCCCTGGTAAGGCTTCCTATTGAATGACAACTGGAAGTTAATTATATTGTGGTCACTATTTCCCCAAGTGTCCCTCAACCCCCATGATTCTGTCTGGTCTGTTGGTTAATAATAAGTCCAGAATAGCCCTCCCTCTAGTTGGCTCCCACACAAGTTGGGTGAGCTTATTATCTTTAATTGTTTTCGAGACCCTATTGCTCTTCTGAGATTTGCAGGTTTTCGTCTTCTCATATTTTATCCAGATAATTAGGGTCCCCCATAATAATTACTTCTTTGCGGTTTGACACTTCTACTTGTCTTAATAATAAGTTTTCAGTTTCTTCTGTTATTTTTGGTGGCCTATAGAATCAGGATTTTATTAGTTTTCCCTCCCTGTTTTTTATCCATAGATACAGATTCCACATGTTCATCTCCTACAGCTATATCTTCTCGTAGTCTCTGTATTAAGTAGGATTTAGCACACAGACATACCCCTCCCCCTTGCCAGTTTCCATGATCTCTTCTGAAGAGATTGTAACCCTGTAAGTTCACATTTTTCATCCAGCCATGTTTCCTTTATTCCGACTATATCATAGTTTTCTTCAGACATTATCACTTCAAGCTCACCCACTTTACTGATCAGACTTCTTGCTTTCATTGCCATGCAGTTTATATGGTTGTGGTTATTGTTGATAAGGGCCAATGGGGGCTGTAAAGAAATTAATAAATGTCGCTTATCAAAAATAGTATATATGCTTATCAATCTATTTTAGCAAAAAGAATATTTTAGCAATATATTGTATGTGTAACAGAAGTCATGACTGTTTTTGAGGAAGTACGTCTGATCTAAGTGGAATCAGGAAGCTAAGGCCAGATGTCTTGGAATTTAGCAAAGACATAGCCTAACCGCAAAGAAGTTGCTAGCTCTTACATGTGAAATCAGCTATTTCTTAATGTCATTTATCACAAGAATTAAGTCACAAGAGCAGATGTTCATAACTATAGTAGAATTATCAGCAATTTCTTAAAGATGTGTTTGTCTGAGTCATATATCACACGTCTAAAGTTTATTGAATGATTATGTCATAAGTTTATTGTAAGATGTATGGAAATCACGAGGTTTTTCCCTGTTTAGCCACACGTCCCGTCCTGCGAGAAGGGGCTGGCTATAAAAGCCAAGAGATACAGACAATAAAACAGAGTCACTTGTTTCAAACCATATACTGTGTGTATAGGTCTGTGCATGGTCTCTCAAAAGGAGCGCTCCTCCTGCTTAGGTCAATTTGGAACCGACAACATAACTGACCAGTCTGTTTGAACAAATTAACCCTCGACAGTTCTTGGCGTCCAACTAGGGGGCGGGGCTTACCTTTACGGGACATCGCAACCAGTAGACTGAAACAAACTCCTGGCCCGTTGACGTGGATACTGGATTCGGAGACCCCAGACTGCAAACACCGGTGTAGAGGTAAGAGCTTATCTTACTATTATACAGTCTGGATTCTTTTGATCTGTGTCTCTAACGGACTAGAGGTATGTTGTTGCCTGTTTCCTATATTTTCTGCCCCGTCCATATTTTAGAGTGAATAAGTTCATTTAACTGTCCTAGACGGAAGAACTCACTCATTGGGACTTAAAGAGTCATGTTGTCTGTATTGGAGATTGAAATAATTGTTATTGTTATAGTCTCATTTCTGGCAGTCATATTCTTACTCTGGATCTGTTATAATATTACTAAAAGTTCCCTAAGAGGCGAAGTCTGGTCTCCCCTGAATCCTAGTGTTTGAAGTTGACCACGTTTTAGTTCTGTAAATCTATTCCGGGACAGGGAACTGTGTGTTCCCAGATAGTCTCAGTGATTATCTTAGTTTACTGTCTGAAATATACGTCCTGTATACTTAGTGAAGAATAGTTGGAAGTGGTCAAGATGGGGTCTGAACAATCTAAGATATATCAGACTCCTATTGAGATAATTAAAGATAGAGAAGGGGAGGACATTTGCAGACAAGCCTATAAAGTTTACAAACGTATAGGCCTTAAGAAGGCGGGAACATTCAATTATGAATTTTGGTCACAATATGAGGATAAGCATAGAAAGGAAATAAGAAATAAGGGTTTGGAAAAAGGCATGAAGGCTATTCTGGACTGCTCTAAAACAGCAGAAGACGAACACTGGGACTCCGAATCCCGAGGCGAGGGCATTTTAGTTTATTGTCCTATGCCCCGGCCACCAATAGACGTTCCCATGGAAACCCCTACGGTTCCATTAGTCTCTCCTGTCGTCCCGGCCGTTCCACCAATGTCTCCTAATAATCCCTTTAATTCTCTGTATCCCAATTTGCCGCCCTTGCCTCCTACGTATCCACAGGCTACTGCCCAGATGGATACACCTCCCTACAGCCCTCAATCAGGATCCCCGGGCCCTGAAGTAAATAGAGGTCCGGCTTGGGACTGTCCACGTTGTGGTCAACAGAATGCCTGTTTTAAAGAAATCTGTACAGTATGTGGGACTCCACGTCCCAGGGATCAGTGTAGACAACCGATTCCCTTATTCCCAGTTACAACCTCCACTACCCATTATAGAGAACCAAACAGACCGAGTCCACCATTGGGCACGGTCAGACAAGAGGACACTGACAGACCATCGTCTTCTAATGACAGACCTACGGACGCACATAGACCAACTCCCGGGTCTACAGTCACTACATGGCGACCTTGGAGCGCCACAGACCAGATGGCACTGTGTCAGCAACTGCCCGATCCCCAGACAGAGCCAGCAGCTTTCCATAGAAAGTTGGAAGTCATACAGAAAAACTACTCTGCCACTTGGACAGATATGGAATGTCTTATGAATGTAAAATGTCCTCTGGGCCTTTACAATAGTATTGCTCAATTTTGTGGTCTTGAAGATCGCCCAGATGACCCCCAGACATTACTTAGTGGTACTCAATATGTTGACAAGGTTAAGACCTGGTTTAAGGATAAAGCCCAAGAGAGACGTACAGCCCTAACCCAGTGTAGACAGAACAAGGGCGAGTCTATTGAATGTTACTTTGGCCGTTTAGAGGAAGTTGGCAGAGATCTGGGTTTGTATGATTGTCCAAAAGCAATACGTAATGCTGCTTTTTGTGAAGCCTTTATGCAAGGAATAGATAAGCGCCTGTCTGAACGCGTTAAAGCATGTACCCCCGATTGGCGACAGGCCAAACCGCGTGATCTATATAAGAAAGCTGTAGGATTTGTCATGGACACAGAAGACCACGCAAAGTGTGTTATGATTAAACATTACACCATGGAGGGGGACACAGTCCGACTTAACGACCCCAGGCGGGAGACCCATAAGTGTTATAACTGCGGGAAGACTGGACACTTGGCCCGTAATTGTAGAGCCCCTAAACGCCCTAGACAGAACATGTCAGACGAAAGGGGGCAACAGGGAAGTACGGCCACTACCACATCATCCCGCCCACAGGGAAACAACGGGTATACCAATTACCAATGAAGGTCTGGCACTCCTTCCCCCGTGTCCCTTATAGTTACTGACGCACGTGGGCCACAAATTTTTCAGCCTCTAAAAATCCAGGGGAAGGAGGTGCCCTTTTTAATTGACACAGGGGCCACTAAATCATGTGTCAGTACCTCACAAGTCAATGACCTTAGTATTCCCCTCTCAGACTCCATAGCCATAGCCGTTGGAGTGTCCGGGGAACCAACACCCATGCGTGAGACCGAGCCCATAGAAGTCTCTTTTCAAGGGTCACGAGTCCTCACTCGCTTCCTGGTGTCACCCGCTGGGGATTGCATCATGGGAACCGATGTGATGGGACCCCTGGGGTGCTGTATTCAGCTCCATCCTTCCGGTGAGGCTCATGTCAGTACCTCTGCGGCCGACCACCAAGTATTCTGTCTCATGGCAGCAGACTTGGTCACTCCGCCTCCTTCTTGTACTGTATATGTGTTGACCCCAGAAGATACACAGGTTCTCTCAGCAGTGCCAGAGACCCTTTGGGCAAAAGGGAAGACAGACTTGGGCCATCTCCACGTACCCCCAGTCATGGTATATCTCAAAGATGGGGAAAAAGCCCCCATGATTCGCCAGTATCCCCTAGCCATGGCACAGGAAGACGCAATAGCCTCCACTATTACAGAGTTATGTGCCTTGAATGCTTTAAAACCTTGCGTCTCACCCGCTAACACGCCACTCTTCCCGGTTAAAAAGAAAGGGAAGAAAGGTGAACCTGATACCTACCGGATGGTTCACGATCTAAGAGAAATCAATAAGGTGACCATCCTAGAAACACCTTTGGTCCCCAATCCTTACACTCTGTTGTCCACCATACCATCCGGAACCTGTTGGTACACCTTGATCGATCTCGCCAATGCATTTATGTCCGTCCCGATCCACCCCGATTGCCAGTACCTGTTCGCCTTCACGTTCCGAGGAAAACAGTACTGCTGGACTGTCCTACCACAAGGGGCACAAAACAGCCCAAATCAATTCACCCGATGTATGAGGCTTGTACTTGATGCATGGACGGTCCCACCAGGTGTGGCCCTGCTTCAGTATGTTGATGACCTCCTACTGTGTGCACCGGACAGACCTACCTGCGTTGCGGCCTCACTCAGCCTCCTTTGTTTTCTTGCAGACAGTGGGTGTAAAGCCAGTAAAGACAAATTACAGTTTTGCAAATCTCATGTTGTGTTTCTTGGTCACTGCCTAGGTCCTGGTACAAAACACCTCACGCCAGAACGTACCAAGGTGGTGGAGGACATGCCACTCCCTACCTCCCATGCTCAGTTGCGGACATTTCTGGGGTTAGTTTCATATTGTCGGCCGTGGATTCGCTCTGCCTCCATGACCATGCAGCCTCTGTACGACTGCCTGAGTTCCAAGCCATTTGCTTTGTCTCCGGAAGCCGAGTCAGCTTTCCATCAGCTGAAAATACAGATTACCAGTGCTCCAGCACT
Organism: Eleutherodactylus coqui; assembly: GCF_035609145.1. NCBI lineage: Eukaryota > Metazoa > Chordata > Amphibia > Anura > Eleutherodactylidae > Eleutherodactylus > Eleutherodactylus coqui. The sequence continues at coordinate 3,343,293 of NC_089837.1, forward strand.
GGGTCTGCCTGACTATGATAAACCCTTCCAGATGTTCGTGACTGAGATGGCGGGACATGCTACTGCCGTCCTCACACAAGAGCATGGTGACAAAAAGCGCCCTGTAGCATACTACAGTGCACATCTTGATGCAGTAGCCAGGGGTTCACCCTCCTGTGTAAGAGCAGTTCTGGCTGTACAAGCACTACTTGAGAAAGCTTCTGAGGTGGTCCTAGACTACCCTCTTGTGGTCCTCACGCCCCATGACGTACATGGAATTCTGACACAGGTGAGCCGTAAACATCTGTCTCTTGCTAGACAGGTTAAAATGGAACTTGCAGTACACTCTTCATCCAATGTCTCATTTCAACGTTGCACAACTTTGAATCCGGCCACCTTACTGCCATTAGGTGACACTGATTCAAATGGGGGAGTAAGCACAGGGGATCAACTTTTTGTCAATTCCCTAGGCGAAGAGGAAGCTTTTGACACCGAGCACCAGCATGACTGTGCTGCTCTGATGGAGCAGGAGACAGCTGGATTTGCTCATGTCACAGATAAGCCTCTCCTGAACCCCCACCTTGAAATGTTTGTGGATGGATCACGATACCAGAATGAGATGGGCAGATTTGTGACAGGGTTTGCTGTAGTATCAATGAATGAAGTACTGATAGGCCGCGCCATGCCCCCACATATGTCAGCACAGGAAGCGGAGCTGTGCGCTCTGACCGAGGCCTGCAAGTTAGCCCGGGGAGTCACTGCTAATATCTACACGGACTCCAGGTACGCGTTTGGCGTTGCGCATGACTATGGGCCGATTTGGCGCGCGCGGAGCTTCCTAACAGCTCAAGGCAGACCGATAAAGAATGGTGAGGCAGTAAGTAGTTTAATGTCAGCTATCATGCTCCCGAAGCAGGTAGCCATAATAAAGGTAAAGGCACACACCCGAGGGGACTCCTTGGAAAGCAGAGGCAACGAGAAGGCAGACGGAGCAGCAAAGGCTGCAGCCCTGCTGGACTGGAGGGCACCCGTGTGCAGAGTTCAGACCAGGTCCTGCCCAGCGGAGGAGGATCCTGATCCCCCTGCCAAGGACCAGACCCTCTCTGTCCCACCACAGAAGGAGGTGGACCTACTCCCCTCAGGGCAAGAGCAGGAGCGCTGGGCAAGTGCAGGGGCAGTAAAAGGAAATGAAGGTTGGATGATGGGTTTCCGTATGTGTTTACCTGCGGCTGCCTATCCTAGTATGGCCCTTTTGGCTCATGGAAAGGTGCACGCTTCTCGTAATGCCATGGTAGCCCTGGTGGAGAAAATGTGATACGCTCCGGGATTTGACAGGATGGCAAAGGCATACGTCAAGGCTTGTGAAATCTGTGCACTACACAACCCCGGTCAAGTAGTAAAGACCCCTCGGAAGTGCACTCCGCGACCTTTGTACCCCTTCCAGAGACTACAGATAGATTACATCCAGCTGCCCAGGTCAGGAAGGTATGAGTATGTCCTGGTATGCATTGACCTCTTTTCTGGGTGGGCTGAGGCCTACCCGGTCACGAAGGCCACTGCCCAGGCCACTGCAAAAAAACTTGTGTCAGAGTTAGTGTGCAGATTTGGGGTACCAGAGACCATTGAGAGCGACCGTGGTACTCACTTCACTGGTGAGGTAATGAAGGAAGTCATGTCCGCCTTAGGAGTAGAGCAGGCCTTTCACACCCCCTATCATCCGCAGAGCTCCGGAAAAGTAGAAAGACTCAATGGCACCCTCAAACTTAAGATACAGAAAGCCATGGTTGAAACAGGAAAACCTTGGCCCGAGTGCCTACCTCTGGCCCTCTACTCAGTACGGACCACACCAAATAGGAAAACAGGACTGTCTCCTTATGAGATTCTCTTTGGCTCCGTGCCCAGGTTAGGACTGTATCACCCCCAAGCTCTATCCCTGGGTCATGATAAAGTTACTTCCTTTGTGCAGGACTTATGCCAAAAGCTAAAAATAACACACGACCTAGTCTTCTCTTCTATTCCAGACCCTGATAGTTTGGAAGGATCCCACTCTCTGAATCCCGGAGATTGGGTGGTGGTAAAGAGACACGTCAGAAAGACTTTGGAACCTCGCTTTGACGGACCATACCAAGTGCTGTTAACCACTCCCACCTCGGTCAAGCTAGAAGGCAAACCCACTTGGATCCATGCCTCACACTGCAAGAAAGTTCCAACGCCTCAGCACCACGAGGGGGGTGGAGAGTAAGCCCAACCCAGGGTGGGGGAGGAGGATGGCAACCTGGACACCAGCATTGATAGTCTGGATAGGTGTATTATTTACCCTTTGTTTTCTTGGACTACTCTCTTTTCGGGACAATTCTTCATCAACTGTCGATGTAAGAAGAAGATGGACTGTTTGGGCAGAAGGACACCCCAACATGTGGGAATACTTTGCAAAAGACGTACTGAATATTTCCCACATGTGCATGCCCAACCTTCGGAGTGGGGAAGATATTTTACGGACTTGCTTACTGTCTATCCCCACTCCAATAAAGACACTTCGCGATATATATTCAATAGTGCATAACGATAGTGATGTGGAGGAGGGCAATGTTATCCAGGAAAATACCTTTCTTAATGTATATGAATATTGTCCCCATTGTGATGCGGTCGAACATACACTTTGGTCTAATATGACTCGTTTCCGGGTCAGGAATGTCGCTCCGGCTGAGGTATGCTATAACTTCACATGTAATAAAGAATATATGGGAGGTTGTGCGCAGAGAACCAGGGTGACTAGTGATTCCCAGAGACTCTGTAATCGCACAGTCGAGCAATGTAGAAAGGTACACACTCCTATGCTTTGCAACCACACAGTCCGAAGCCCCAGCCATTTTAGGCACGTCAAATTACCATTAGGCTGGGTCCTGTCCTGCGGTAACCTGACTTACACATATATTCCAGCTAACCTGACCGGAGGTCCCTGCTCCCTAGCTAGATTAAGTATACTAATGTACCAAAAACCTAGCATCCCACAATTCACCAACAGACAAAAGAGGGAGGTAGAAGGACTGGATAGCAACTGTGAAGGACCACCCACTCTACTTAGCTACTCAGAACATACGGCACTGGCAGTCAGTATTGTGGGTGTTCCCGGGTTGGCACAATATAACGCAAGAGTAATCAATGGATTAGCATGCGATATGGTAAAGGGCCTGAATGCGACATCACAGGCCTTGGACCTCCTCCTACTAGACATACAAGGAGTCAGGAAAGCAGCTTTACAAAATAGAGCCGCCATAGATTACCTGTTGCTCGCAGTAAACCACGGATGTGAGGAATTTGAGGGGATGTGTTGTTTCAACCTCTCTGATCACTCAGAATCCATTCACCAAAAGATCAATACCTTGGGAAAAATAGCTACTAGCATAAAACAGGATAAAGACCAGGGATGGTTTAGTTTTCTTAACCCTGCAAATTGGTTTTCTGGTCTGGGAGGATGGTTCATGGGAATCCTACAAAGTATATTACAGATAATTGTCATGCTGTTGTGTATATATATAATAATCAAAGTCATAATCTCTTGTGTGAGCAAATGTACGGCAAAAGCCTTTGCAGCCCCTGTGTAGGCCGACCCCTGCTGGATGAAGGCAGAACATACGGCGGTTCCTTCCAGTCTTGTCACTAGGTAGTGTAGGGTCAGGGTAACGCGACCTGGACGTGTTCACCACTAGGACTATCTCCAGGAGGGACATTGGTGTGGGTGAAGATTAGGGAATCCCCTGCCGTGCGTACCTGTGCACGCTACTAGTATTGTAACATCATACTAGAGACGCCTTATATGGGCTAGTCGACCAATAAGACCTACCTCGACTATGACTTTTCAAAATAGAACTGGACCCTGTGTGTGACTTCCTGATGTCCAAAATGGGGGAATGATAAGGGCCAATGGGGGCTGTAAAGAAATTAATAAATGTCGCTTATCAAAAATAGTATATATGCTTATCAATCTATTTTAGCAAAAAGAATATTTTAGCAATATATTGTATGTGTAACAGAAGTCATGACTGTTTTTGAGGAAGTACGTCTGATCTAAGTGGAATCAGGAAGCTAAGGCCAGATGTCTTGGAATTTAGCAAAGACATAGCCTAACCGCAAAGAAGTTGCTAGCTCTTACATGTGAAATCAGCTATTTCTTAATGTCATTTATCACAAGAATTAAGTCACAAGAGCAGATGTTCATAACTATAGTAGAATTATCAGCAATTTCTTAAAGATGTGTTTGTCTGAGTCATATATCACACGTCTAAAGTTTATTGAATGATTATGTCATAAGTTTATTGTAAGATGTATGGAAATCACGAGGTTTTTCCCTGTTTAGCCACACGTCCCGTCCTGCGAGAAGGGGCTGGCTATAAAAGCCAAGAGATACAGACAATAAAACAGAGTCACTTGTTTCAAACCATATACTGTGTGTATAGGTCTGTGCATGGTCTCTCAAAGGAGCGCTCCTCCTGCTTAGGTCAATTTGGAACCGACAACATAACTGACCAGTCTGTTTGAACAAATTAACCCTCGACATTGTTTCTATGCATTATGCTATTAATGGTCCTATTAGCTGTTCTGTCAGTTCTAACTGTACTAATCCCACCTATTCCCCCCCCCCCCCCACTCGATCCCTCTTCGATTACTTGGTCCCAAGTCATTGTTTACATGGTCTTCCCCCCTATTTCTTTTTTTAACTTTGTTTTCCTTATTAAAGGAAAATTCGCACAGTACATAATAACATTTTTTTTTTTTCATCAAATGCCAGTTCAATATTACATATATAACATGCTGATTACATATATAACATGCTGATTACATATATAACATGCTGTGCTTTAACTTGCTTGGTGATAATAATAACATTTTTCCTGTATGATTTATCCATGTACATGACAATAAACTTTTAACATCTAAACATGAACTGTCTATGCCGATTATTTAAATTATTGTGTTGTGGGGCTTCGTGTTTATTATTTACTAGCTGATATACCCGGCTTCGCCCGAGTTAATTTGGTACTGGTGTTTATCTGGTGTTCACACGGAAAATCTTATGAAGTCGTGGTTACTTTAGAGATACCGGAAAAACATATGTTCACCATTTTGCATAGTTCTCTGCGTTACCCAGGAAACACCACGGGGAGGTAACCATGCGACGCTTCCTTTATATAAAATGACATCAGGAGGTTTGTGTCTAAGGACCTAATCTGAGGATAGAGTGGAGTTGGTATCCAGCCAAGCGCCCCATATCTCTTGAAATTTATTTGGGCACCCTCTATTTTGGTAAATGATTTTCTCGTAGGAGATTACCACGTTCACTGTCCGAATTCAGTGTGGAATTGTCGGGACTCCCACAGCCATCCAATGTGTTGCTATCGCTTTGCGTGCGAAAAATAAAGTTTTTTGGAGAAAGATGCGGGTGTGGTATGGCCACACCTCCTCCTCTAGTAAACCGAACAGAATTGTCTTAGGGTCCATCCGATATTAAAGAGGGGGGGGGGTAACAGTGAGTTTATGAAGGAAACAATCTCAGACCAGAATCTGTTTACCAGGGGGCAGTCCCAGATCAAGTGCCAGAAATTAGCTTCTGGCTGGCGGCATCTATGGCATGAGTTTGAGGGAGAATTGCCCATGTTATATAGTCGGCTAGGAGTGAGGTATGCTTGGTGCATTATATATAGCTGGATCAGTTTGTTGTTGACCGCAGGGGAGACTAAGAGATGGGATTCGGAGATATCCTCCCAGTCCTCGGGTGTTAAGGATGGGATGGAAGCTTTCCATTTATCGTAGGCTGGGAGCAGGTTGTGGTCGATTTTAGCTGAGAGGAGATGTGTATCGAGTACCGAAATTAGGCCCTTTGGATCTGAGGATGACGATTGTGGGGAATTTGGATATGCTTGCAGAGGTAGATGGGAATTGGGAGTTTAGCGCGTGCCTTAGCTGGAAAAATCTGAATAATTGGAGCTGAGGGGATTGCAATTTTTCGCGTAGTTGATCATATGTAGGGAAAATCCCATCTGTGTATACGTCCCCTATTGACACTACTCCCAGGGAAATCCAATATTGGGGGTCTGGAACCGACTGCAGTGCAGTGAGACCGGGATTGTTCCATAGGGGACTTCCCCCCTATTTCTCTTGTTGCCCTCCCACCAATCCCATCTTTACACATTCCTCCAGCCTTCTAGCCTTCTTCTGCCCCAGTACAGCTGCCTCCTCCGCATTAAGATGCAGCCAGTCCCTATGGTAGAGCCTGTAGCCAAAAGCAAATACAGCTCTGTTCTCTAGGAATCCAAACCCCCTTCTTCCTCCACCAACTCTGAAGTCACTTGTTTACTAGAGATGAGCGAGCACCAAAATGCTCGGGTGCTCGTTACTCGAGACGAACTTTCCGCGATGCTCGAGGGTTCGTTTCGAGTAACGAACCCCATTGAAGTCAATGGGCGACCCGAGCATTTTTGTATATCGCCGATGCCCGCTAAGGTTTTCACTTGTGAAAATCTGGGCAATTCAAGAAAGTGATGGGAACGACACAGAAACGGATAGGGCAGGGGGGGGCTACATGTTGGGCTGCATCTCAAGTTCACAGGTCCCACTATTAAGCCACAATACCGGCAAGAGTGGGCCCCCCCCCCTCCCTCCCAACAACTTTTACTTCTGAAAAGCCCTCATTAGCAATGCATACCTTAGCTAAGCACCACACTACCTCCAACAAAGCACAATCACTGCCTGCATGACACTCCGCTGCCACTTCTCCTGGGTTACATGCTGCCCCCCCCCCATGACCCAGTGTCCACAGCGCACACCAAACTGTCCCTGCCCAGCCTTCAGCTGCCCTCATGCCACGCCACCCTCATGTCTATATAAGTGCGTCTGCCAGAGGAACCGCAGGCACACACTGCAGAGGGTTGGCACGGCTAGGCAGCGACCCTCTTTAAAAGGGGCGGGGCGATAGTCCACAATGCTGTACAGAAGCAATGAGAAATATAATCCTGTGCCACCTCCATCTGGAGCTGCACACGTGGGCATAGCAATGGGGAACCTATGTGCCACACACTATTCATTCTGTCAAGGTGTCTGCATGCCCCAGTCAGACCGTGGTTTTTTATAAATAGTCACAGGCAGGTACAACTCCGCAATGGGAATTCCGTGTGCACCCACAGCATGGGTGGCTCCCTGGAACCCACTGGCTGTACATAAATGTATCCCATTGCAGTGCCCTGGACAGCAGAGCTAACGTCAGATTAAATGCAGGTGGGCTTCGGCCCACACTGCATGCCCCAGTCAGACTGGGGTTCTTTAGAAGTGGACACATGCAGTTACAACTCCCTGTGGACCCACAGCATGGGTGGGTGCCAGGAAGCCACCGGCAGTACATAAATATATCCCATTGCAGTGCCCAGCACAGCTGATGTAACGTCAGCTGTAATGCAGGTGGGCTAAAATTTAATTGGATTACACTGTAGGTGAGGGCCCCCAAAAATTGGTGTACCAACAGTACTAATGTACCTGAGAAAAATTGCCCATGCCCAACCAAGCGGGCAGGTGAAACCCATTAATCGCTTTGGTTAATGTGGCTTAATTGGTAACTAGGCCTGGAGGCAGCCCAGTTAAAATAAAAATTGGTTCAGGTGAAAGTTTCAACGCTTTAATGAGCATTGAAACGTATAAAAATTGTTTATAAAAATTATATGAGTGAGCCTTGTGGGCCTAAGAAAAATTGCCCGTTCGGCGTGATTATGTGAGGTTTCAGGAGGAGGAGCAGGAGGAGGAGGAATATTATACACAGATTGATGAAGCTAAAATGTCCCCGTTTTGGATGGTGATAGAGAACGATGCTTCCATCCGCGGGTGCAGCCTACATATTGCTTAGGTATCGCTGCTGTCCGCTGGTGGAGAAGAGAAGTCTGGGGAAATCCAGGCTTTGTTCATCTTGATGAGTGTAAGCCTGTCGGCACTGTCGGTTGACAGGCGGGTACGCTTATCCGTGATGATTCCCCCAGCTGCACTAAACACCCTCTCTGACAAGACGCTAGCCGCAGGACAAGCAAGCACCTCCAGGGCATACAGCGCGAGTTCAGGCCACGTGTCCAGCTTCGACACCCAGTAGTTGTAGGGGGCACTGGCGTCACCGAGGACGGTCGTGCGATCGGCTACGTACTCCCTCACCATCCTTTTACAGTGCTCCCGCCGACTCAGCCTTGACTGGGGAGCGGTGACACAGTCTTGCTGGGGAGCCATAAAGCTGTCAAGGGCCTTAGAGAGTGTTGCCCTACCTGTGCTGTACATGCTGCCTGATCTCCACGCCTCCCCTGCTACCTGGCCCTCGGAACTGCGTCTTCGGCCACTAGCGCTGTCGGATGGGAATTTTACCATCAGTTTGTCCGCCAGGGTCCTGTGGTATAGCAACACTCTCGAACCCCTTTCCTCTTCGGGAATGAGAGTGGAAAGGTTCTCCTTATACCGTGGGTCAAGCAGTGTGTACACCCAGTAATCCGTAGTGGCCAGAATGCATGTAACGCGAGGGTCACGAGAAAGGCATCCTAACATGAAGTCAGCCATGTGTGCCAGGGTACCTGTACGCAACACATGGCTGTCCTCACTAGGAAGATCACTTTCAGGATCCTCCTCCTCCTCCTCAGGCCATACACGCTGAAAGGATGACAGGCAAGCAGCATGTGTACCCTCAGCAGTGGGCCAAGCTGTCTCTTCCCCCTCCTCCTCCTCCTCAACGCGCTGAGATATAGACAGGAGGGTGCTCTGACTATCCAGCGACATACTGTCTTCCCCCGGCTCTGTTTCCGAGCGCAAAGCGTCTGCCTTTATGCTTTGCAGGGAACTTCTCAAGAGGCATAGCAGAGGAATGGTGACGCTAATGATTGCAGCATCGCCGCTCACCACCTGGGTAGACTCCTCAAACTTTCCAAGGACCTGGCAGATGTCTGCCAACCAGGCCCACTCTTCTGCAAAGAATTGAGGAGGCTGACTCCCACTATGCCGCCCATGTTGGAGTTGGTATTCCACTATAGCTCTACGCTGCTCATAGAACCTGGCCAACATGTGGAGCGTAGAGTTCCACCGTGTGGGCACGTCGCACAGCAGTCGGTGCACTGGCAGATTAAACCGATGTTGCAGGGTGCGCAGGGTGGCAGCGTCCGTGTGGGACTTGCGAAAATGTGCGCAGAGCCGGCGCACCTTTCCGAGCAGGTCTGACAAGCGTGGGTAGCTTTTCAGAAAGCGCTGAACCACCAAATTAAAGACGTGGGCCAGGCATGGCACGTGCGTGAGGCTGCCAAGCTGCAGAGCCGCCACCAGGTTACGGCCGTTGTCACACACGACCATGCCCGGTTGGAGGCTCAGTGGCGCAAGCCAGCGGTCGGTCTGCTCTGTCAGACCCTGCAGCAGTTCGTGGGCCGTGTGCCTCTTATCTCCTAAGCTGAGTAGTTTCAGCACGGCCTGCTGACGCTTGCCCACCGCTGTGCTGCCACGCCGCGCGACACCGACTGCTGGCGACGTGCTGCTGCTGACACATCTTGATTGCGAGACAGAGGTTGCGTAGGAGGAGGAGGAGGGTGGTTTAGTGGAGGAAGCATACACCGCCGCAGATACCACCACCGAGCTGGGGCCCGCAATTCTGTGGGTGGGTAGGACGTGAGCGGTCCCAGGCTCTGACTCTGTCCCAGCCTCCACTAAATTCACCCAATGTGCCGTCAGGGAGATATAGTGGCCCTGCCCGCCTGTGCTTGTCCACGTGTCCGTTGTTAAGTGGACCTTGGCAGTAACCGCGTTGGTGAGGGCGCGTACAATGTTGCGGGAGACGTGGTCGTGCAGGGCTGGGACGGCACATCGGGAAAAGTAGTGGCGACTGGGAACTGAGTAGCGCGGGGCCGCCGCCGCCATCATACTTTTGAAGGACTCCGTTTCCACAACCCTATACGGCAGCATCTCCAGGCTGATAAATTTGGCTATGTGCACGTTTAACGCTTGAGCGTGCGGGTGCGTGGCGGCGTACTTGCGCTTAAACACTTGCGCTAGCGACGGCTGGACGCTGCGCTGACAGACATTGCTGGATGGGGCCGAGGACAGCGGAGGTGAGGGTGTGGGTGCAGGCCAGGAGACGGTAGTGCCTGTGTCCTCAGAGGGGGGTTGGATCTCAGTGGCAGGTTGGGGCACAGGGGGAGAGGCAGCGGTGCAAACCGGAGGCGGTGAACGGCCTTCGTCCCACCTTGTGGGGTGCTTGGCCATCACCCTTGTGGGGTGCTTGGCGCATGCTGGTGGTGGTGAGGCTGTTGGTGGTGGCTCCCCGGCTGATCTTGGCGCGACAAAGGTTGCACACCACTGTTCGTCGGTCGTCAGGCGTCTCTGTGAAAAACTGCCAGACCTTAGAGCACCTTGGCCTCTGCAGGGTGGCATAGCGCGAGGGGGCGCTTTGGGAAACAGTTGGTGAATTATTCAGTCTGGCCCTGCCTCTACCCCTGGACACCGCACTGCCTCTTGCAACCTGCCCTGCTGATGCCCTTGCCTCCCCCTCTGAAGACCTGTCCTCAGTAGGCGTAGCAAACCAGGTGGGGTCAGTCACCTCATTGTACTGCTGCTCTTCCTCCGAATCCTCTGTGCGCTCCTCCCGCGGACTTACTGCCCTTACTACTACCTCACTGATAGACAATTGTGTCTCATCGTCATCGGCCTCCTCACCCACTGAAAGGTCTTGAGACAGTTGCCGGAAGTCCCCAGCCTCATCCCCCGGACCCCGGGAACTTTCCAATGGTTGGGCATCAGTCACGATAAACTCCTCTGGTGGGAGAGGAACCACTGCTGCCCAATCTGAGCAGGGGCCCGAGAACAGTTCCTGGGAGTCTGCCCGCTCCTCAGAATGTCTCATTGTAATGGAGTGAGGAGGCTGGGAGGAAGGAGGAGCAGCAGCCAGAGGATTCTGAGTTGCAGCAGTGGACGGCGCAGAACTGTGGGTGGACGATAGATTGCTGGAACCACTTTCTGCCATCCACGACAGGACCTGCTCACACTGCTCATTTTCTAATAAAGGTCTACCGCGTGGACCCATTAATTGTGCGATGAATGTGGGGACGCCAGAAATGTGCCTCTCTCCTAATCCCGCAGCAGTCGGCTGCGATACACCTGGATCAGGAGCTCGGCCTGTGCCCACACCCTGACTTAGGCCTCCGCGTCCTCGGCCGCGTCCACGTCCTCTAGGCCTACCCCTACCCCTCAGCATGCTGTATTACCAGTAATGCAGAAACAGAACGCTGTAATTAAATGTGCCGCTTATTGGACTGTGGTTGCAGGCTGACTTTGCTTACGGAACACCAGGAAATAATTTGGCGCAAGCCTGCTGTAACACTTAGCTGGCTGTGTATGATTTTGTAGAACTACTACACCCAGCACAGACAGACCCAGAACACTGAGCACAGTCACAGGCAGGCCAAATAGATTTTTTGCCCAATATTTTTTGGAAAAGGCCCACTGCGTATATTCAATCTATAATATATGTCTTCTGGCCCTGCCTACACAATTCTATCCCTGGAGTATTAATGCTCTGCACGGCCGATATACCAAAAAAAAAAAAAAGTGCAACACTGCACAAAGCAGCCTCCACAGTACTGCACACGGTAAGATGTGGCCCTAAGAAGGACCGTTGGGGTTCTTGAAGCTTAAAATACTCCTAACACTCTCCCTATAGCAGCAGCACCAGCAGCAGCACTTTCCCTCAACTATGTCAGAGCGCATCTGTGGCGAGCCGCGGGAGGGGACGATTTTTATACTCGGGTGACACCTGATCTCGCCAGCCACTCACTGCAGGGGGGTGGTATAGGGCTTGGACGTCACAGGGGGAAGTTGTAATGCCTTCCCTGTCTTTCAATTGCCCAGAAAAGCGCGCTAACGTCTCAGAGATGAAAGTGAAAGTAACTCGAACATCGCGTGGTACTCGTTACGAGTAACGAGCATCTCGAACACGCTAATACTCGAACGAGTATCAAGCTCGGACGAGTACGATCGCTCATCTCTATTGTTTACCTGCCTAATCTCCCGCGGCCTGTCTGGTGTGGATCTTGGTAGTATTTCTGAGAAACCTACCTTTGAGGTCTTTACCCTGAGCTTAGATCCTAGGTCCCTGAAAAGGGTGATTATACCTACCTGATAATCGGGTTTCCAGGAGTCTCCACGACAGCACCACCTGAGATCGCCTCCTCCTGATAGGACAGGAACACACCGAGAGGTTAAAATCCCCCCCCCCCCCCGTCCTCCCCTCCTCAGTGTATTATAACGAAACTGCCGGGGTAGGAGCTAACTAAAACTTTTTACCTATCTGGTAGATTTTTTTGTTTTTGTTTTTTATTATAATAATTTTTTACATTTTTTTTAGGGAGGGAATGTACCGGTGCTGTCGTGGAGACTCCTGGAAACCCGATTATCGGGTAGGTATAATCACCCTTTTCCCAGGTCATCTCCACGACAGCACCACCTGAGACGTATCAACTAAAGTAATTCTAGGGTGGGATTGCCGCTGAGAGGACCTTACGACCGAAGGACATGTCCTCATCGAGCTGCACCTTTACCCTGTAATGTTTGACAAAAGTGTGTGGCTTTTTCCACACTGCTGCCTTGCATATCTGCTCTACTGATGCCGGCCCATGAGGTCGCTACTGCCCTCGTGGAATGGGCTTTAAGAGCCGAGGGGGCCTCCTTCCCCAATGTCTTGTATGATTCGCTAATAGCCAGGCGGATCCACCTAGCTATAGAGCTTTTAGCTGCTTTTTTCCCCCTGTTAGGGCCTGAGAACTGGACAAACAGGTTGTCGTCCTGCCTCCATGGGCCTGTGGCCTTGATGTACATCAGGACCGCTCTCCTCATGTCTAGGCAATTCAGGGCTCGCTCTCTCTCGTCTTTTGGGTGCTTATAGAACGAGGGGATTGCTATGTTCTGGGCCCTATGGAATGGGGATACTACCTTAGGCAAGAAGGTCGGGTACGTTTTGAAGACTAATTTGGTGTCTGTAATTTTAAGGAGCAGGTGGTGGATGGATAGGGCTTGTAGCTCGCTGACCCGTCTGGCTGAGGAAATTGCCACTAGGAGGATTGTTTTAACTGTGAGCATTTTTATTGAGAGCCCCTCAATTGGTTCGAAGGGTTCCCCTGACATGGCCCCCAAGACTAAATTCAGATTCCAGTCTGGGCATATGTTGGTGGATCAAGGTCGCAGCCTATCTGCCGAAGTCAGGAATCTACTGATCCACCTGTCTCCTGCTAGCTTAGTGTCAAATAGGGTGCTAAGGGCTGCCGTTTGGACCCTTAGGGTGCTTGGGGCGAGGCCCATATCCAGGCCCTCCTGCAGGAAGTCCAGGATCAATGGGATGTCAGCGCCACTGCTTGAGGAGTCCCTCTCCTGTTTCCAAGAGATAAACCTCTTCCAGATTTTCTGGTATATGCAGTTCGTAGTCTCTTTCCTACTTGCCATTAGCGTCCTGACTATCTTGTCCGAGAATCCCCTGCCCCTCAGTATGGTTTCTTCAGTAACCAGGCTGTTAAATGGAATCTGCTTATGTTGGGGTAGTTCAGGGGCCCCTGCGTTAGGAGATTCAATTGAGCCGGAAGGGTGACTGGCTCCTGGATGCTCAGGTTTCTTAGAAGGCTGAACCAGCTCCTTCTTGGCCAAAAGGGAGCCACCAGGATCAGGGTGCACGCCTATGACCTGAAGTGCTGCAACACCCTTGGGATTAATGGAATTGGGGGAAAGGCATACACCAGTTCTCCTCCCCAATCCTGGCTCAGGGCATCCACCGCTGTTGGCCGGTCTTCTCGTCTGAGGGAGAAGAAGTTCTCCACCTTGGTGTTTTGTCTTGATGCGAACAGGTCCAGTTGTGGGAGACCCCATTTGTCCGTCACAATCCGGAATGCCTCCTGGGATAGAGACCATTCCCCTGGGTCTATACGCCTTCGGCTGAGAAAGTCTGCCCTCTAAATCAGGGATCCCTTCAAGTGTACTGCCGATAATGAGAGGATGCGGCCCTCTGCCCAGTGAAATATTCTTTGTGTGATGCTCTGTACAGCTGGCGACCTCGTGCCCCCCTGGTGCCGAATATGGGCTACTGCCGTGGTATTGTCCGATAGCACTCTTATGTGTTTGTTTTTTACAGTGTCCCCCAGGTGCTGTAGGGCCTTCCAGATCGCCTGTAGCTCTCTGTAGTTTGAGGACTGGTGTTTCATCCCCAGCGGCCATGGGCCCTGTAGGAGCTTGTCTCCGACGTGCGCCCCCCACCCCCAGGAGCTTGCGTCTGTCGTGACCTGCACAGCCGGATTCAATATCCAGTGGACTCCCCTTCCCAGATTTCCTGGGGACGTCCACCATCGCAAGGATATTTTCACTGAGTTTTTGATCTGCATTCTCATTTCTAGGGAGGATTGCTTGCCGTCCCATGCTGGGAGAACTGCTGCTTGCAGAGGTCTAGTATGCGCCTGGGCCCATGCTAGCCCCGGGATGCATGACGTTAGGCTTCCCAGGAGGGACATAGCCTCCCGGATTGAGCATGACCGTCTCCGAATGAAGGATTCTACTATCTGTCAGATTTTCTGCACTTTTGACTCGGGGAGGAAGGAGCATTGAGCTTCTGAGTCGAGTGTTATACCTAAAAACACCTTCTCCGTGCTGGGGTTTAGGCTGGACTTCTCCCAATTTATTATCCAACCTAGGAACTGTAATAGGTTGAGCACCGTTGCCAGGTTTTCTGCTAGGCGTTCCCTGGACTCGGCTATAATTAAGATGTCATCCTGGTAGGGGATTATCAGAATCGACCTCTGCCTTAGGTAGGCTGCAACCTCCGCCATGATTTTCGTGAAGATGCGGGGAGCTGAGGAGATTCCAAAGGGCAGGCATCTGAATTGGAGATGTCTTGTCCTCTTGCCCATATCTAGCGCGAACCTTAGGTACTTCCGTGAGTCCCTGTGGATTGGTACGTGAAAATAGGCGTCCTTCAGGTCGATCGATGCCATGTAGGCTCCCTTGGGGATCAACCTTACTGCTGACGTGATTGATTCCATCCTGAACTTCCGATATTTGACGAAAATGTTCAGAAGTTTTAGATTTATTATCATGCGTGAGCCTCTGCCAGGTTTTTTTATTAGGAAGAGTCTGGAGTAATGCCCCCAGGTCTCTTCTCTCTGTGGCACGAAGGACACTGCTTTTAGACGTTGTTGGTCCCGTACCGCCTGCTGGAGCGAGTACAGTTGTTGCGCTGGACCTCTGGTAGTAACGTATCTTCTCCTGGGGAGGGATACCAGCTCGATTCGGTATCCCTGCTGCAGGATCTCCGGGATCCACGGGCTCCTGCAAATTGAGGCCCATCGATCCGCGAAGCTCCGCAGCCTCGCCCCCACTGGGATAGCGTCAGGGCTTCTGCTTGACTGGATCCCCCTGGTGCGGGTTGAAGAGGAAGTTCCTCCCTCTGCCCCCCTTGGGGTAACTCCAGCGGCCCGTCTTGCCTTTGCCCTTATACGGTTCCGGCTGTTGTGCTGGGGCCCGGAAGGTCTTCCCTTTACGCTGTTTTTCTTCCGGGAATCCTTTCTTTTTATCTGACGCCTTTTCTAGGATCTTGTCCAGATCCGGACCAAAGAGGAACTGGTCGTAAAAGGGGAGCGAGCATAATTTATTTTTTGATGCCAGGTCACCCGACCATGACTTCAGCCTCAGGACACTTCTGGCCGAGTTGGTTAGGGCCGTTGTTTTTGCCGAGAGTTTCACCGACTCCGCTGCTGCGTCCGCCAGGAAATTGGTGGCCATTTTTAATATAGGGAGGGAATCTATAATTTGTTCCCTCGGTGTTTTGCTCGAGATATGCAGTTCCAGTTGCTCTAGCCATACTCCCAGGGTTCTAGCGACACACATGGCTGCAACCCCTGGTCTGAGCGTACTGGCAGCTGCCTCCCAGGATCTTCTTAATAGGCCCTCCGCCTTCCGATCCATTGGGTCTCTAAGCTGTGTGGCGTCCTCAAAGGGCAAGGTTGTCCTCTTAGCCACCTTAGCCACTGGGACGTCCACTTTGGGTACTTCCTCCCAATTCGCTCATACCTCCTCCTCAAACGGATAGCGCCTCTTAACCCCCCTAGAGGAGAAGGATCCCGTGTCGGGTTTCTTCCACTCCTTGTGTATTAACTTAGATATATTGTTGTGGACCGGGAAGGTATGCTTCCGCCTTTCTCCTAATCCCCCAAAGACCTCGTCCTGTATGGTGCGGGGTTCCTTGGGTTTTTCCATCTTTAGCGTGGCTCTAACGGATTTGATAAATTCCGTTAGGTCTTCTCTGTAGAAGAGGTACTTTTTGTATTCCTCTTCCTCTGAGGACTCCTTGAGCACCAGCTCTTCTGGTTCACATCCTGAACTCTCTTCAGAGTCTGAGTGCTCCTCTGGGCTGTACGCCTTTCTTCTGCATTTTGCCCCCGATGCCCCCTTTGGTGGCGTTTTAGGAGTCGTCAAGGCTGACCATACTTTTTCTCGGACAAGCTTCCTGACGTCCTCGAGGAATCCCCCTGATTCTTCTTTGACCAGCTTGGCTATGCATGTTTTGCATAATGACCTCACATGCGAAGCCGGTAGTCTTGCGCCACATTCTGCACACTTTTTCGCTTTGGCTCTGGGAGGGGCATCTCTTTTATCCCCCTGGCAGATAAACAAAATTTTGCGTGTAAGGATGCAACATTCACCAATAACGTACACGAATATGCATGCCTTGTTTTGCCCCACTGGCTACTTACGGTTCCCGCCGCGGTTGAACATTCCGCGACCTCCGGTGCTGGAGCACTCATTGCTTGTTACTGGTGCTGCAGACACTTTTGGGGCAGTAAGCCAATACTCACTGAATGGCTCTTGCTCGCTCAGCGCCATCTTCTCTCAGGTTCCTTTTAAATTTTTTGAAATTGGCGCCTTTAATTTTAAGCCCCGCCCCCTCTGAGCACCGGCCGCACTTGCCGCGATGACGTCATTGTGTTAGTCACATGGCGCGGTGCCCCGCCCCCCTCCATGCTCGTTAAGGAGAGGCAGGAAGCGCCGCGCTCGTTCCTAAGCCGGCGCTGAGGAGAACTGGAGCCCCGCATTGAACCCCCCCATGGGCCGCCACGGGAGGAACCTGGCCCAGGGGAACCTGGACCACTGCCCTCCGATCCGCTGGTAAGTTCTTCTGGCTGGCGTCTCCACCAGCCCCTCTCGGTGATCCTTCCTCCTGGCAGGACAGGAAAACACTGAGGAGGGGAGGACGGGGGGGGGGGGGGGATTTTAACCTCTCGGTGTGTTCCTGTCCTATCAGGAGGAGGCGATCTCAGGTGGTGCTGTCGTGGAGACGACCTGGGAAATCACTTTTAAGGGTCCTCCATCAACCAGTGACTTTGTCATTGGTGCCAATGTGCACCATGACTGCTGGGTCCTCACCAGCCACTCCTAGTTATGCCCAATAATTGGGAATGCCCAATAAACAGGATAACGGAGTTAATTTTCATGCATGATGCCACTGTTCCTGCATATGCCAGTATGACCCTCGGCGGATAAGAAATTCAGCCACAGACAGTGCTTAAGTACCACGGGTCTCTAGGAATGGTAAGACGGGCAGAAATTTTACTTGAAATGAAGAGTAGGCAATACAAGGCAATTAAATTGTAGACTTCACAGTGCAGGTAAATAAACAAAGATCAGTACCTCCACACAGCTCTCCTAGACTTAAAGACGCACATGTGTGAACAGAGTTAATTGACTTGTAGTACCTCCACCCAGCCTTGGAGATGCGTGAGTGTGACAGACAAAGAGAGTACCTCTACGCGGTGATCCAGACTTCAGACGGACGCGTAGGAAAAAAGACTAAATCAGATAGTACTGCTGCACTGGGGCTTGTAGGGACAAAGTCAAACTTACTGGTGCTCTGTATCTCTCTCTCAACAGGGCTCACTCCATTAGCATCCAATCACATACAGAACAGGAATCTCTCCTTTTCTTCCATGCTGCAGCACACAAGGGCTGAAGGTGACCTTTTCCCACTCTCAATCACTCACATTTATACCCTCTCTCATACCACGACATGACAGACTTTATACATTTACATGCAGGCTTTGGGTTTTATTAAAAGTTAAACTCTCAAGCGCTGCAGCTGTGCAACACGCATACTGGAGATGACAGGACAGGTTTGCACAGTGCATCAATGTAAGACATACATATATGACATTTATGGAGGAGACCAAGATAAAGTACTGGGTCACTACAACATCACAGAGGGAATGCCCATGTGAACCCTTTACTGCAATCTACATTGATCATGGCACGTAACGGGGTTGTTCTCGCCAGTCCCCGCTGTGGCTGATAGCCGGCTCCTGACCGCAGATGGTGCAAGATCACTTCTGAGTCCGTGCAATTCACATGATACAAGTTCATTTCCTGTTGTGTTAAGTAGCCAGGATGCAAACGTATGTCCTGTGGTGTATAGGCATTAAAAGGTTAAACATTTACACCTCTCATCTGATTTTGGCAGCTCCATACAGTTTGAATGGATGGGTTGGTGGGTGCATGCTCATCAAACAGTCCGTTTATAGCCCCCCACCCCACCCCCTCTCACAGTATTTGTGGTGGAGAGGAAATAGGGGTCCCCACTACAGAGAATAGTGGAAGTTCCAGTGGTCAGACCCCACCGACGTAGCATTTATCATCTAGCCAGGGGACAGCCGAGACTTCATTAAAACACTATAAAACGATACTTGTGATGAGAAAGATCAAAAACACCAACAACATTTACTGCAATCCTTTATTTAAAGTCATTACAGATTGTGAGGACAGAATAAAGTGTATCGATCCCTACAGCGGCCAGGATCAGAGCTTGTTAGAGCATAGTCACACCTGTTAGTGGAGATGTCAGTGAATGGCTTCAGGCCAGCCGAGGTCATGCCATCCGCAGCGGGAGCCAGCAGTGACTGACAGCCTGCAACAGCGGGCATCGGTGAGAACACCAATACAAGCTATTAACCCCTTAGGCCCCATGCACACAGCACACACGGATTTTGCATGTGGATTTACACTGCATATTTGAATTAAAATTACATGTGGCTGATCGCGTATTCTTTGATGTGACTGTTTTTCCCGCACGGCTGTACGCGTTTGGACAGCGTTTCATCTCCGCGGAAAAAAACAAAGTCACATCCCATAGGTATCCACCAACAAATACGTGTCCATCCACAATGACCAATGCAGATGGCATAGGATAAAAACACTTCCATAGAGATCAGTGGAGCCAGTCATCGTGTAATCTGCGGTAAAATGGAGCATGCTGCGCTTTTAGATCCGCACCCATAAAACACAATGCAAATCCGCTTGTGTGCGTGGAGCACAGCAAGGCACAGTACTTTCCATGGCCAAGTAGTACAGCGGGTTTCAGGCGCGGTAGCCTATCGCGGATTCCGTGGTAACAATCCACCCGTGTGCTGGAGGCCTTACATGCCGTGGTATCGGCGCATCTGTAATGACCCCTACAATAAACTGAACAAACTTTTTTGCCTTCACGGCAAACACTACAAAAAGGAAAAGCAAAAAACTGCCTTATTTGTTCATTTAATATCTCCAAAAACATTATAAAAGTAGTCAAAAAAACTCTGTGTACCTTTTAAAATGGTCCCACTAAAAGCTCCAGCTCATCACACCCACAGAGTTGCGTCCATAGAAAATAAGAATGTTATGGAACTTTGAAAGCAGCGATGCAAAACATTTTTTCCAAACAAAGGGTTTCCTAGAGGTTGTTTTTGCCAGCAGGGGGCGCCAGGTATTCAAGACACAGAAAAATAACAGATTTGTGATTTAATTGCACCCCCTTTACCCACATATATCTGGTGAATGGAGATGAAAAATTGATATGCCTACATATGTTTAAAAAATAAAATAAAAAGAGCACATGGCTTCCTTTTGCCAACCTGTCTCTCTGGGTTGTCCACTATTATTGGTGGTTTACGAGAACGGTAATAAGAAGGCTCATGGGGACAATTCAGGGTCGCTGCTCTGGAAGTAAACCAGGATCTTCTCTTCTTCCATCCACAATACTTCTCCTCCATGGATCGCGCTCACAGGTCACCTCAGGTACATAGAATTTGGGTGATTTAGTCTCCAGACTGATTACACCCAAAAGTAATCACTCTTATTGACTATTTAATGTCTGTGAGAAACTGATGGGTTAAAAATTATGTATCATTTTACATTCCTAACCATCATCTGGTTTCTTCTGTGTAAGTTTTTTGATGAATTTCCATATTGGATTTCCTTGTAAACCATTTTCCACATCTAGAAGTTCAAAAGGACTTCTCTCCTGTGTGAATTCTCTGATGATTTCGAAGCTTGCATTTTGTAATAAACCCTCTCCCACATTCTGAACATGAATACGGCTTCTCTCCTGTGTGAATCTTCCCGTGTCTAACAAAATTTGATTTATCTGCAAAGCATTTCCCACATTGTAAACATGAGAATGACCTCTCTCCTGTGTGACCTCTCTCATGTCTAACGAGATCCGATTTATGTATAAAACATTTCCCACATTCCGAACATGAATGCGGCTTCTCTCCAGTGTGACTTCTCTGATGTCTAATGAGATCTGATTTATTTATAAAACATTTCCCACATTCTATACATGAATACGGCTTCTCTCCTGTGTGAATTCTCTCATGTCTAACAAGTTGTGATTTATTCGTAAAAGATTTTCCACATTCAGAACATGCAAATCGTTTCTCTCCTGTGTGACCTTTCTCATGTCTAACAAGATATGATTTCTTATTAAAACATTTCCCACATTCTGGACATGTATAAGGCTTCTCTCCTGTGTGAATTCTTTCATGTATAACAAGGTATCCTTTATCCATAAAACATATACCACATACTGAACATGTAAATGGTTTCTCTCCTGTGTGGAATCTGTCATGTTTAACCAGATCTGCTTTAGTAATGAAGCATTTCCCACATTCAGAGCATGAAAAGGGCTTTTCTCCAGTGTGACTTCTCTCATGTGCAACAAGATGGGATTTATTTATAAAACATTTCCCACATTCCGAACATACAAATGGTCTTTCTCCTGTGTGAATTCTCTCATGTGTAATAAGATTTGATTTACTTGCAAAACATTTTCCACATTCTGTACACGAATACGGCCTCTCTCCTGTGTGACTTCTCTGATGTATAGCAATATGTGATTTATTTGCAAAACATTTCCCACATTCTGAACATGAATACGGCTTCTCTCCTGTGTGACTTCTCTCATGTGCAAGAAGATGTGATTTATTTGCAAAATATTTTCCACATTCTGAACATGAATATGGATTCTTTCCTGCGTGAATTCTCTTGTGTGTAACAAGTTGCAATTTATTTTTAAATCCTTTCCCACATTCTGAACATGAATATGGCTTCACCCCGGTGTGACTTATTTTGTGTGTATGAAGACCTGAGCTTTTTGTAAACAGCTTCCCACATTCACCACATTGATACCTTTTCCCTCTGGTCTGACTGGCACTTGTGGTAACAACCTGTGATTGGTCAGAAGGTTCCTCATGATTAGGGGGATTATATGATGGATCTGTACTGTGAAGTCCTGGAGGTACATCGATGGTAATGAGGTTTTCTCCTGAAGGGTGCTGCACGATATCTTCATCTTCTACTTTATAATTGACTGATAACATGAAGTTTCCCTCAGAGGTCTCACTGGGATTTTCTGTCAATTAAAAATGGAATTAGTGATTATTTTTCCATAAATCCCAAATTAGAAAAATATTTCATATTTAAATGAGGGCAGAGGTATCAATGTAGCTCTTAAAGGACTATTTTGATTAGTTGACGTTTTTCAAGTTTCCATCCCTCCACTGTGTAGATAAAGAGGGATATATTGGTGGGGGTCTGACCACTGGGACCGCTACTTATCACCATTAATGTAATAACTTAAGATTTCCTCCACATACTTCATATTCTGGGTAATGCTGGGGATACAGTCGTGTTTGATGAATTAAGCTGCTCCATGTTTCCTGAGCACCAGAAATAGGGGTGGAGGAAACCCCTAAACTCAACATCAGTTGAATTAAGATATAACCCTCGTTTTTGGTATCATTTGGTAAATTATGTGCAAAAACACATTGGTCATCTTTCCCTAGGAGCTTCCTATAGGAAAATATGACTATGAGAAACCTGTCTGAAAACATGGGTGATCCTGCCTATGAACAGCCTGCTCAAGAGCACTGTTATGGTCGGTGTGGCTAAACTAGGCTTAAAAAGCATTACACCAGCCAAAGACCATTCTCAGAATCCAGAAGATTGCATCCAAACTCTGCAGACACTACAGCATCCATTCTCGCATGGGAACTTAGCCAGTCTATTGAAAAGTTTGGGGTTCTTTTATTCCCTTTTATGCCTTTTTTATCTTATCTTTTACATTTTTTATAAGTATTGCACCTCTTGTAGTAAAGCTTACACTTTTTATAAGGTCAGTCCTCGTTGCTCTATAAGAACTGACAGTCCCCGACAGAGTGATAAAGGGTTGTCCAAGTTATGTGAATGGAATCTTCACGGGTCCCCCACACTCCCTTCTCCAGGCTCCTTGTCGTCCCCTGTGGCTCTGGGTCTTCCTGCTGACATTATCTGTACAGGCTACAGTAAGCCTGAGGCAAGGACCATGCTCAGCAATAATCACCAAGAGCTGGTTGTAGCAGCAGGTTTACGGCACATCTCAACACAGCGGAAACCCAGAGCCACCAGCGTGGGACAAGCAAGGGGCAGAGAGGGGCAGGTAGCAGCTGCTTTACTTTACACCATAGGGAGCGTGTTAAGATGCCATTTACATCACTCGGACAACCCCTTAAACTTTCACTCCTACGGAAGCACAGCGATAGCCTATGTACATTGCTACTTTACTGAATCGTAGGCTTCTGGCTTGCCTTATGATAAAAGAGTCAGTACTGGCAGCAGGTACACTCTTTGTAAAAAAATACAAAACCCACACCCATCCAAACTCAGCAAATGATGAGAGTTGTGTGTGATTAGATGGACGGTCTGGTCACGTGAGGCCCTATAAGTGGTCCCCCCTTAGCTTGTAAAAAGGCTCTCAGAGGCTCCTTGTATTCTGTTGTACCACCTCTAGCTTGGATATAAAATGTGATATGGCTGGGCATGGAGGTTCTAGTACCCTGTTGGACCAACTCTAAATGTGGTTTCACCCTTGGCTTGAAAAAAGGCTTCAGAAGCTCCTTGTGTCCAGTGACCTCTTCTTCCGCTTGTGTAGAGCTTGTTGGCCACTAGATACCTCTACGACACAGAGAAGAGATTTCACCCCATTACAAGACTTGGAGGAGACACATTATTGGAATGTGAGAAGCTGGATAGTCGTATCAACAAAGTGTCCTCCACCGGCCATTCTGACCAGACTGTTAGGGGGTGTTGGGACAAGTGGATGGGGGCACACAAGGTGACCGGGCTCAGGATGCCCCCTACAGACCACCAGTAGAGAGAAGCATCTGACCAGACTGTTAGGAGGTGTTGGGACAAGTGGATGGGGGCACACAAGGTGACCGGGCTCAGGACGCCCCCTACAGACCACCAGTAGAGAGAAGCATCTGACCAGACTGTTAGGAGGTGTTGGGACAAGTGGATGGGGGCACACAAGGTGACCGGGCTCAGGACGCCCCCTACAGACCACCAGTAGAGAGGAGGGTCTGACCAGACTGTTAGGAGGTGTTGGGACAAGTGGATGGGGGCACACAAGGTGACCGGGCTCAGGACGCCCCCTACAGACCACCAGTAGAGAGAAGCATCTGACCAGACTGTTAGGAGGTGTTGGGACAAGTGGATGGGGGCACACAAGGTGACCGGGCTCAGGACGCCCCCTACAGACCACCAGTAGAGAGGAGGGTCTGACCAGACTGTTAGGAGGTGTTGGGACAAGTGGATGGGGGCACACAAGGTGACCGGGCTCAGGACGCCCCCTACAGACCACCAGTAGAGAGAAGCATCTGACCAGACTGTTAGGAGGTGTTGGGACAAGTGGATGGGGGCACACAAGGTGACCGGGCTCAGGACGCCCCCTACAGACCACCAGTAGAGAGGAGGGTCTGACCAGACTGTTAGGAGGTGTTGGGACAAGTGGATGGGGGCACACAAGGTGACCGGGCTCAGGACGCCCCCTACAGACCACCAGTAGAGAGAAGCATCTGACCAGACTGTTAGGAGGTGTTGGGACAAGTGGATGGGGGCACACAAGGTGACCAGGCTCAGGACGCCCCCTACAGACCACCAGTAGAGAGAACAGTAAAATATCAATATTTGCAGATGATACAAAATTATACAATATAATCAATGCAATGGAGGGCAATGTGCGGCTACAAACGGACCGAGATAAGCCGGGGGCTTGGGGGGGGGGGGGGGGGAGATGGTGAATGGAGGTCAATGTGGATAAATGTAAGGTTCTGCACATGGGTAGGAGAAACGGCTGTCACCAATATACACTAAATGGGGTACTGCTAGGGAAAAGACCTGGGGTACTAGTGGATTGTAGACTAAACTGGAGTAACCAATGCCACTCAGCTGCTGCAAAAGCTAATAAAGTCTTGGGGTGCAGTAAAAGAGGTATAGGGGTGAGGGACGAGAACATTATCCTTCCATTATATAAGGCACTTGTCAGGTCCCACATGGAATACTGCGTACAGTTCTGGTCACCGGGGCTCAGGAAAGATGTTACAGTACTGGAGGGGTACAAAGAAGGGCAACTAAACTAATACATGGAATGACGGGACTGGAATACCCAGAGAGGCTGTCCAAAACTGGGATTATTCACCCCGGAAAAAAGACGGCTAAGGGGCGACCAAATAACTGTATAAATCCATGAGGGGACAATACAAGGATCTCTGCCAGGATCTGTTTACACCCAGGACTGCGACGGTAACAAGAGGGCATCCGCTACGTCTAGAGGAAAGCAGGTTTCATCACCAACACAGAAGGGGGTTCTTTACTGTAAGAGCAGGAGGCTTAGAAAGCCAGATCCGCATATCTTGGAATGATATACCAGAGGGTATTCGTGTGTAGACTCAATGCTCAGGTAAAATCATGACTGAAAATATGCTGGGCCTTTATTCTCGATCAGCCAACCTCGTGTGGAGATATGACTGGAAATAGGGAATTATGATTTTTCAGAGTGCCTACAAACCCAACCTTCCCTTCTCTGTGTGACCTCAGAGGGATGCTTTAAAATGTGGGACCCACCAGCCCCAAAGGGTCCGCCCCTTGGAGGTCATGATACGTGAGGACTGCCCAGAAGTAACCCTGCGAGACTCTACGCAAAAGAATGCTAACACCCGAACTTTAATCCCTGTTATTTTACGGCCTGTGATACCATATGTACGTCTCTTACTGATTAACCTCGAACATTGGTTTTGTATTTTTCTGTAACGAAGCGCTGCTCCTTTTAATAATTAAACTTTACATTAATTAGTGAACCTCGTCCGTCTTAACACAAAACCGTATCTCTAAAGATATACCTGTGGCTAATTTACATTTGGGTCCAATGACCATGAACACTGGTGGTGGCAGCATGTGTATTGTGTGAGCATTGTAGAGTTCTGGAGTGCACTGGAACGGCCAGGTGGATCATTTGAGCTTTCGCTTTGCATGCGTGCAGGAGCCTGGGAAAGCTGTGTACAAATCAGCTGGTGTTCTAATGACTTCAAGCTTGCAATCTCAGCTATATTAGGCACAGGGCTAGGTGGATTGCTGTAGAGTTCTGGCAGAAGGTGATGGTTGCTTGTCCAGTTGACATGCAGAGTCTCAGAAAGTTGGGTACCAGTCACTCCACAATCTAAGCCTTCCCCTCACCATGTGACAACAACTATTCCGGAATCTTACAGAAATTGCTCTGGAGCCTTGATGGACTCTGAGGTCTGCTTGGGTACTTTACCCTGTTGGAAGGTCCAGGGACGAACGAGCTTTAGCTCCTTTAAAGACGACAATTTTTCCTCAGATCTCCTGATACGATATGGAATGAATCCTGAGCTCTACACGCTGCAGATTTCCAGCTCCAAAGCATCACTGACCGCCGTGATTCCCTGCATCACCCACCGGCGCCATGCTTCACTGCATCACCCACCGGCGCCATGCTTCACTGCATCACCCACCGGCGCCATGCTTCACTGCATCACCCACCGGCGCCATGCTTCACTGCATCACCCACCGGCACCATGCTTCACTGCATCACCCACCGGCACCATGCTTCACTGCATCACCCACCGGCACCATGCTTCACTGCATCACCCACCGCCAATATACTTCACTGAAGGCAGGGGGTCTTATCAGTATCTGCTTCATTCTTCCTCCTCCAGACGTACAGCTGATCTAGAGGCCCAAAAGTTCCAAGTTTGTTTAATCTCTCCACAGAAACGAATCCCAAAACCATCAGATGCTCCCAGGTGTAGAGCCGACAACAGGGTCTGGCAGTGGGTTGTCCCCAGGTGTAGAGCCGACAATGGGGTCTGGCGGTGGGATGTGCCCGGGTGTAGAGCCGACAATGGGGTCTGGCATGTCCCCAGGTGTAGTGCTGACAACAGGGTCTGGTGGGGGGATGTCCTCAGGTGTAGAGCCAACAACGGGGTCTGGCAGTGGGATGTCCTCAGGTGTAGAGCCAACAACGGGGTCTGGCGGTGGGATGTCCTCAGGTGTAGAGCCAACAACGGGGTCTGGCGGTGGGATGTCCCCGGGTGTAGAGCCGACAACAGGGTCTGGTGGTGGGTTGTCCCCAGGTGTAGAGCCAACAACGGGGTCTGGCGGTGGGATGTCCCCAGGTGTAGAGCCGACAACGGGGCCTTGCGGTGGGATGTCCTCAGGTGTAGAGCCGACAACGGGGTCTGAGGTGGGTTGTCCCCAGGTGTAGAGCCGACAAAGGGGTCTGAGGTGGGTTGTCCCCAGGTGTAGAGCCGACAAAGGGGTCTGAGGATGGGATGTCCCCGGGTGTAGAGCCGACAAAGGAGTCTGGTGGTGGGATGTCCCCAGGTGTAGAGCTGACAATGGGGTCTGGTGGGGGGATGCAACCAGGTGTAGAGCTGACAACGGGGTCTGGTGGGGGGATATCACCAATCAATCAGTATGGACATTGCAGCTTTTGGACCTTCCAGAGACCACCACTGTTGGCCATGTTAATAGGAGATGGAAGCCATCCTGTGTGTGCGGTACCGCCACGTTCAGGGAGACCTCGTAAACTGACAGAACGTGGACAACGAAGGCTTGTGAAGACATCACACACATCTTCTGCCCTCACTCAGGAGGTATCACAGGACATTGGGACATCCACTAATACCTGAACCATCTGTAGGAAAGCGGCCACAGAGGATGACTGCAGTCATTAAGGCTGAAGGCAGCCAACACCAGATCGAATAATGAAAATGCAATAAAATGTTATCACCCTCTATGTGCGGCCATACTACTTTCAATATAGTGTATATGCCTTTAAGCATACTGGAGGCAAATTTTTTGTGGTTTTGGGTCAGTAAAGGTGCACATTTTGGGGTTCAGGCATGCAGACTTTTGACATTAAGCATGTGACCTACTGTACAGAAACCTCAGTGCTTGCCACCATGTTGTTACAGGTCTTTTGTAGTTACTCAGAGGTTAACCACCTGCCTTCATAGGAATCTGGTGGCAGCTGGCGATAGCGACCTCTTTTTGCCATATCCTGGTAGTGCAGCCAGTGTTCCTTTAAATTTGAACTTGCAAACATCTTCCAGCTGTATCTATAGGATCATCAGCGCCTCTGTCTCTTTTTGCCTTTTTTCCATGTTTGTACAAGTCAATGGCCTCTTCCCAAATTTTGGACCACTCTACTGACTGACAAATTTCTAACATGCAATCAGACATCATTCACCAAAGTTGTAGCCAGTCCTGCTCTTGGATGTGTTTTATCTCAAGGACACCTGATGTAATTAATGAAGACTTTGATTAGTTGCATCAGGTGTGCTTAAGACAACACCTGTTTTTGAAATGTGGGCTTCTATGAAATATGCAATTCAGGGGATGTGGGGGTAATTCAGAGACTGCATCAATAGGAAATGTGGCATTTTGTGGTGAATTTGGAAAAACCGCTTGTTATACCAGTTGTACTGAGCTAGCTAAATTGGTCTTGGTTGTTTTTTGAGCAAACAGCTGAAAGTTTGTAAATTTGGAAAATAACCTTGATTTGTAATTGGGAGGGGGGGGGGGGATAACTTTGATTTCAACTATTTAAGTAGCATAATAAAGCCTCTGTGAGGAGAGAGATCTGCATGTTACTGAGTAGACAGATGCTGCTCCAGTTGTGCCTACAGCTTGTGGTCTCACCCACGTGTCCGGCTGAGAAGAAACATTGGGATTGGCAATCTAATCATGGCCATCCTCTAGCTTTAACCCCTTAATTACAAAGTCTTGACATGTTCTTGATAGTCATTCACGCCCCTCGGTGACCCTACAGGCGAGCTTCCTCCATGTTTTTCGGTTTTGCATCTTTCAGGGACAGGATCAGGCAATTCATAGTATTTTTAATTGTAGTGCCTACAATAGAGCGAAGTCTTGTGTGTCGCCTGTTTCTGGGGCAATATACTGCTTTTTACTCAATAGCAGAGAATGATCCCCACCTCAGTTCATACATATTAATACTCAGCTGTTCTGGCAGGGGCCCGTGTGTTGTGATCGCTGTGATTCCTACATTTAAGGCTGTTCCCTCTCTGTGACTCATACGTTACAATGGATGATGACCCTTGTTCACAGCTATTCCCCTTGGGGTGGATTGTGCTGGATTCTCATCTGTATAATGGCTATTATCTGTTGCCTCTCTTTTCAGCTGACTGGTATCCGACGCCTACATATACGACGGACTGAACTGCCAGGAGCCTGATATTTTTTTCCCTAGCTCCCCTTTTCCCCCACCGACGCGTTTCTGCAACTAAATTTCTAAAGTTGTTTCCTCAGGATAGAGTTTTTAGCAGTACCCCTTCCGGCCGTGATAGATCAGAGATGGTAAGTAGAGTGAATACGTGAGCTTATATATCCATATCCCCGCCTACCCTTCGCTGGGGGATTGTCCCTTCTGCTCCAATAAGCGTCCGATATTCATCCGCACCCCTCAGCCGAGATATCACAATGTTGTGCGATAACGCACATGCGCACTGGAGTCCATGGCTGGAGACGCATCACCTGATGACGTAGGAGCGATGCGTGTCCATGGCAACCAAGGGCAGCGTTGCCATGAAGCTGCTGGCAGCGGCTGACATGGTTAAACGGACAGTACAGGACATACATTACCTGGCCCGGGTGATAATTATATGCCAATCAGTCATGCCTCTGAGACTGGGTGGAAAAGCTTGAAAAAGGAAAGTAATGGTGTCAGGATGTGCTGCTGGGATCTGTTGTACAATGTACTTCTAGCAGCACAGCCGCACAGGTGGTGAATTAATAGAGCTAGCCGGGTGTGGTGATCACCTGCTAGCCAATCCCCTGGTTCTGTGCTCACATACAAACCAAGCTCTGGGTCAGTGTCTGGCTGGGTCCCAGGGTGAGCAGTCATGTTACTTCTGTAACTTATCAGGTATGTCCAACTTGTTCCCACTCTGAACTGTGTTTGCATGTAGGTCAGTTGTGTTTCTCTGCTTCCCCAAGATGGTTTGGACACCTGCAGTCGCTGTCTGTGTTATATGCAGATCCCTTTACAGGTGCGGCTTCCAAACGTCTTCTGTCTCACTCTGTGTGTCAGTTGGTGGTCCCTGACACAATTCCCTATGTCAGCTCAGTTGGTTGTCTGTCTATCCCCCTGTATGAGGACACTTGGACTTGCTGTGAGTTTCATCTGTGCACATGTTAGTTGTGGGTGGAGTCTGTGGGGTTGCATTATATGTTGTAGTCTGCTGTAAGCCTGTGTCTGAAAGCAGGTATCCTGTTGTCTGTCCTGTACAGCTTGCTGTGTAATCTGTGCTCTATCCTGTTCCTGATGCACCTTGCGGTGTGATCTGTGTCTGGTGCTGCTGGACTCCTGGTTAGTGTAGGGACTAGCGGTATAACCAGGAGCCATGAAGTTGGCCCGCTAGCTTCCATATTTTGTACAAAATGTCAACTCATACCTGGTATTTATATTCAGCTTATCATCTGTTACTAGTGTTTGCATTCTAGCTGCTGTATGCTGTGTTCTCTGCTCCATAGGTCCTGCTCTGTCTGTCATGTGGCATGTATCCTGTCCTGGTGCATGGTTCCTAGGATCAACTAGGGCCAAGATCCGAATACCGCTGGACCGCCCTTTATTGGGGCAATGTGCCTGCTTAGGTAGGGCCATGTCATCCTCCCTGTAGAACAAGGCTAGTTGCCCAAAACT
Source organism: Eleutherodactylus coqui (assembly GCF_035609145.1). Taxonomy (NCBI): domain Eukaryota; kingdom Metazoa; phylum Chordata; class Amphibia; order Anura; family Eleutherodactylidae; genus Eleutherodactylus; species Eleutherodactylus coqui. Next base: position 3,373,663 of record NC_089837.1, read on the forward strand.
CTGTGTGTATCCATCTCTTTGGTCACGATCGTGTGGGTCCCGTGCTTGCTTTGCCCACACGCTTGTTACATAATGCACCCCCCAGTTACAAATGAGTTGTAGGAGCAGATTGTTATATAACCTCAAATGGGTACCTCTCTGGTTTAGATAGAACTCTACCATTCATAATCCTCCATTATGGGGGATGGAGCTATATAGAGCTTCTACGTCTAAACTAGCTAGCTTTGTGTCTGGTGATAAAGATAAGCCTTCGAGCCGTTTGAGAACATCAGTAGTATCTCTCGTCTAGGCGGGTAGTGCCTCAATGAAAGGTCTCAAAATGAGGTCCAAGTATTTACTAATCCCTTGGGGCAGACCCTCAATCCCTGATACTATGGGTCTACCTCTCAATGGTGACAAACGTTTGTGCACCTTAGGTAGCCCACAGAACATTGAAATTCGAGAGGTATGAGGGTATAGATACAGGAACTCCTCATCCCCTATCAAACAATTATCCTTAGCTGATGACAATAGATCTTAAATCTTGTGTTTATTAATTAAATATATTCTTACATTTACCAAATATTTGGAAAAATTGGTCATTTCAAACTTGGATTCTCTTCTGTTTCTAAGTGAACTAGTTCTGCCGCCGGTAATAACAATTACTTGGGGCTCCTTTATTGGCCCCATTTTTAGGCATCCTATTCTTTTTCGGGATGTTGGACGGCTTATTAATTCAGCAGCAATTTGTCAGATTTTATAGAAAGTTTAAAAACCGATATTTTTAGTGATCAGTTGGGTTCTGAAGTTCTGAAGGCCCTAGAGCTTAGACATCTCCATAAATCGCACACTTAAAGGCTGCATTGAGGAAGCTTGGGGATTCAAACATTCCTGTGTCCCTTATTCCTAATTTTAATGGATTTTTCTGTACCACATGAGGAGGTGACAGAGAATAAACCTCAGCCGTCAGGCCTGCAGGTCTGCAGTTTTCAGACATATCCCCCATGTGGTCGTAGTGCGCAGCATGACTCAGATATGAAGGAGCACCTGGTGGATTTCGGTTCTCCCCTTTACTAGAACTTTATTTTCAGGGCATTTCAGATTTACCGGCCACAAGGTGCAAAAACATAAGAAATTCTCCCAAAAGACCCCATTTTGGAAACTACACCCCTCAAAGAATTCATCTATGTCTCCAGGATTCAAATTGGGGAAACATTATTTTAATAAGGATTATTGGTGAAGGTCCTAGCCTGAGATGAATTATATTTTTGGAATCGGGCGGGCCAGCTGAATAAAACACATCTAAGGGGTACGGGCCCCAGATCACCCCAGCCTGCGTATCCGCATACCTTGTAATAACTTATTTGATATCGCTGAGTAGATAAAATCATGACTGGAAATGTGCCGGGCCTACATTCCCGATTGGAGGTTCTCCTGTGGAGATATGGCTGAAATGGGGAATTATCGTTTTTGACAAGTACATACACATTTACCGCACCCTTCTCTGAAGGACCTCAGAGGGGACGGGGGACGGGGGAGGTGTGTTCTGGAGAAACTTTAAAAACTCAAGGGGTCAGAGAGACCGGGTTGTCAGACCTTTAGGACACGCCACAGCAGAAGGACTTTGCCGTTGCTTCCAGGGTCTCCACACAACCAGAACCTTGGGCGGAGCTTCCTAAATCTGGTCAGTTCTGTATCTCTTCCTAGTTTTATTTAGGTTCTGTCTGTTGTGTACGCCGGTCGGCCTCACCTCCACTCTAACATCTTTTTCCATATATATTTATATTTAGCACTAAAATCTGCACTCAATTAGTCCAACCTTGTCTGTTTTAAAACTCACCATAACTGAAACTTGTGTTAATAATTCCTTGTCTCGGTTCCAGATGACCAGGGAAACAAAAGCCTTAGGTGGCAGCGAGCATGTGCGGGTACTGTAGAGCGCGGGAGTCATTACAGTGGATCAGGGGCTGATGTGAGCTTTCATTCTGCATGCGTGCAGGAGCCTGAGAAAGCTGGGTACAAATCCACCTGTATTCTAATGACTCCATGCTTGCAACCCCGCTAGAGTGATCGATCGAGGCTCTGCCGTGACAAATGTTATTAGTGGTGAGAGCGGTCGGATTAGTCCATCTGTGACAACATGGTGATAGAGGTTGGATCGATCGGGTCTCCCTATCTGCAGTTCATCTGGAAGCGAGGGACTGGAAGAGCAGGAAGCTTGTATAATAATGACCCCTGCAGAGGTGGCAGACCCGATCCAGCACCAAATCAGACACAAAGAGGGGCATTCTGGGGGGTGAATCCTGGTCTCCCCCCCTGGAGCCCCCTGCTGGACTCTCACACGGCTGATACATCCCTTCATCATATCTGATTTGGCAGCTACAGGCGGACCCGAGACCTCCCTAATAATGTACCAGAGACGCCGGGAGCCAACGAGGTGCTGAAACGGTGAGCAAGGGATCTGATTGTAAACTTTCACGGCTCGAGTTATCACATGGTGGTGGTGGTGGGGGGGGGGGGGGGGGGGGGGAGAGGTCAATAAGGAGGGGGTATAGAATATATCAGGACTGCACAGAAGGGACTTCTGTATAAACTGAGACCAAGCCCAATACATGACCGGACCCACAGAAGAGCCGGGGAGGATTTCTAAACATTCCCGCCCCCACCCCCGCCCCCCCCCCAGGACATAACACCGTGTATCACCGCCTGAGGGGTTACTAGAGCGCTAAGGAGCAACCAAACCTTAAGGACCCCCCAACTCATCATCACCTACCTGCAGGAACGTCCTCCTCCACTTCACTCTTCCACGGGTGATCGCCCCTCATCCTCTCTTCTTCTACCTCCACTTTAATATCATCTTCACCCTGATGTGTCATATGGAAGAATTCAGTACAATATGGCGGAGAGGCGGGAAATCTAACCGGACACCGAAATGTATGACTGGCGGAGGAAAGAACTCCACCCCCAATATAGAGCAGGACCAGAGAACTCCACCCCCTATATAGAGAAAGGACACAGAGCTCCACCCCCTATGTAGAGCAGGACCATAGCTCCACCCCCTACAAAGAACAGGAACACAGAGCTCCACCCCATATAGAGCAGTATCATAGCTCCATATTGAGAGCATTGGCCACAGAGCTCCGGCCCCTATCCAGAGAAGGGGTCACACAGCTTTGCCTCCTATCCAGAGCAGGGACCAGAGAGTTCCACCCCCTATACAGAGCAGGAACACAGAGCTCCACCACCTGTAAAGAGCAGGACCAGAGAGCTATATAGAACAGGGCCACAGAGCTCAACCACTATTTAGAGCAGAGGAAGAGAGCTCCACCCCTTATATAGAGCAAGACAACAGAGCTCCACCCCCTCTATAGAGCATGACCACAGAGCTCCGCCCCCTATATAGATGTACTACAGGGCTCAGCGCCATCTACCTGACGGTTCTCTGAGATATCTTCCTCTGGACAGTCCTGGGAATACGGAGAACAGGGACATCGCTCTGGGTGGATTCTCCTCCCGGCTCCATCTGTGGGGAGACACACAGTGATCGGAGAATGTAGGTGACCTCATACCTGCCACCTGGTGATCTCGCGGGCAGAAGCCTCTCCAGCATGGCGGCCGCGTACACATCCCTCTACATCCTCCCACTCCTCTTACCTGGTGACCCCGCCTCCAGCATGGCGGCCGCGTACACATCCTTCTACATCCTCCCACTCCTCTTACCTGGAGACCCCGCCTCCAGCATGGCGGCCGCGTACACATCCCGCCGGCCCTCTACATACTCCCACCCCTCTTACCTGGTGACCCCGCCTCCAGCATGGCGGCCCCGTACACATCCCTCTACATCCTCCCACTCCTCTTACCTGGTGACCCCGCCTCCAGCATGGCGGCCGCGTACACATCCCTCTACATCCTCCCACTCCTCTTACCTGGAGACCCCGCCTCCAGCATGGCGGCCCCGTACACATCCCTCTACATCCTCCCACTCCTCTTACCTGGTGACCCCGCCTCCAGCATGGCGGCCGCGTACACATCCCTCTACATCCTCCCACTCCTCTTACCTGGTGACCCCGCCTCCAGCATGGCGGCTGCGTATACATCCCTCTACATACTCCCACTCCTCTTACCTGGTGACCCCGCCTCCAGCATGGCGGCCCCGTACACATCCCTCTACATCCTCCCACTCCTCTTACCTGGTGACCCCGCCTCCAGCATGGCGGCTGCGTACACATCCCGCCGGCCCTCTACATACTCCCACTCCTCTTACCTGGTGACCCCGCCTCCAGCATGGCGGCCGCGTACACATCCCGCCGGCCCTCTACATCCTCACACTCCTCTTACCTGGTGACCCCGCCTCCAGCATTGCGGCCGCGTACACATCCCTCTACATACTCCCACTCCTCTTACCTGGTGACCCCGCCTCCAGCATGGCGGCCGCGTACACATCCCTCTACATACTCCCACTCCTCTTACCTGGTGACCCCGCCTCCAGCATGGCGGCCGCGTACACATCCCTCTACATCCTCCCACTCCTCTTACCTGGTGACCCCGCCTCCAGCATGGCGGCCGCGTACACATCCCTCTACATCCTCCCACTCCTCTTACCTGGTGACCCCTGCCTCCAGCATGGCGGCCGCGTACACATCCCGCCGGCCCTCTACATCCTCCCACTCCTCTTACCTGGTGACCCCTGCCTCCAGCATGGCGGCCGCGTACACATCCCGCCGGCCCTCTACATCCTCCCACTCCTCTTACCTGGTGACCCCGCCTCCAGCATGGCGGCCCCGTACACATCCCTCTACATCCTCCCACTCCTCTTACCTGGTGACCTCGCCACCAGCATGGTGGCCGCGTACACATCCCTCTACATCCTCCCACCCCTCTTACCTGGTGACACCGCCTCCAGCATGGCGGCCGCGTACACATCCCGCCGGCCCTCTACATCCTCCCACTCCTCTTACCTGGTGACCCCGCCTCCAGCATGGCGGCCCCGTACACATCCCTCTACATCCTCCCACTCCTCTTACCTGGTGACCCCGCCTCCAGCATGGCGGCCCCGTATACATCCCGCCGGCCCTCTACATCCTCCCAGTCCTCTTACCTGGTGACCCCGCCTCCAGCATGGCGGCCGCGTACACATCCCTCTACATACTCCCACTCCTCTTACCTGGTGACCCCGCCTCCAGCATGGCGGCCGCGTACACATCCTGCCGGCCCTCTACATACTCCCACTCCCCTTACCTGGTGACCCCGCCTCCAGCATGGCGGCCCCGTACACATCCCTCTACATCCTCCCACTCCTCTTACCTGGTGACCCAGCCTCCATCATGGCGGCCCCGTACACATCCCCCTACATCCTCCCACCCCTCTTACCTGGTGACCCCGCCTCCAGCATGGCGGCCCCGTACACATCCCTCTACATACTCCCACCCCTCTTACCTGGTGACCCCGCCTCCAGCATGGCGGCCGCGTACACATCCCTCTACATCCTCCCACCCCTCTTACCTGGTGACCCCGCCTCCAGCATGGCTGCCCCGTATACATCCCGCCGGGCCCTCTACATCCTCCCACTCCTCTTACCTGGTGACCCCGCCTCCAGCATGGCGGCCACGTACACATCCCTCTACATACTCCCACTCCTCTTACCTGGTGACCCCGCCTCCAGCATGGCGGCCGCGTACACATCCCTCTACATACTCCCACTCCTCTTACCTGGTGACCCCGCCTCCAGCATGGCGGCCGCGTACACATCCCTCTACATCCTCCCACTCCTCTTACCTGGTGACCCCGCCTCCAGCATGGCGGCCGCGTACACATCCTGCCGGCCCTCTATATACTCCCACTCCCCTTACCTGGTGACCCCGCCTCCAGCATGGCGGCCCCGTACACATCCCTCTACATCTTCCCACTCCTCTTACCTGGTGACCCAGCCTCCATCATGGCGGCCCCGAACACATCCCCCTACATCCTCCCACCCCTCTTACCTGGTGACCCCGCCTCCAGCATGGCGGCCCCGTACACATCCCTCTACATACTCCCACCCCTCTTACCTGGTGACCCCGCCTCCATCATGGCGGCCCCGTACACATCCCGCCGCCCCTCTACATCCTCCCACTCCTCTTACCTGGTGGCCCCGCCTCCAGCATGGCGGCCCCGTACACATCCCGCCGGCCCTCTACATCCTCCCACCCCTCTTACCTGGTGGCCCCGCCTCCAGCATGGCGGCCCCGTACACATCCCGCCGGCCCTCTACATCCTTCCACCCCTCTTACCTGGTGGCCCCGCCACCAGCATGGCGGCCCCGTACACATCCCTCTACATCCTCCCACTCCTCTTACCTGGTGGCCCCGCCTCCAGCATGGCGGCCGCGTACACATCCCGCTGGCCCTCTACATCCTCCCACTCCTCTTACCTGGTGACCCCGCCTCCAGCATGGCGGCCGCGTACACATCCCTCTACATCCTCCCACTCCTCTTACCTGGTGGCCCCGCCTCCAGCATGGCGGCCCCGTACACATCCCGCCGGCCCTCTACATCCTCCCACCCTTCTTACCTGGTGACCCCGCCTCCAGCATGGCGGCCCCGTACACATCCCTCTACATACTCCCACTCCTCTTACCTGGTGACCCCGCCTCCAGCATGGCGGCCCCGTACACATCCCTCTACATCCTCCCACTCCTCTTACCTGGTGACCCCGCCTCCAGCATGGCGGCCCCGTACACATCCCGCCTGCCCTCTACATACTCCCACTCCCCTTACCTGGTGGCCCCGCCTCCAGCATGGCGGCCCCGTACACATCCCGCCGGCCCTCTACATCCTCCCACTCCTCTTACCTGCTGACCCCGCCTCCAGCATGGCGGCCCCGTACACATCCCTCTACATCCTCCCACTCCTCTTACCTGGTGACCCCGCCTCCAGCATGGCGGCCCCGTACACATCCCTCTACATACTCCCACCCCTCTTACCTGGTGACCCCGCCTCCAGCATGGCGGCCGCGTACACATCCCTCTACATACTCCCACTCCTCTTACCTGGTGACCCCGCCTCCAGCATGGCGGCCGCGTACACATCCCTCTACATCGTCCCACTCCTCTTACCTGGTAACCCCGCCTCCAGCATGGCGGCCGCGTACACATCCCGCCGGCCCTCTACATCCTCCCACCCCTCTTACCTGGTGACCCCGCCTCCATCATGGCGGCCCCGTACACATCCCTCTACATACTCCCACTCCTCTTACCTGGTGACCCCGCCTCCAGCATGGTGGCCGCGTACACATCCCGCCGGCCCTCTACATCCTCCCACTCCTCTTACCTGGTGACCCCGCCTCCAGCATGGCGGCCCCGTACACATCCCTCTACATCCTCCCACCCCTCTTACCTGGTGACCCCGCCTCCAGCATGGCGGCCCCGTATACATCCCGCCGGCCCTCTACATCCTCCCAGTCCTCTTACCTGGTGACCCCGCCTCCAGCATGGCGGCCGCGTACACATCCCTCTACATACTCCCACTCCTCTTACCTGGTGACCCCGCCTCCAGCATGGCGGCCCCGTACACATCCCTCTACATCCTCCCACCCCTCTTACCTGGTGACCCCGCCTCCAGCATGGCGGCCCCGTATACATCCCGCCGGCCCTCTACATCCTCCCACTCCTCTTACCTGGTGACCTCGCCACCAGCATGGTGGCCGCGTACACATCCCTCTACATCCTCCCACCCCTCTTACCTGGTGACCCCGCCTCCAGCATGGCGGCCGCGAACACATCCCGCCGGCCCTCTACATCCTCCCACTCCTCTTACCTGGTGACCCCGCCTCCAGCATGGCGGCCCCGTACACATCCCTCTACATCCTCCCACTCCTCTTACCTGGTGACCCCGCCTCCAGCATGGCGCCCGCGTACACATCACTCTACATCCTCCCACCCCTCTTACCTGGTGACCCCGCCTCCAGCATGGCGGCCCCGTACACATCCCTCTACATCCTCCCACCCCTCATACCTGGTGACCCCGCCTCCAGCATGGCGGCCCCGTATACATCCCGCCGGCCCTCTACATCCTCCCACTCCTCTTACCTGGTGACCCCGCCTCCAGCATGGCGGCCCCGTACACATCCCTCTACATCCTCCCACCCCTCTTACCTGGTGACCCCGCCTCCAGCATGGCGGCCCCGTATACATCCCGCCGGCCCTCTACATCCTCCCAGTCCTCTTACCTGGTGACCCCGCCTCCAGCATGGCGGCCGCGTACACATCCCTCTACATACTCCCACTCCTCTTACCTGGTGACCCCGCCTCCAGCATGGCGGCCGCGTACACATCCTGCCGGCCCTCTACATACTCCCACTCCCCTTACCTGGTGACCCCGCCTCCAGCATGGCGGCCCCGTACACATCCCGCCGGCCCTCTACATACTCCCACCCCTCTTACCTGGTGACCCTGCCTCCAGCATGGCGGCCCCGTACACATCCCTCTACATCCTCCCACTCCTCTTACCTGGTGACCCTGCCTCCAGCATGGCGGCCCCGTACACATCCCTCTACATCCTCCCACTGCTCTTACCTGGTGACCCCGCCTCCAGCATGGCGGCCCCGTACACATCCCTCTACATACTCCCACTCCTCTTACCTGGTGGCCCCGCCTCCAGCATGGCGGCCCCGTACACATCCCGCCGGCCCTCTACATACTCCCACTCCTCTTGCCTGGTGGCCCCGCCTCCAGCATGGCGGCCCCGTACACATCCCGCCGGCCCTCTACATTCTCCCACTCCTCTTACCTGGTGACCCCGCCTCCAGCATGGCGGCCCCGTACACATCCCGCCGGCCCTCTACATCCTCCCACTCCTCTTACCTGGTGACCCCGCCTCCAGCATGGCGGCCCCGTACACATCCCGCCGGCCCTCTACATACTCCCACTCCTCTTACCTGGTGACCCCGCCTCCAGCATGGCGGCCCTGTACACATCCCTCTACATCCTCCCACTCCTCTTACCTGGTGGCCCCGCCTCCAGCATGGCGGCCCCGTACACATCCCGCCGGCCCTCTACATACTCCCACTCCTCTTACCTGGTGACCCCGCCTCCAGCATGGTGGCCCCGTACACATCCCTCTACATACTCCCACTCCTCTTACCTGGTGACCCCGCCTCCAGCATGGCGGCCGCGTACACATCCCTCTACATACTCCCACTCCTCTTACCTGGTGACACCGCCTCCATCATGGCGGCCCCGTACACATCCCTCTACATCCTCCCACTCCTCTTACCTGGTGACCCCGCCTCCAGCATGGCGGCCCCGTACACATCCCGCCGGCCCTCTACATACTCCCACTCCTCTTACCTGGTGACCCCGCCTCCAGCATGGCGGCCCCGTACACATCCCTCTACATACTCCCACCCCTCTTACCTGGTGACCCCACCTCCAGCATGGCGGCCCCGTACACATCCCTCTACATACTCCCACTCCTCTTACCTGGTGGCCCCGCCTCCAGCATGGCGGCCCCGTACACATCCCTCTACATACTCCCACTCCTCTTACCTGGTGGCCCCGCCTCCAGCATGGCGGCCCCGTACACATCCCTCTACATCCTCCCACTCCTCTTACCTGGTGACCCCGCCTCCAGCATGGCGGCCCCGTACACATCCCGCCGGCCCTCTACATACTCCCACCCCTCTTACCTGGTGACCCCGCCTCCAGCATGGCGGCCCCGTACACATCCCTCTACATGCTCCCACTCCTCTTACCTGGTGGCCCCGCCTCCAGCATGGCGGCCCCGTACACATCCCGCCGGCCCTCTACATACTCCCACTCCTCTTACCTGGTGACCCCGCCTCCAGCATGGCGGCCGCATACACATCCCGCCGGCCCTCTACATACTCCCACTCCTCTTACCTGGTGACCCCGCCTCCAGCATGGCGGCCGCGTACACATCCCGCCGGCCCTCTACATCCTCCCACTCCTCTTACCTGGTGACCCCGCCTCCAGCATGGCGGCCCCGTACACATCCCTCTACATACTCCCACCCCTCTTACCTGGTGGCCCCGCCTCCAGCATGGCGGCCCCGTACACATCCCGCCGGCCCTCTACATACTCCCACTCCTCCATGGAGAAATAGACGGCCACATCCTGACACCTTATAGGAACCTGACAACACAATATCCAGTCATCAGCCAGAGCCCCCCGCTAGAATGTCCCCCCACATTCCCCGCAGTCACCTCTCCTGTCAGCAGCTCCGTCATCTTGTTGGTGAGTTCTAGAAGCTTCTGGATCAGGGAGTGAGGATGGATGATGGGAGTCGCTGTCTTCTTCACTGCTGTGTACTCCTGTGGATGGAGGGAGACGCTCAGGGATGGCACAAATACAAGACAGATGGGAGGAATGGAGGGAAGTTCACCTCTCCGGTCAGCAGGTAGATGATCTCCCAGGTGACGGCTAATATCCTTCCGCTCATCTCCGTGCCGTCCATGGGGGCCTGAGGAGAGAGAGGTCACAGGGTACCGGCTGATAACAGAGAGCGCAACCCCTGTACTGCTGTATATATATATATATCCTCTGATACCGGCTGATAACAGAGAGCGCAACCCCTGTACTGCTGTATATATATATCCTCTGATACCGGCTGATAACAGAGAGCGCAACCCCTGTACTGCTGTGTATATATATCCTCTGATACCGGCTGATAACAGAGAGCGCAACCCCTGTACTGCTGTGTATATATATCCTCTGATACCGGCTGATAACAGAGAGCGCAACCCCTGTACTGCTGTGTATATATATCCTCTGATATCGGCTGATAACAGAGAGCGCAACCCCTGTACTGCTGTATATATATATCCTCTGATACCGGCTGATAACAGAGAGCGCAACCCCTGTACTGCTGTATATATATATCCTCTGATACCGGCTGATAACAGAGAGCGCAACCCCTGTACTGCTGTATATATATATATCCTCTTATACCGGCTGAGAACAGAGAGCACAACCCCTGTACTGCTGTATATATATATATCCTCTTATACCGGCTGATAACAGAGAGCGCAACCCCTGTACTGCTGTGTGTATATATATATCCTGTGATACCGGCTGATAACAGAGAGCGCAACCCCTGTACTTCTGTATATATATATCCTCTGATACCGGCTGATAACAGAGAGCGCAACCCCTGTACTGCTGTATATATATATATATCCTCTGATACCGGCTGATAACAGAGAGCGCAACCCCTGTACTGCTGTATATATATATATATATATATATATATATATATATATATATATATATCCTCTGATACCGGCTGATAACAGAGAGCGCAACCCCTGTACTGCTGTATATATATATATATATATATATATATATATCCTCTGATACCGGCTGATAACAGAGAGCACAACCCCTGTACTGCTGTATATATATCCTCTGATACTGGCTGATAACAGAGAACAACCCCGATGTAAGCATACTGTACTGCTCTATATATATATATACTCTGATACCGACAGATAACAGAGAGCGCAACCCCCATGTAAGCTTGCGGTACTGCTGTATATATATATCCTCTCATACTGGTTGATAACAGAGAAAACAACCCCCATGTCAGCTTACCGTACTGCTGCATATATATATTCTCTGATTCCGGCTGATAACAGAGAGAGAACAGGACCTGCTCTCAGTAGAAGGACCTGTGATGACATCAGTGTCATGTGATCAGGGGGCGGGGCAGGTCTGGTGAGGGGGGCGGGGTGGTGTGTGATGACAGTTGGTGTCCTGTTAACCCCACACACACCAATCATGTGATTGCTCTCACTAATCTTGTAGATATGAGACCTTTTATGTCCCAGCAGCCTCCGGCCCTACTCAGGGGGCTTCCTCAGGCATATGGAGTAGATCAGAAGAGGCATGAATATATACGCACGCATATATACAGACATAGACATACGACAAGGCAGACGTGGGGGGCTGTGGGGGGCTGCGGGGGGGGGGGGGGGGGGTTATTTAGCACACAACAGGATGACCAGGGAATAAATACTTAATTAGTCCACTGATAAAGATGTGACAGTTGGTACTATTGTATCTTGTCTCCACCACAAGTTTGGGTGAAGACTTAGGGATGGGCTGTATCCGCCCAGAGGTTACTACTTACAAGGTCCTAGCAGCATGTGTGCTGAGTTATGGTTGGGATGGAGAGTTAGGTTCACTGTTAGGCTTACATTATTAGCTGTAACTGCTTCAGGTGAGAGCGGCGGCCGCAGTAACTTAACCCTAACCCTCACCCTCCATCCATTCCAGCCAAAAGCTATCGCCCACGCTGCTAGGACCTTGGCGTCCGTGTCACCCCATCTCTCCTCCAGCCTCTACTGAATGGCAGCCAAGCTGTTGGTAGCCATGGAGAGAGCAGCCCCCACTTTAGCGGTGCAGGAGGACGACATGAGCAGCTATGAGTGCAGGAAACGTGACCGGACAACGGAGACCAGGGGTGTGAGTGGCAAGAGCCGTGACGGGAGACTGGAGGACCGCAGGACAAGGGAGAGCAGCAGCGGGTTGACTGACAGGAGCCTGGAGGGCCAGGAGTTCGTACATGACCGGAGGCGTGAGGGGAGAGAGGAAGACCAGAGCACAAGCGTTAGCGGCGGGGTCACTGAACACAGCCAGCGGGGACAAGGCACAGTGGTGGAGGGGTGAGTGAGGAGTAGGAAGCAGAGTTTGCAGCCAATCAGGAATTGGGGGCGTCACCTGGCTGTCAAGCAGCCTAACCCCTGTCTACACCCATCACTTCCAGTGGTGACAAGATACAACAGTACCATGACAGTTTTTTGGTGTCTGGATTGGTATAAAGGCCCTTTTAGACTGGGTTATTATCGTTCCGGATGTTCCGGCTCTCGCTGAGTTTTGAACGATGATCGTTCCATGTAAAAGCAGGAAGTGACTGAGCAACTGAGCGAGCGTCAGCATGCCTGAAAACCGAATGACAATCCAGTCTGTGTAACCAGCAATCAGTAGTGAGCGGCCGCTGCTAACACTGAATGGAAGCGGGCGGGGGAGAAAACTCTCCTTCAGCCGCCTCCCTGGGGGCTGCACTGTCAGCGATCCTCATCCTGTGTAACAGCACCGCAGCGAGGTCACACGGGGGTGAGTGTCCGGCCTCGTTAGCCTCACAGCTCGTCCCGTGTAAAAGAACCTTATCACATCCGTGCAGCACAAGAGCACCACACCCAACACAGTCACAGGGTAGCGTTTACACGGAACACAAAAAGAATACAACAAGCAAGGCAGCTCAGTCAGCACCACTGCAGGGAAATAGGGAGCCCCTGCCTAAAAGCAGAGTCATTGTCCCGATAAGGACAGCCCCGCTGTCTTCACCTGGGCCCTGACTGTCCCTGACAGGAACCCCTGGAGAGGTGCGCTGACACAGCAAAGCAAAAACAACAGAAAGGAACCTCAGAACCTAACTGAATAGGAAGCTTTACACCCAGGCGAGAGGCTCCAACTACATCAACCGCTCCTCTAGAGAACTGCACAAACAGCAAGAGGGAAAAGGAAGGGGTAGGTATATAAAGCACCCCCCACCTGCTGATAGGTAGAGCAGCTAGAGAACCCCAAACCCTCTCTCCAGGTATAACACATAGGTAGCATACAAATATGCAGCGTACTGGAGATAGCAGCTGGCAACCTGTGCACAATGTGCATTAACCTGAGTCCTGCATAGTAGTAGGGTGACAAGTCTGTCCCTGCATCGTGGCCACCATGCCACAACATCGTCATGACCAATAAGCTATGACAGGCCTTTCAGGGGTCACCAGGCCTGCGTGTTATCTCTACTATAGAATTCTCATATTCTCCACTGATGCCAGAACCTGCCTCTGAGGTTCAGTCGGGTCTTGAGAGTCAATGATGGTTGTAGAATTGTTCTCCCCAATTCTTCTGTAACTTTGGGATCTGAAGGTACCTTTTTATAGTAACTTTCATATGTTGTATGTTGTGTCCGTGACCAGAACGATGCTCGGCCGCAGGGAACTCCATCTTTCTCTCTGTAATGGTGTGGTGATGAAATCTTATCTCTGCTCTAAGTTTTTGCCTTGTTTCCCCACGTATCTCCTGCATGTAGACCCCACATGTATCTCACGCATGTAGCCCACACATGTAGCCCACACATGTAGCTCATGCATGTGGTCAAGTGCTGTGTTTTTATTTTTATTCCCTCACTCTGTCTCCTCGCGATGTGTCTCCACCCATTCGCTATGTGTGTATAGACTGTGCTGCATACGCTGCCCATAGTAGAACATCGGGATCACGCTGCCCATAGTAGATTATCAGGCTTACGCCACCCGGTACAGCATGCTGCCATCTGTTTCTCACACACGTGAATGGATCAGTGAAAGTCCAGTTACTTTTTTCACCGTGCATGACAAGTGGTGAGGACATGAGGCCTTAAGGAGAGCCCCTAGGACAGTGGTGGCGAATCTATGGCCCGCCTGTAAGAGATGCTACTCCTTACTACGGTAGTACTACAAGATTAAGGTGACCAGATACCCCGATTTAGGCAGTGCAGTTCCTACTTTGGGACTCTATGTCCCGTTGTCCCCAGCGTGCCTAAGTGGTGAATCCTCAGGCTGCCCGGGAGCTTCAACCGGAATGCCACCTAGCTGACCTTTGTTGCAATTGGGAAAGGTCCCAAGAATCTTTGCCCCAGTTTGGGAGAGGGCACGTGTGCCTTTAGGTTCTTGGAAGATAATCACAACTTTTGTCCAACCAGGAAGGTAGTAGCTGCTTGGCGATGACTGTCGGACGCCTTCTTATAGGTATTCTGGGCTTCCTGTAAGGTTTTTTTAAGTTGTTTCTGTGTTTCTGCTAATGCTGTCAGTCTATGGTTAACCGTTTAGACTATGGACTCTGGGCATTGAACTATGTTGAGCATTGTTGTAGGTGAACTCTGCTGTTGACAAATAATCCACCCAGTCATCCTCTAGATGGGAGATTAAGTCTGATTTGTTCTTTCCGTCTGGCCGTTAGACTGCGGATGAAAGGCAGAGGAAAGATTTATGGTAACACCCAGGGCCATGCAGAATTGTCTTCAAAACCTTGAGGTGAACTGGACCTCTCTGTCAGAGACCATGTCATCTGGAATTCCATGTAGTTGGAAACCTTCCTGGATCATCAACTCTGCGGTGTGCTCATTGGTGGGAATTCATTTTATGGGGATGAAGTGAGCCATCTTCATAAGTCGGTCTATGACCACAAGGACAGTAGTCCTCCCTTTCGAGGAGGGCAGATTCATTATAAAGTCCCTGGATCTAGATCCTCATGGCCAGGATGGGACTGGAAGGGGCTGTAGAAAATGCAGCGAGCTCGTGGCGTTTTGTTCTGAGCACATACCTTGCAAAAGATGACATACTTCTTTACATCCCTCCTGCAGTCAGGCCACCAGAAGAAACGAAGTAGAAGTTCCGAAGTCTTTGTGACCCCCCCAGGTGACCGGTCAGCTTTAAATTGTGGACTAATTTAAGGACTTTGAGTCAACCAGCCTCGGGAACATGCAATTGGTGTTCTCGCCTCCAAAGTCCTTCTGTAAAGAAAAGTTTCACATCCTTTAGAAGGACGACTCAAGAACGGGTCCTTTTTGTATCTTCTCTTAAGCTTTGTTAGGATGTCTTCAGAGTGTAGGATGCCCCAAAAATTTTTCAGAGACAGAATTCTGTAGTCTGTTTTTGCCCTCTCTTCAGACTCTGCACATATCCTGAACAATGCTTCTGCCTTGACATTTCGGGAATAGGGGCGGTAGGACACAAATAAATGAAACCTGGAGAAGAACAAGGCCCATTGTGCTTCACTCTCAGATAACCTCTTGGCAATGCGGAGGAACTCTAAATTTTTATGGTCAGTAAGAACAGTCACCAGATGATGGTCTCCTTCCAATAGGTGTCTCCTCTCTGTGAAAGCCACTTTGATGGCCAGAAGCTCCTTATTCCCAATATCGTAGTTTTTCTGTGTGATAACATGTAGGATAGAAATGCAGAAGGATGTAGTTGCATCTTATCTCCCATTTGCTGTGAAAGAATGTCTCCCACCATCGAGTCAGAGGCATTCACCTCCACGACAAAAGCTGGTTTGGGTGGACCAGCATTGGTCCTAAAGTAAAAGTGTGTGCTTTCTTTGTGAGGGAGGTGATGGGAGAGATGACTTTAGAAAAGTCCTTGATAAATCTTCTGTAGAAGTTTGCGAAACCAATCAGGCACTCTACTTCCTTTAAATTCTTTGGAATGGGCCAATTCAGGATGGCTTTAATCTTGCTGGGATACGTACTTAGGCCCTCTGGGGAGATAATGTATCCCAGGAATTGTATCTGGGTTTGTTCGAACTCGCATTTCTCTAACTTGATGTAGAGGTTATTCTTTTGGAGTCATTCCAAGACCACCCAAACGTGTCTGCGATGTTCCTCTAAATTGTCAGAAAATATGAGATATGCTACTATGACTTGATCCAACAGGTCTCGAAACACATTGGTGATAAAGTGCTGGAAGGTAGCGGGAGCATTGCAAAGACCGAACGGCATCACTAGGGATTCAAAGTGTCCATATTTTGTCCTGAAGGCTATCTTCCATTTGTCTCCGGGCCGGATCCGCACCAGATTGTATGCTCCTCTAAAGTCCAGTTTTGTAAAACCTTGGCTGCCCAAAGCCTCTCCAGCAGTTCTGGGATTAATGGGAGAGGGTAGCAATTCTTAATGGTGATCTTGTTTAGTTCCCGGTAGTCGATGCACTGCCAAAGCGTCAAATCTTTCTTCTTAACAAAGAAAATGGGTGCTCCTGCCAGAGAGGAAGAAGGCTGGATTAGGCCCATTTCTAAATTTTCAGCTAAATGTTCCCGAAGGTCCCCCAACTCTGGTTCTGCAAGGTTGAAGATATGCCCAAGCGAAATAGAACCAGTGAGCAGCTCAATCAGGCAGTCATACGGCTGGTGAGGTGGCAACTGGTCAGCCTTCCTCTTGCTGCAAACATCCTTGAACATCTGGTAGTGGGCTGGTAATTTCTCAAGGTCCTGTTGATTATCCTCAAGGTCTTGCACTGATTTGGGAGGGGGAGGGGGGTCATGCCATTTGGCAGTTTTCCTTACAGTAGTCTGAAGGGAAGGCAGTAGTCCTGTTTCCTAGTTGATAAAGGGATTATGGGTAGAAAACTATGTGATCCCAAGAATTACTGGAAACTTGGGGATGAGATGAGCTGGAAGCTGATTGTCTAGTGGTGGTTAGGGTTCATGTGGAGCTCCAGTTCAATGGTCTCCTGTGTGATGGGGCCTGAAGACAAGGGTGACTCATCCACATAGATCGGTATGGACCTGAGTTGGGTTGAAATGTCCTTGTCACAAATGAATGTTAAGTCCATGAAGTTCCCCCTGCTCATGAATCCAACTTTTCTGAGCACTGAGTTTTCTGATTATCTGTTATAATCTCAATTGGGAGGACAAAATGGTGGAGTGGGGGAAGGGTTTCCACACCGTCCTGAATTACTGGTACAAAGGAGTGTTGCATGGCATCCTCCTGTTTCATGATGGCTAGATTGGCCATTTGCTTGGCATGGGTCAAGGCAAGAGTCCTTTGGGGCTTGCTTGGACAGTTTTGAGCATAATGTCCCGAGCTCCCACACTAGTGGCACAGATTTTCAGCCCAGCACCCTTGTTTTTCCATGATAGAGAGAGGTCTGTGGATGACGTCCACCTGCATGGGTTCAGGGGCAGCTTCACTCTTCGGGTGGGGGCAAAACATGGGTTGACTAAAAAAGTACAGGATGCCCAAACCCCGCAATCTCTCCCTTCGCCGCTCGAAAAGTCTCTGGTCAATCCGAATGCATAACTAGATGAAGTCTTCCAAATGATCAGGAGTCTCCACTCTGGCAAGTTCATCTTTTACCCACTCAGATAATCCCCAGCGAAACTGGCTCTGTTGTGCAGCAGGATTCCATGTGGTGTCATTTGTTCAGCGATGAAACTCTGCTGTATATTCTGCAACAGAACGTCACCCTTGTTGTAGGTTATGCAACCTCCTTTCAGCCATGGCACAATGATTCAGATCATTGAATATTTGACCCATAGCGGTTGTGAAGGTGTCGAGGCTGTTGAGGAGATTGCTGTTAATCTCTATGCATGGCGAGGCGTAGGCAAGCGTTTTGTCAGTGAGGAGGTTAATAAGAAATACCTTTTTCCGGTCACTGGTAAACTGGGTAGGCTGCATTTAGAAATAAATCTGGCATTGATTTAAGAAACCCTGATATTGGCGACGATCACCTGCATATTTCGCTGGCAGTGGCATGCGGATGTCTGGCGCAGAGTTGCACAACTCCAATAGCTGCTTCTGTAGCTCTTCGATCTCCCGTTGCATACCAACAACTTTCTTTCGGTAGGAGGCACACCATTCCAGGAGTTTTGTGACTTGTTCCTGAGCGTGGTCACTATGGACTCCATTTTTAGAGCATGATTATTTTGTAAAATCGTACGCACACTGGACACTGGATTGAAGCCCAGGTGTAGTAACCGAGCCAGACTGGAGAGTAGTTGGGAGGAAGCCAGGTTGTTAGCAGGTGGTCACGGTTGCAGTACAGGTGCTGAGGCAAAAAGCGTACTCAAGTGGAAGCCGGGTTGTTAGCAGGTGGTCACAATTGCAGTACAGAGGATGAGGCAGGAATCATAGTAAAGTAGAAGCCTGGTCATTAGCCTGTGGTCACGGTTGTAGTAGCAGAGGAGCAAACAGCAATGGAGCTTGATTACAGGCTGGGAGCTCAATAATCACGCACTGAAAGAGTGGCAGGGCTAGGCTTATATAGGAAACACAATCAGGAACCAAGGCGTGGTCAGGACCAGGAGGCAGGAGCTAGGTAACTGGGAAAGAGAAAATTTTCAGCAAGAGAACTGTCCAAGTCCTGATAGCCTAGTGGAGAGCTACCGACTGGTATGCAATAGGTCATGAGCCCTGACAGTTACTATCACTACTGGGGCTGAAATAGGGGTCACTATTACTACTAAGGTCACTGGGGGGGGGGGGGTCACTATTTTAACTGGGGCTGATATAAAGGACACTGTTACTACTGAAGCCAGTGTGGGGGTCACTATCACTACTGTTACTGACATAGGGGACACAATTACCCCTGAGGCCGCTGTTGTGGTCACTATTACTACAGTGGACGATATAGGGAACATTATTACTGAGTCCACTGTAGGGCTCACTATTTCAACTGGGAATGATATAGGGGACACAATTACTACTGAGGTCACTGTAGGGGTCACTATTACTACTGGGGCCAATATAGGGGACAAAATTACTACAGAGGCCATTGTGGAGGTTAATATTACTACTGGGGCCAATATAGGGTGGGGAGCTGTTAACTGGATGAAAAAGTGATGACAGGCTCTGCACTGGGGAATGGTGGGGAACTGTGTACAGAATGAAGAAGTGAATACAGGCTAGACCCAGGGGAATGGTGGGGAGCTGTGTACAGGATGAAGAAGTGATGACAGGCTTCACCTCGGGAAATGGTGGGGGGCTCTGTACAGGATGAAGAAGTGATGAGTACAGGCTTCGCCCTGAGAAATGGTGGGGAACTTTATACAGGATTAGAACAATGTAGTTTTGAGTCAACACAAAATGATCATTCTTTACCCATCAAGGGAAAACCAGTTTGAATCAAATGGATGATGTAGCTATGTTTGGCTTTGTAACACCCATTTCTGTATCAACCTGAAACCTACTTTTTTTCTATAAAAGCTGTGTCAAATTAGTCAGCATTTAAGTAATCTTGTAGATATGATACTTTTCAATGGCTAACAAAAATACAGGAAGTTATAGCGAGCTTTCGGAACGCTTAAGGTCCTTCCTCAGGCAGATGGAACAAATCTAAAGACGTATTTAATAAATACACATGATCACATGGGAGGGCACGAACATGGTGAACTTAATTTGCACTAGATAAATACCAAAGATAGCGGTTAAGAGGGCGCAGATATGTTGGGATTCCTAGCATTTACCCTCTATCTCTGGTATTTATCTAGTGCACATTAGGTTCACCATGTTGGTGCCCTCCCATAGTATCGTGTGTATTTAATAAATACATCTTTAGATTTGTTCCATTATGCCCAGGGAAGGACAGACAGGTCAGAAAGCTGCTGTAACATCATGTATTTTTGTTAGCCATTAAAAGTTCTCATATCTACAAGATTACTTGGTTTCTCTTACTGAGAACAATCACATTTTGCTTAACTGGCTAACACGGTACTAAACCCTTTTTTTTTTTCCATTTAATCAGCATTTACAACAATAGGACTTGGGGCTTGAAGAGGGCAAGCTTAGGAACTTGCCGAAACGCGTTGCATGTAAAAGAGATAGTAAAATAAGTGTGATACGGACCGCAGAGTCCTATAGTATATCCTTGGGACCCGTGAGCGCGGGGAACGTTTGTTATTTTTGGTGTGCCGATTTGTATCACAGCCCGAGGGGCTGTATCCCGTAGTCGACTCTCCGGAATTCGGATTGGGAACCCAGGGTGGTTTACAGACGATCTTGGATACCGGGTGCTAGCGGGCCTTAGAGTAGGAGTCCCGCTGAGCACCAGGTGAGTTTTTCAATTATTCACCGATGCTTGAATCCACAGAAATTATGAGGCGCTGATGTCCTACTTTTCTGTATTTGTCTAGAGATGTTTTTTTTGTTCCATGGGAGATAAGATCATTTCCAAAGAGTGGGGTTCTGTGCTGTGGAGCGCCTGCTTGTCTGTGCAAAGATATGGGCATTGAAAAGGTGTAATATTTTGTTGCACAAGACATTGAGGATGTAATATTTCATAGACCTGTAAGCCGGCTGCAGGTAAGACTGTTTGTGTCTGCACCGCCTTAAGGTACACATTTGGAATCCTACATGATTTCACACCTTTTGTGACACAGTAGAAATTTCTGGGGTTCCTCCAGTAAGCCAATTCGGAATGCAGAGGTAGCGTTCTTGTCCTACAAGGTTTTAGCACTTTCCTCACACGTGGCTATCATCAAAGTCCAGGTTCATGCCAAAGAGACAACTCCGGAGGCTGTAAGGAACCAGAGATCTGATGCAGCAGCCCAACTCACTTGATTGAGGTACCGGCTGTTAACCTGGTTGCACCCAGAGTGGGGTTGAAAATCTCTCTGTTGCTTAAAATTGCAGGAACAGTCTTTAAGGAAGTAAAAAGGATGAGTGGCAAAAGAAAGGAGTGGCAGGAAACACTGATGGGGTTTGGAGGAAGGGTGAACTCCTATACCTCCCCTGCACGCTCTACTCCATTATGTCACACCTGAGTCATGGGTCAACCTATCAATCCAGTATAGTGTGTTCCACTTTGCTTCTCCCAGGGTACAACACTGCTGTTTGTGCAGGGATGCATGGTATGCGCCCCACCCAGGCCAATTGCTCAAAGTACCTTCTCTGCTGTGAGTTTGGGCTAGGCTATCCATTTCAGAGACTGCAGAATGACTATATACATCTACCAGAGGTAGGTGTTTGGGAGCTTTTTATTGGTTTGCATAGACTTCTGTTCACGTTAGCTAGAGGTGTGGAAAGTAAAATAAATATAAATACAAACGCCAAGAATACGGCTAGAGAAATTGCTGAACGGAGTAATCTGTACATATGGTGTGCTAGAAGTCAGAGTAAATAATAGAGATAGACATTTTATTAGTCCTCTACTCAGTCAGAACCACGCCAAATGGTAAGACTACGTTGAGTACCTATGAATCCTTGTTTAGTAGGGCCCCTTTAAGAGGCCTATACTTTCTGCAGTCCCGGCATGAGGATCTCACCTCCTGATATAGGGCACTATATATATAATGCACTCATGTAGGAGGTAACTCACTCATAAATGGGTATCTTCCTCGATTGCAGATCCAGACTTGAAAGAGGGGGGGGGGGGGTCACATAGTTTGCTTTCAGGCAATTGGGTTGTCCTCAGAAGACACATGGGAAAGAGCTTAAAACAAAGATACAAAGGACCCTTTCAAGTGCTGTTAGCCACCACTACCTGAGTGAAATCTGAAGGAAAACCAAATAGGGTTCATGCCAGTCACTGTAATAAGATTGTCAGAGGAGGAGGTAAATGCAGCCTGTACCCGTTATAAAATGTGGGACACTTGTGCTCATTGAGCTGTCATTTTTCTTCTTCCTGATAAGGGAAATGGAAGACAAACATCATGTAAAGAGGTGGTTTCGGTCGGTGGAAGGCCACTCTAATGTGTCGGAATATTTGGCCAATATGTAGTGTCCTGGAAAAAGTGGATTATACCCACCTGATAATCAGGTTTCCAGTAGTCTCCACGACAGCACCAACTGAGATTGCCTCCTCCTGGTAGGACAGGAACATACTGAGAGATTAAAAGCTCCCCCCCTTCCCCACTTTCCTCAGTGGATTCTAACGAATTGCCGGGGCAGGAGCTAAACTTAAATTTCTTCCCCTAACCGGGGTTTTTTTATTTTTGAATTTATTATATTACTTTCATAGGGGGGGGGGGGAAGGTACGGGTGCTGTCGTGGAGACTACTGGAAACCTGATTATCAGGTGGGTATAATCCACTTTTTCCCCCAGTCGTCTCCACGACAGCACCAATTGAGACGTACCAACTAAAGTTTCCCTAGGGTGGGATTGCTGCCGAGAGGACTTTGCGGCCGAAGGCCATGTCCTCGTCCTGCTGCACTTTTACCCTATAGTGTTTAGTGAACGTGTGGGGTTTTTTCCAGACTGCGGCCTTGCAAATTTGCTCGACCGAGGCTGAACTGTGTTCGGCCCATGAGGACGCTACTGCCCTTGTGGAATGGGCTTTAAGAGCTAACGGGATCTCCTTCCCGAGGGCCTTATAGGATTCTATGATGGCCAGGCGGATCCACCTGGCTATGGACCTTTTTGCTGCTTTGTTACCCTTATTTGGGCCACTGAACTGGACGAACAAGTTGTCGTCTCGCCTCCAGTGGCTCGTTGTATCTATGTAGGTTAGGACTGCTCTCCTAACGTCCAGACAGCTTAGGGTTCTTTCCTCCTTGTTTTTTGGGTTACTGAAAAATGAGGGGATTATTATATCCTGGGACCTATGAAAATCTGACACTACTTTTGGCATAAAGGCCGGGTCTGTTTTAAATATTAGTTTGGTGTCTGCGAACGGGTGGCGGGTGGACAAGGCCTGTAGTTCGCTAACCCGTCTTGCGGAGGTGATGGCTACTAGGAAGATGGTCTTGATTGTAAGCATTCTTATAGGTAGCGCCTCGATCGGTTCGAATGGTACCGCTGTCATGGCCCCTAGAACCCAATTAAGGTTCCAGTCTGGAAACAGGTTTATGGGCCTAGGGCGTAGTCTAGCTGCCGCTGTTAGGAACCTGTGGACCCATCTGTCGTCTGCGAATTTTGTGTCGCAAATGGCGCTAAGGGCTAAAACTTGGACTTTTAGGGTGCTCGAGGAGAGGCCCATCTCTAGGCCCTCCTGCAGGAATTCTGAGATTAGCGGAGTGTCGGGGATAGAATCCCCACGATCCCTTCCCTGTCTCCATGAGGAAAACCTTCTCCAGACCTTCTGGTAGATCAGGTGGGTCGTCTTTTTCCTACTGGACATTAGGGTTTCTACTACTTTCTCTGAGAATCCTTTCTTTCTTAGTGAGGATTCCTCAAGAGCCATGCCGTTAAATGGAGTTTGTCTAGGCCGGGGTGGTTCAGTGGCCCCTGCGATAGAAGATCTGTCCAGGTAGGGAAGGTGACTGGGTCCTGGACGCTCAGTGTTGTCAGAAGACCGAACCAGCTTCTTTTCGGCCAGAAGAGGGTCACCAGGATTAGCGTGCATCCCTGGGTTCTGAAGTGCTGTAAGACCCTGGGGATTAGTGGTATGGGAGGAAAGGCATAAGCCAGCCCTTGTCCCCAGTCCTGGCCTAGGGTGTCTACCGCTATCGGACGATCTCCTGGCCGGAGGGAGAAAAAGTTGCCTACTTTTGTGTTCTCCCTGGTTGCGAAGAGGTCCAACTGTGGGGTCCCCCACCGGTTGGTTAGGATTCTGAATGCCTCTGGGGAGAGGGACCACTCTCCTGCTGAGGAAGTCTGCTTTTCCGTTTAGTGTCCCCTTCAAGTGGGTTGCCGTGATCGAGAGGATCCGGCCCTCCGCCCAGTGAAAGATTTTCTGTGTGATGCTTTGCAGTGCGGGAGATCTTGTGCCCCCTTGGTGTCGTATATGAGCGACCGTGGTGACATTGTCTGACAGTATCTTTATGTGTTGGTTCTGTAGCGAGTTGCCCAACTGCTGTAGAACCTGCCAAACTGCCTGTAGTTCTCTGAAATTTGAGGACTGTTCTTTTATCCTCTGAGGCCAGGGACCCTGAAAGAACTGGTTCCCCACATGCGCTCCCCATCCACAGGCGCTTGCGTCTGTTGTGATGTGGATGGCTGGGTTTTGTAGCCAGTGAACCCCTCTCCGCAGGTTCTCTGGGGATGTCCACCAACGCAGGGATGTTTTCGCCCTGTTTGGGATGTACATCCTTGCCCCTAACGAGGACTGCCTTTTGTCCCACGAGGATAGGACTACGGCCTGCAGGGCTCTGGTGTGGGCCTGGGCCCATGCTACTCCTGGAATGCATGATGTCAAGCTCCCCAGGAGAGACATTGCCTCCCGAATTGTGCAGAATCGTCTTCGTAGGAACGTTTTGACTATTCTGCGGATTTTTTGTATTCTCTCCTCGGGTAGGCAGGAGCATTGCGATTCTGAGTCGAGAGTTATTCCCAGAAACGTCTTCTGCTTGTCGGGATCTAGGCTGGATTTTTCCCAGTTTATGATCCATCCCAACGATTGGAGAAGTTCTAGCACTGTCTCCAGGTGTTTTGTTAGGAGTTTTTTGGACTCTGCTATTAATAGAACATCGTCCAGGTAGGGTACTACTAGGATCGATTTTTCTCTCGGGTGGGCGGCTACCTCCGCCATAATCTTGGTAAAGATTCTGGGGGCTGAGGATATCCCGAAGGGCAGGCATCTGAATTGGTGGTGCTCTATTCTTCTGCCCATGTCCACTGCGAACCGCAGGTATTTCTGAGACTCTTTGTGGATCGGAATGTGAAAATAAGCGTCCTTTAGGTCGATGGACGCCATGTAGGCTCCTCTGGGGATCAACTTTATTGTCGAGGAGATGGTTTCCATTTTGAATCTCCTGTATCGGACGCAGGTGTTCAGGCCTTTCAGATTTATTATCGTCCGGTGTTTCCCGCCGGGTTTTTTTTACTAGAAAGAGCCTGGAATAATAGCCCTGGGTTTCCTCGTTTCGCGGTACGGGAGATATTGCGTTTAATAGTTGCAAGTCGCGCACGCTTTGCCTTAGTAGATGTAGCTGTTTTTTTGAGGCTTCCGTGGTAATAAATTTCCTTCTGGGGATGGACACTAGCTCTATCCGGTATCCGTACTGTAGGATCTTTGGGATCCATGGGCCCCCGCAGATTGCGGCCCATTGATCCACAAAGCTCCCCAGCCTTGCCCCTACGGGCATGGCGTCAGGGTCTCTGCTTCGGCTCCCCCTGGTGGGGGTTGAAGAGGATATTCCTTCCTCTGCCCCCCTTGGGGTAACTCCAGCGGCCTGTCTTGCCCTTGCCTCGGTAGGCCTCGGGCTGCTGCATTGGAGCCCGGGAAAAGGTCTTCCCTCTCTGTGGCTTTTCCTCAGGGAACCCTTTTTTCCTGTCGGCCGCTTTTTCTAGAATTTTGTCTAGGTCCGGTCCAAATAGAAATTGGCCGTAGAATGGGAGGGCACGCAATTTATTTTTTGAGGCCAGGTCGCCTGACCATGATCTCAGCCATAACACCCTTCTGGCTGAGTTAGAGCGGGCTGTGGCCTTTGCTGAAAGTTTGACGGTCTCGGCCGCGGCGTCCGCTAGGAAGTTAGTTGCCATGCGCAAGATGGGAAGGGAGTTAAGGATCTGATCCCTCGGTGTTTTGTTGGTCAGGTGTAGTTCCAGCTGCTCTAACCATACCCCCAGGGTCCGCGCCACGCAAGTGGCTGCGATCCCTGGCCTAAGGATGTTTGCCGCTGCCTCCCATGATTTCTTTAGGAGTCCCTCTGCCTTGCGATCCATGGGGTCTTTTAGCTGTGCGGCGTCCTCAAAGGGAAGAGTCGTCCTCTTGGCTACCTTGGCCACCGGGACGTCTACTTTAGGTATTTCATCCCAGCTTGCGCAAACTTCCTCTTCCAAGGGGTATCTCCTTTTTACGCCTCGAGCGGAGAAGGAACCTGCGTCTGGTCTACTCCACTCTCTCTGAATTATTTTAGAGATGTTTTTGTGGACCGGGAAGGTATGTTTACGCCTCTCCCCAAGTCCACCAAATATTTCGTCCTGTAGAGTCCGCGGCTCTCTGGGCTGTTCCATTTTTAATGTAGCCCTGACTGATTTAATTAATTCCGTCAAATCGTCTTGATGGAATAAATATTTCCTGTAGTCCTCCTCCTCTGAGGACTCCTCGGCCGCCTGTTCCTCTTGCTCTGATCCGATGGAATTCTCGGAATCAGAAGGCTCCTCGGGAACATACGCCTTTTTCTGGCGTTTCGCTGGCGGTGCCGGCAGTGACGTTAGGGCTGATCGCACCTCCTCTTTCACCAGCTTCCTAACGTCATCCAGGAATCCCCCCGATTCCTCTCTGACTAGCCTAGCCACGCATGCCTTGCATAGAGGCCTCTGGTACGTGGCTGGCAGTCTCGTCCCGCATTCCACGCATTTTCGCAGTTTTGTTCTGGGGGGGATGTCTTTTTTATCCCCCTGACAAACAAAGCATTTTTGCGGGTAAACATGCAATTTCTCCATATACAACATACTGGATATTTGCATTGTATTTTTGCCGCACTGGCTACTTACGGCCGCTGAGGCTGAGGTTTCAGCTGTCTCTGGGGCTGGAGCACTCATTTCTGTACCGGTGCTGCAGACACCCTGCGACCTGTAGTGCTGGTATGTTCTGGCTTCTCTCAGGTTCCTATTTGAATTTTCGCGCTCCTGCGCTAAGCCCCGCCCCCTCCGCTCCTGATGCAGACGCGATGACGTCATCGCGCTGGACACGTGACGCGGCGCCCCGCCCCCTGCCATCAAAGGGCTTCCTGGAGCGCCGCGCTGTAATTTCTGCCGGAGGACGAGGGGGACTGAGGCTCCAGCTTTGAACCCCCCATGGGCCGCCGCGGGAGGAACCTGGCCCGGGGGTTACCACCCCATGTGGCGTCCCGGGAGTCGTCTGGCTGCGAAGGGATGACAGGGTGAGCCACTGCCTTCCGATCCGCCTGTATGTAGACTTTCGCTGGCTTCTCCACCAGCTCCTCTCAGCGATCCTGCCTCCTGGCAGGACAGTAAGACACTGAGGAAAGTGGGGAGGGGGGGGGAGCTTTTAACCTCTCAGTATGTTCCTGTCCTACCAGGAGGAGGCGATCTCAGATTGGTGCTGTCGTGGAGACGACTGGGGGAAAAAGGCACTACATAGCGCTGTTTAGCTGTGGGAACCAGTAATATAATAACTGGCCCTAGGGGTTAATCTGAGTCAGTTTACACAAGGGTGCAGGTAACCTAGCAACCAGTTAGGACATTTTTATCCATCTGCACAAGATAGAAAAAATGCCTAGAGACTCAGATGAGGCAAGTAGCCTAGCAACCAAATAGGCTGTGATTGGCTGCAGACAAACTGGTCAGGTGACAGCCGATAAATAGCCAGACAACAGTCGCAGGAGGCAGAGGAGTGCCAGAGAGAGTAGTGACAAGAAGGAGAAACACCAGGAAGAGAAGTGCCATGGAGGAGAAAGGAAGCGTCAGACAACAGAGAGCAGCAGTGAGAGAAAGAGCAGAACAAGCAGGAACAAGAGAAAAAGAGAAGAAAGACAGAAAGCAGAGGAACAGGGAGAATCAAGAGGAAAATCAGAGAAACCGTGAGTAGCAGAGAAGGAGAGTCAGCTTTGACAGTGAGTAGAGGAACAATAAGAGATGTAAATATGAAGAGAGATGGAGAAAAGACATCCAGAGTAAGCTGCCAGTGTATAAATGAGTTAGACACAAGTACCTCCATTGTGGCAAATTGTGCATCATTCACTGAGTGGGTGGAAGGAAATTGCCTCATCTCCCAGCTTTATTTAATGATACCATGCTTACAACAAGTTAGGCAAAATATCGGACTCCTAATTCAGCACCTCACAACTCCACATTGTGCCCAAGGGCGCTGCCGTCTGAACTAAAACAAATCCCAATCCCCCACAAATATAATTAGCGCTCCCCATAAATACGTGGATTTGTATGGCGAATCTTAAGAGTGATAGGGGTATATTGCACACCTCTCTATTAGCTCCACCCACTTCTATCTTTGTACTGAAAACAATATTCTCTGTCGTCCATAATGACTCCGATGTGGAAGAAGGAGATGCTCAGAATTACATCAATACACATGAATACTTGTCTGGGTGCCTCCAGGTGGAATGGACACGGGGAACAAATATGACTTAAGTCCAAGCCTCAGCAAAGGTTTGGTACTGGTTCACATGCAATAGCTCGTAGATCAGAAAAGGTCATCAGATACAACAAGGTAGCAGTAAGTCTACCAAAGACTCAATGGTATTGTGTAATAGGGCAAAATGTCAGCATGCAGCAAGTAATACGACGTCCTACCATACCATGGTAAGCCACAGTCACACTAGGCATGTTAAGTTGCCAACAGGTCGGGTTTTCTCACATACAGTGGTGTCTTGATATACGCGTTTAATCGGTTCCGAGACGGAGCTCTTAAGCCAAAAAACTCATGTCAAAGCACTTTTCCCCATTGAAGTGAATTGAAATGCCATTAATGCGTTCCATTTCATTTCAATGGGGAAACAAAACTACAAGTAAAAAAAAAATCAACTCCCCTACCATCGGAGTTCCACTATAGTCTGCGGCGCCGACAGAGCATTGCTTTCTGGAGACGGTGCTTAAATGTCCCGCCTCCAGCAAGCTAATG
Source organism: Eleutherodactylus coqui (assembly GCF_035609145.1). Classification (NCBI taxonomy): domain Eukaryota; kingdom Metazoa; phylum Chordata; class Amphibia; order Anura; family Eleutherodactylidae; genus Eleutherodactylus; species Eleutherodactylus coqui. Next base: position 3,402,593 of record NC_089837.1, read on the forward strand.
CTCTGATTGGTTAACTCAGCACTGCATCAGCCAATGAAAGCTCTGTCGGCAGGGAGGAGAATGCAACAGCCTGCAGCAGCGCCGCAGTCTATAGCGGAACGCCGGTGGTAGGTGTGCAGTGATTTTTGGAGCATAAGTTCACTATTGAGAGTGGGTAAGTTCAGATAAGTCTCACAATACTTCAGAGGTTTATATCCTAGGATGTTAGATCGTGACCATTATGGCCTGGCTGCCACTCTTTAGGGAGCACAAGGTGGGCTGCTTTGTGTTCTTCTCAGACACTTAAAGTCTTTAATTATGACAGTTTTTAATGAATGTTTATTCCATTTGCGCACATATCCAGCTGCTCTGCGGAGAGAAACAGGAAACCCAAAAGCCAATACAGACCATGTACCAAGTGTTCAGCTTATTGCTGATGACCTTGAATCTGACCTTTATTTTAATTGTATCTTACCCACTGATCCATCTGTTAAATGAGGTTGAATAGTTTTCTCCTAGTCCAATTCTCAGTAATCACAAGCCTTCCTGCTTCCCACAAGTGAAAGTCTTCCCAAAAGGCCATCCAGGTCCTTCTGTAAAGATCTTATACAGCCTCTGATCCAGTCTACAAAGGCCCTAAGAGCTTTAGTTCCCATCGATAAAACATTACAGGCTTTGCTTATCCCCGTAACGTAAGACCTTCTGGAGAGCTTCCCCAGGTTGGAGACACTTCAGTCCATTTTGAATTTAAAGATGCTCTCAGATTTGTTATGTAATTTCCCTTTGGTTGCCTTGTGATTGGTCTCTAAGAGCCTTGTCCTTACTAATGTGGCTAGTAGGGCTGCTTGGTTGAAGCAGTGGGCAGGAGATGATCCCTCAAGGAGCCAGTCCTGTTCTTTGTTCTCTGCTAAGCAGGGAAACTGATGGTGATTACAAAAACAAAAGTAACAATGACTCCTCGAAGGACTCCCAATGACGCCAGACCAGTCCGGAGGACATTGGAGCTTTTTCTTGCTCTCCCAAGGATTATTCTCTACAGTTTGCAGCCCCACTCATAGAAAGATTTCTGCTCAATGCTTCAAAGAACCCAATGATCCTCGAACCCCTCACTGAGTATTAGAATTCAACATGACAGCCCATGAACAGGTTCCTGTCAGAAGAGCGGGTGTGGACCCACTGTGCCTCAAACCAATTTGAGTTGGGAATACTCCTGAGGGCAGTACCTGGGGTCACTTGGAATTCATGCATTAACCCCTTCCATTGGCATATTCACCCATTAACCCTACCCATTGGGGTCTGGACTTTGCTGCAGGGACTCATGGGCCATTATCTCAGAAGTATTCTCTGTGTTGTGGCAGCTGATGGAAACTAGTCAGGGTTACTGTAGCACAGCATCAGTGTGCCATGGTCGAGATACAAAGCCCAGGTCAGGGTAGACAGAATTCTTGCATAAATATACAACAAATCAAGGCAGGTAGCAGGCAGAGTAAGACTAGTAAAAAAACTAAGCCAAAGTCACGAATGGATAATATGTGAAGGCTTGGTGGAAAAGGCACAGGTCAAACCGGGTGACAGTGAGAATAATTTATCACCTTTGTATATCAGAAAAGACTAATTACTCAGTTATTTCCCAGTGGGGGAGGGTGCCTTTAAATAGAGGCTTTTCAGATTGGCCATGGGTAAAAAAGCTGGGTGTATGCTGGCCTTCTATCAGATAAGATTGTAGTGGATATCCGCCATATCTATATTTTCAGGACAATGGACATACATTTCATGTGGACAGGGGACCTGTTTTTATAAATGTTATGCATTCTGTATACTAATGACAGTACTTTTCCATTTTGTTTGCTCTTCTACAAATATAGATATATTCTTCATGTATCCAATATATCCACTTCCTCATATATAATGAAACTTTCCATTCTCTAAACTCTTATAAATGTAAGCAGAAGCTAGCATTTAGCAAGAATACTCTATTTCCCGATTCTTAGTAACTTTAGGAGAAGTAAAATCAGACACAAGTAACCGCAGTCTGAAACATTACCGCTTTTTAGCAGATGACGCAAATAGCTACGGGAAATGTATACTAATAATAGGGCAAGTGTAAGCTCCAATCATATCGGACCATCCACACGTGGGTCCAAGACAACCCAGTCATCTCGTCCTGCCCTCTCCAGACTGATACCATGTGACGGGCAATAACAGATGACCAGATGAAGAAGGAATCTCAAGACGCTAATCCAATAATCAATTAATAAGTTGTATCTATGTGATCTTTGGCCTGCCCAAAAAGGGCAGATATGTTAGACTCTTTAAAAGAGGCTGTGCGCCCACAAATAAAGCAGAATGGAGGAAGTTTATACATGCTGAACCTGTGTCAGTGTGAAATCTTCTTGTGCGCACAACCAATTCATAACTAATCTGGAAGGGTGCAAACCTTCCTATTGATTACGCCGTGGACCCACAAAGGAAATCCACGACAAGATGGCCATGCACATACACCCTATAGGCAGTAAGAAACTGATCACTGATGCAGTGTCTGCCACAGAGAACACGAGGGAATGAAGCTCAAAGCTCTTAAGGCCGGGCCTTTAGCAATAAACTCTTTTTGGCGTGTGGGGAGACATACATAAGATTCCTTCCTCACTGCCTTATTATCCAGACTATCCCATATTTCCTTCCTGATGTCTCATCTGATAACAAAGAGGAGGTCCACTTACCTGCCATGAGGAGCAAGGAAAGCATTAAAAGACATTAAAAGAGCTTTTACAGGACCAAAGACTTGAGAAGTTCAGATGTCCTTATTGTCTAGTTACAAAGTACTGACAAGGGGAAGAAGGTAAATCCCCTCTGGGGGGGGAGGGGTTGGAGTAATGACACCCCTCACAATGCTATTCCTTAGATAGTCTCCCTTTTCTGGAGAACATGAGAGCTGCCTCTATTCCACATCTACATCCAGAGTGGATACAACCCCGTGCTCTCATGAGATCTACAGAGCGATGACTCGGGCCTCATCTTCTACACTTAGTAACCGCTACAGGCAGGAGACAGCTGCTTTAGGAGATGGTGCCTCTGGCAGGCAACTGCTTGGTACTGCAGCTTCTCCCATCCCCTGGGTCTTGTGCTGCCGGTCCTGATAGAGATCACACTGTTACCTCTAATCTTCCTTTCCTCTGAAGGCTCCACAACAAGTTCTACTGCTGCTCCTATTGGGAGGATCCAAAGAAAGGACAATCCCAGGTAAGAACCTCCTCTGATTGTTCTACTTATATGCATCCTATCTATAATATCCTGTATACTGTCCTGTATACTGTCCCCACAGGAGTGGTAAACTGGGATCTCCAGTGAAATGCTGGTGAGCAGGGTTGCCTTTTTTGGGGCAGTTATTCCTCAGTAGAAGGAGTCTGGGTAATCACATGTGCGGCAGTAGCCCCCCCTCCCCCAAGTAGTACTTGGATTGGTTGGAGAGGGGTTATTCGTAGTGGATTTGATACACATGAAGTCAGAAAGAAGAGTTAAATTTCACAAGGAGGGTTTTTATTCAGCGAGTTTTACAGTAATAAGAAGGTTCATGGAGACAATTCAGGGTCGCTGCTCTGGAAGTAAACCAGGATCTTCTCTTCTTCCTTCTATCCACAATACGTTTCCTCCATGGATCCCTCTCACAGGTCACCCCAGGTACATAGAATTTGGGTGTTTGGCTGATTCCACCCAAAAATAAACTCTCTTATTAGCTGTTTAAAGTCTGTGAATAGTTTCAGGTTTTCTAGGAATCAGAATCTGGTTTCTTCTCTGTATGATTTTTCTGACTAGTTTCAAAATTTGATTTTGTTAAACATTTCCCACATATAGATCAAAACTGCTTATCTCGTGTGTGACTTCTCTGATGTACGACAAGGCCTAATGGATTTAAAAAAGATCTCCCACACTGTGAACAGGTAAATGCCATCTCTCCTGTGTGAATTCGCTCATGTCTAAAAAGATCAAATTTACCTGAAAAGCATTTCCCACATTCTGTACATGAATACGGTTTCTCTCCTGTGTGACTTCTCTGATGTTTATTAAGACCAGATTTATTTATAAAAGTTCTCCCACATTCTGCACATGAATACGACCTCTCCCCTGTGTGAGTTTTCTCATGATCTGTAAGTTTGTCTTTAGCAATAAAACCTCTCCCACATTGTGTACATGAATACGGTTTCTCTCCTGTGTGACTTCTCTGATGTTTATTAAGACCAGATTTATTTATAAAAGTTTTCCCACATTCTGTACATGAATACGACCTCTCTCCTGTGTGGGTTTTCTCATGATCTGTAAGTTTGTCTTTAGCAATAAAACCTCTCCCACATTCTGAACATGTAAATGGTTTCTCTCCTGTGTGAATTCTCACATGTGCGGCAAGATGTGTTTTACTTGTAAAAGATTTTCCACATTCTGTACATAAATACGGCTTCTCTCCTGTGTGACTTCTCTGATGCTTCTCGAGATTAGATTTATTTGTAAAACATTTCCCACATTCTGTACATGAAAATGGCATCTCTGCTGTGTGACTTCTTAAATGATCTTCAAGCTTGTATTTAGAAGTAAAACATCTTCCACATTCTGGACATGAATACAGCTTCTCTTCTGTGTGAATTCTTTTGTCTGTAAGAAGACCTGAACTTTTGGTAACACTCTGTGATTGGTCAGGAGAAGGTTCCTCATGATTACGGGGATTATATGATGGATCTGTACTGTGAAGTCCTGGAGGTACATTGAGGTTGATGAGGTTTTCTCCTGAAGAGCGCTGCACGATATCTTCATCTTCTACTTTATAATTTACCGATAACATGAAGTTTCCCTCAGAGGGCTCACTGGGATTTTCTGTGAGGTTTAAAAATAGGTTTAATGTTTTTTTTTTCGTTCAAATTACAATTTTTTCACATTGCTATTAGACTGGAAACACATGTAGTTTTTGCTGCTTTTTTTTAGCTAAAGCTAAGTTCTCAACTACATCATGTGAAAAAAATATCAGGCGGCTGCAAAGAGTGTATCGAGAGGGCTTAGCAGCCGAATCCTCTCCATACGCAGTGGTTTCAGGTATTTTTCAGAGTTTGCAGCTGCTGTTAACTGCTGTGATCAGAGCTGATGCTGACCATGGCAATTAACTATTTAGATGCCATGGTCAAAACTAACCACACTTCTAAACATCCAGTGGCTAGGGAAACCCCTCCATTGCCTTCCCCCGGCTTGCAGTTGTGGGGTGTTGATAGGTTAGTATGGCAGCCCAGAGCCTAATCAGGCACCCACATGTGCAGCTGAGACCCAATGCCTGCATCACCACTGATCCCCAGCAGTTACCTGACAGCCAGCATCAGGCATCCACATGCTCTGGTGAGACCTACTCCAGCAAAGGAGCCAGGTGCCCAGACCAAGCCCACCACAGCCTGCATCGGCCCAGTACTGGATCCCTTACCCATGGAAACACTCCTAAACCTTGTAAGGTTCCAGTGACGACAGCCACAGCCTTGCAGCCCGAACCATCCCTGGACCAAACCTCCTTCTCCAGCTCCTGCTCCACAGCTCGCCTCGTGGTACACTCCACAACCAGCGATGATAACTAACCGAGGCTTGCATCGCCCCCCCTCCCCCCAGTTTCTGTGAACCTTCAAAGTCTGTCCAAGGCCTCTTTTCCACCGCAAGAGCTTTGCAGCGGGCTCCCAGCCCAACAATCCCCGAGTTCACTACTGCACGCTGACGACCAGAAGGATTCGGCTAGGGCCTTCCTGCTTCGCCAAAGGAGATGTGACCAGATCCAGGGGTTCTCACAACTGCGAAACTGCTGCCCGCCTGCCCTCCTGCTCTGCGTCCATTGCCATCGGGCTGGGTAAGCACCCTCACCATTCAGCTTGTGCCTCAATCACCATCCGCAAATACTGTCTGTCTATCTCCATCCTGCTACTTGCCTCATCATCATCTGCAAAGACTAACTCACACCCATGCTTTGTTTCATCGATGCGGATCTCAATGTTTCATATTGTCCGTGCCCATGCCATGCTCCGTTAATGCTATATTTTGTGTTGCTTATGTCATGCTCTGTTCTGTCCCTGTCTACGCCTATATTATCCTCCTCTCTCTGTACTGGCTGCTCCCTTCCTCTTTCGCCTCCGCCTCACCACTTGTCATGGCTTGCTCTGGCCACACCATTGCTGAGTTGAGCATGCCGCATACCCCGACATTGCAGCTCAATGGATTAGGAGGAGAGCTGTCCCCTTCAACATTAACACCCTGCATACTAATACCCTCATCCTTGCTCTAACATCTACCTCCATCTTCACTGCCTGCCTCCACTCCTTCTTCCTATGCCCAGACCCAACGCATTCTATCTACATCCGCCCCACCTGCTCCGCTTGTCCATACATGATTCACACCTTCCTCAAATATCTCCATCCTCAACTCACCACAAAAAACCACCACAGCCACCCTCATAAATCCCCCAACGATCTGCTCACCCTCATTACCTTGGTACTCTTAGCTGCAGGGGGCCTTTGCCCTAACCCTGGCCCTCCCTGTATCACTAAGAGCCAATATCCCCCCAAACCACATGTAGATACCCCCCAAGATGGACTTCTAGCCTGCACACACCCCTCCCTGCCTCTTTAAATTGTGCCCTCTGGAACTTCCAATCCTCATACAGCAAAATCCCAACCATACATGATCTCTTCACCACCAAGCACCTCAATCTACTTGCCCTCACTGAAACCTGGATACAGCAGTCTGATTCTGCCTCCTCCACTGCATTATCCTATGATGGCCTGCAGTTCTCCCTCACCCCCCGATCGGATGACAGGTGCAGCAGAGGAGTAGGCATTCTCCTCTTACCAAATTGCACATACAAGGTTATTCCCCCAGCTCCCTCCCTCACCTTCTCATCCTTCAAAGTACACACCCTGCGACTCTTCTGCCCACTCCCCCTATGGGTTGCAGTTATCTACCTCCCCCAGGCTCCACCCGCCTATTCCTGGACTATTTCACTACCTGGCTCCCCACTTCCTGTCATGTGCACTCCCAAACCGCATCCCCAAAAATAACCCCATCTCCCCACCTGCCTCCCAACTTCTAACTCTCACCGCCTCCCTTGGCCTTTCACAACTTTTGGACTCCCCCACTCACAGACACGGTAAAACTTCCTCCGCGTCTCTTCTGACTCCCATTTTACTAACTCCCCCCTCCCTCTCTCCAGACCGTCCACACCCAGCAATTTGCCAAGGCCCTACAGTCCTCCCTGTCCTTAATCTCTCTCCTCCCCTAACCTGGCTGCCGAACACTACTCCACCACCCTCAAATGTACGCTGGATGAAGTGGCACCCCCCATGACCAAAGCAGTAAATCGTAGACCACAACAACTCTGGCTCACGCCCCAAACACGCTTCATTCGATAGTGCTCCAGATGCGTCAAACGGCTGTGGCGTAAATCCAAACAGCCTGCGGACTTCATCCACTTTAAATTTATGCTCAAACCCTACAACCTCGCCCTCCACCATGCCAAATAAGTCTACTTAATCTCCCTAGTCTCCTCACTATCCCACAACCCCAAACGACTCTTTGATACCTTCCACTCCCTCCTTAGCCCTAAAAAACAGGCACCCATGACATACTTCAGCGCTGGAGAGCTAGCCATCCACTTCAAAGAAAAAATTTAAACTATCCATAAAGTATTCCCAGAACATTGTGCAACTAGCCCTGACCCCGGCCTTCTCAGCACTGCATCCATCACCTAATCACCATCTGTACTCCAATCAATGACAGAGGAAGAAGTCTCCAGACTGCTCTTCACTGTTCGCCCCACCACCTGAGCCAGCGACCCTCTTTCCATATACTTCCTCCGATCCCTTTTTCCAGCTGTCATTACCCACCTCATCATCATCTTCAACCTTTCCCTGTCCTCTGGTATCTTCCCCTCTCCATTCAAACATTCTATCATATCCCTTCTGCTAAAGAAACTGTGTCTTGGCTCAACTGATACAGCCAACTACCGTCCTATCTCTAACCTCCCCTTCATCTTCAAACTACTTAAATGCCTGGTCTACTTCCGCCTCACCCGGTTTATCTCTGAAAACTCTCTCAACTCCCTCCTATCCGTTTTACGCTCCTTCCAATCGACTGAAACCACCCTTAGGGCTCAGTCACACGGGCGTTTTTACGCACGTAAAAACATTTGCACTGCGTGCGTCAAAAAAAAAACAAAAAAAAAAACGTGAGCATGTCCATTGCCACCTATATGTTCTATCTTTTGTAGGTGCGAAATCTTCTTGACGCATGCAGTGCGAACGTTTTTACGTGCATAAAAATGCCCGTGTGACTGAGCCCTCACAGAAGTGTCTAAAGAGCTGACAGCAACCAAGTCAAGGGGCGATTATTCCCAACTAATCCTCCTTGACCTGTCCTCCGCTTTCCACACTGTCGACCATGACCTCCTTCTCACTATGCTCCGCTCCATCGGCCTAAAGGACACTGCTCTCTCCTGGTTCTCCTCATACCTCTCTGACTGCTCTTTCAGCATCTCCTTTGCTAGCTCTACCTCCTCTCCACTTTCTCTTGCTGTTTGGGTCCCCTCGCTCCTCGGCCCCCTCCTCTTCTCTATCTATACAGCCCCAATCAGGCTAACCATTCGCAGATTTGGCCTCTAACATCACCTCTATGCTGATGACACCCAGCTTTACACCCCCTCCGGTGACATCTCTGCACCTTTCCTCTAAAACATCTCTGACTGTCTGTCTGCTGTCTCTAACACCATGTCCTCTCTTTTTCTCAAACTCAACCTCTCAAAAACTGACCTCCTCGTCTTTCCACCCTCTACCAGCCTACTTCCCCCCAACATCTCCATATCAGTGTCTGGCACCACCATAACCCCTAGACACCACGCCTGCTGCCTTGGGGGTCACACTGGACTCTGACCTCTTCTTTACCCCCCACATCCAATCTCTGGCCTGACTGTGATAGACATGATGATTAGTTAGTATAAAATGTCTATCGCTTTGTACTAAACTAGACGTATTATGTGTGTTTTGTGACTTCAGCCTAATGTGGAACTCTGCTGCATAAGGAAAGAGATAAATCACAGTGTTATGTTACTGCTTATGTGTTCATCTTGAGTGTTTTCCCAGTCCTCCCCATCCCCCACACAGGATCTTCTTCAACAAAGAGATATCTACTTTCAGTTTCAGGTTCGAGCACATGTTTGTAAGACAAAGACTTGCTTATACATTGGAGTTGAGAGAAGGTGGGCAGGAAGGAGGGGGGATTCTATATGATCCGACAAATGAGAATCCTATATGTTACTGATGTAACCTGTTGCACACCCATTGTATGCTGTACAATAAAAGGGGCCGTCTGGGTGTCTCTGCCCAGAGAGCCATTTTGGATATGAGACTGATCGCTTGTGTCTAATCTGCTCGATGATGTGTGCACCCTATACAATTCGGAAGCTACAAAATACCCCGAAACCTGCTGGAGAAAACCATATCCAGTTCAGTGGCGTCCCTGGGTGGGCGGGTGGATCTGTGAGGTCAGAGCCTGGAACGTATAGAGACCGGCAGATAGCATGTGGAACTCAGGGGCCCAAAAATCTACAGAACACGGTAAGATTGCTTTATTTTAATCTACCGATGTGAGTTGATTTCCAAATGCTAATCTGCCTGTATCTGATCCAGACTGGACCTTCACTGAAAGGCAGGTAATAACTCTAGTTCTGTCCACCCGATTATCACCATGTTACCTGTCTAGGGGTACTTTGTATGCTGTGGCTGCTATGTCTGAGACGGTTAAAAATTGTGTATACAAGACCAAGAGACAAATTCTGTGAGGGTTAATGTGTCAGAAGGGCGGACTCGGCTGTTTAAGTCTGAGGGAGCACGCCGGAGAGACACTTACTCCTAGGTAAACTAGTGTGAGGTTAGGAAGATTTATGATACGCATATTTACCTTTATGATTGAGCGTGTTATGTTCTCATATGTGAAAAGGTATATACGCGGGAATATAGCCGTGGTGTGACGGCTGATGTCTCCAGAATATTGTTGAGGTTTTGGTCATTGAAAATAATCGTCAGTCTCTGTGTATAGCTAAATGTCCTGTCCAGGAGTGCTCTTGGGGATTACTAGTAGACGGTGGGTTGATATAAAGGTAGATGAGATATATACCTTGAGCCGTTGTGGGTATTCTCCAGTAATCCCGTCTGTTTGGTATTATAGAAAGAATGTGCAGTGTTTATCATTGGGGGAGGGTTGCTGATAAGAGAGTGGACTGAAAGCTTTTCTCAATTAACCCTTCCGTTCCCGTTGTCTTGTATTTTGTAGAATTAATGTGCATTGTAATCTGAGTGGGAAAGAGAGGTTATATTGGAAGGATTTGAAGAAAGCAGATTTTACAAGAGGAACACTATTGTGTCCAGAAACTTCGAATAGGATAGAATAAGCAGGTAGAATAGAATGAGGGGTCAGTACAGGATGTTTTGGAGTATGCAAAACATGTAGAAACGTTTTACAAAGAAAAGAACCAGGAAAAGTTGCAGAAAGAAATGTCAGGTTATGGACAGATAAGCAGAAATGAGTATGCTAAGATAGACTGTAGAAAGTTTTCAGAAGATGAGCAGGAAGCCCAGCAGAAAGAAAGGTGTTTTTAGCTAGTTTTTTTGGTATAACGTAGTTAAGAGATTCAAGAGGAGAAAGCATGTAGTGGGGTATGTGTATTGCTTATGAACAATGTAATGCCTTTGTGTTGACTACAGCCCCTCCCTGTAATGGCGGCCGCGCTTGCAATGTTTACAACCCCACATAGTGTGACTCTGCAGTAAATGTGGTGAGCCCTGCCCCCACCCTGAAGTTACTTCCCCCCATGTGCTCACTTTCAGGGTGTGTGATGTTACTTCCGGTCCCTCCCCATCCGGGACAGGACCTGGCCCCGCCCCCTCCAGCGGCCATTTTGCCTCACCTGGAAGTGCTGCTGCCCCTGGCCCCGCCCCTTCCTCCGGTAGCCATTTTGCCTCACCTGGGAGATTTGTAGCCCCGCCCCTTTCTGCCTCTAGTGGCCATTTTGCTGCACTTGGGAGGCCTATATTCCCCAATGCCACTGTATCCAGTGCTAACATCATGATTGTCTGAAGTAAGGTCTTGTTTGACCGGACTTTGTTACACTCCAAGATGTGGCCACTTTGGATGTGTGATATGTTCAGGGAAACAAACCTTTGTGGAGATGCAGCTTGGGACATAGTAGATGACTAAGCTGGTTTATAGTGTATGGAAGATTGGAGTTGATGCATGGAGGACAGAGGCCGGGAATACATGACAGGGGACGCTCTTTCATGTTCCCAGGGGCTCTGTTTTCCACTGCCCGCTTCTCCAATGGATGCTCAGACAGATGATGTTATGGAAGGCTCCTACAGATGGAATAATTTCCCTATAGTCACCCAGCAAACTTTTTCACGCAATTTGATGAAGTAATTTTACTTTTTATGTGAAGAAAGAGGGACTGAATTGCCCAGAGTAGGATGTTAATTCATCCGTATTCTTTAGTTTTTCCTTAAGTCTTTTGTATATTCTAGTGTCAGTCTACACTGAAGCTATAATTATATTCCGACAGAAGAGTAAAAGTTAAACGCTGGACTTTCCCTGAGATACTATTACACTGGGTGACATAAAATTTTACTTGTGTTGCGTCCCCTTGTGTTAAAAAATGCTAACTGCGACCTGAAAGAAAAAAAATTTTTTTTTAAGAAGATTTTCGCTCAGACTTCGCTGCATACAATGTCACCTTGACCTACAAAGTGCTTGTTTTTGTGCCTTTTGGTTTACTAGTTTGAACGCAATTACTCTTTTTTCCATTGAGTATTCCGGTTCAAAAGGGGGGAGGCATAGGTGATCTGGGTCATAGATGATCTAGGTGTTGTAGATCAGCTATTGGGTTTAAAAAAAATAAAAAATAAAAATAAATAAATAAATGGAATAAGATAACAAGATTCTGAGCCATGTGAAATAGAACATCAACACGATTATTTAGTATTAATATAGAAAGAAACTGCAGGTATGCAAACAGTTACCGGAACCTCTGTTGATAATGCATATGTTGAGCTTTTTGCAGATGGTACCAGAGTGAGGACTGATGACTCCACATCGGATATGCAGTGGTCACACAACAAGATGTCCTAGAAGCAGAAGCTCTGCCTCCGCATGTCTCAGTACAAGAAGCGGAATTGAAGGCCCTCACTGAGGCGAGTAGAGTGGCGAGAGGTAAGACGGCAACCATTTACACTGACTCCTGGTATGCATTTGGCATAGCTCATGATTACGGCCCAATATGGAAGGCCAGACAGTTTTTTTACCTTAGCAGGACAACCAATTGAGAATGGTGCAGTGGTACAGAGTCGCATGGAGGCCCTACTTCTACCTGACAAAGTTGAGAGTTCGCACCGATTCCTACACTGGAGAGGCGAGAGACGACACCCTCGCTGACAGCATAGCAAAGGCAGCGGCCCTCAAGCCGTGGAAGAAAGAAGAAAAGATACTGACGGCATGAGTCAGTGGTAAAAAAACTTTGGACATTGATAAAAATTTGGACTATGATATGCTAAAGACTTTTACAGTTACAAGCCAGCAAGGAAGGAAAGAATAAATGGACTAATATGGGAGCAGCAGAAACAGGACAGCGTATGGTGAACAGTCAACAGCACTTGCCTACCACAGTTCCTGTATCCCATGATGGCCCAGCTGATGGACGGAAAGACCCACCTAGTAAAGCAGCAATGATGACGACGCTTGAAAGAGGACGGGCGACTTCTGGGTTCTCTGTAGCTGCTGCATCATTTGTCCAGTTTAGCATGATCTATGCCATGGGTAAGTCAGGGCAGAAGTAAATTTGCCACATCACGCTTGCCGGGACCACTCTACCCATTTCAGGGATTGGAAATTGACTACGTTCAGCTCCCACTTGTTGGGAAGTATGAATACGTGCTTGTTGTTGTTGATGTCTTTGCAGGTTGGAGGCCGACCCTGTTACCAAGGCAAACAAGTAGGTAACCGCAAAGAAGCTCATGAACGAGGTAAACTGTGAATATGGGGTACCAGAAGTGATTCAGAGTCAGACAGAGGTATAAACTTCGCAGGTGAATGTAACATGTCATGTCTGCTCTGGTGTATCCCAGGCCTTTTACATACTCTACCACCTTTAGAGTAGTGGAAAGGTGGAGAGACGTAGTGGCACGCTAAAAAGTAAGATACTTAAAAATGACGCCACTTTGGAAAGACTGTCATCCAATAGCCTTATACAGTGTTAGATATGAACCCAGGGGGATTATACATTATCTCCCTATGAGATTGTTTGGGCTAGCCCCAAGGCTAGGTCGTTACTATCCTCAGTAGTTACAATTACAATCTGATGTGTTGACTAAGTATGTGATTTCCATTGTAAAAGCACTAACCAAAGCCTATGTACAGGTGTTCTCTTCCAGACTCAGAGGCAGACACTGGGACACATATCTTGCAGCCTGGGGATTGGGTGTGCGTCAAGAAGTTCCTCAGGAAGCACCCTCCTGAGCCCCGATTTGATGGCCCCTACCAGGTGCTTCTGACTACTGCCACAGCTGTGAAACTAGCCGAAAGACTTACATGGATCCACGCTTCATACTGTAAGAAAGCTTCAGATCCGGGAGACCAGTCTTAGTTGTGCCAAAGACATTACTCTGGTTAGGGCTAGTGAGAGAGGAGAGTGGCAACTGGAATCCTTAGTCGGAAGAATATGGGGGTATGGTTACCTTCTGGTATAACTCGTCCAATGCTCAAGTAGCCGCATATTCCTTCGACTATTGTACTGTGGTCCCGTGTCTAGGCGCAAGATCCCACCGCAGGCCAGATTTAGCTCAGTCCAGCTGGTTATATGACTTACATACCCGGGGAATACAATATGTTTGCGCCACTGATAACGTCTGGGGAGAAGACTGCCGTTATTGGGGATTAGTGGGATGTAACACAGGAATAGACTGGTCCTATAAACCGCGAAGTGCCTTAAATAAGAAAGATAGGAGCGGGAAATCCCTAATTAGTCGTATAACCCTCCTTGAGAATAATAAGGACAGCAGGTATTGGAAGGCTGAACTTAGTATGCTGCTTGGTTTTAATGCGGTTTTTACATTAACCATGGGAGATCCAAGCCCGGGGGACGGGGGGACTTATAGTCTGGGGACATACCGGTACGGGAGGACAGATCCCTTAGGGAAGTTTAAAATAAGGGATATGGTAGATGCACCCGAATGGAAGCCTTCACTTAGTCCCGTGCCCATAATTAACCCCCTCCGTCGTAAGATAAAGACCTTGACGAACATGATGATCATAGCCGACCCTACCTTTGAGGACACCTTGACAGTAGCGACTGGCTACTCTGACCAGAATCTCTGGTTGGAGTTGATGAGGTACAATGCTAACAGGAGCAACAAGTCTAACTGTTGCGTGTGCGGTAGTGCCTGACTACACTCGGGGATGGTCCCCCTAAATCTCCCTGTAGATGCTGAAGAGTGGTTTATTAGTCTCTTCACGAACATTTCCGCTAATTACACTGTCCGTGAGAAGTGGAAGAAGGAATACTCTATAACTACTTAAGTGTTTTGCACCGGAGAGAGTATTACTGACTACCCTGGAAACTACACCTGCCAGGCAAATAGGCAGGGTGGAGGGAGATTTTTGGGGAACTCACTAACGGGTATTGCTCCTCCTACGGTACGATAGGAGGGGAATAGATGCAGAATCAGGTTCAGTCCTTAGGAGACGTTTACTGGCTTTGTGGAGACATGAGGTAGAGGACCCGCCTGGAGGGTAATTGGACAGGGGAGTGTGCCTTAGTAAAGCCCTTATGCTCCTCCACACCCTTTCGGACAACATTGAGGATAATGAGGTTACCCCCAATAGTTACTTTATCTCGATCCAACTCAGTCTGTGTTTTGTGGTTATCCTGTCATGTTGGTCTATCCTTGTTTTCCCCCAGTCGTCTCCACGACAGCACCAATGAGATTGCCTCCTCCTGGTAGGACAGGAACATACTGAGAGGTTAAAAGCTCCCCCCCTTCCCCACTTTCCTCAGTGTCTTCCTGTCCTGCCAGGAGGCAGGATCTATGAGAGGAGCTGGTGGAGAAACCAGCGAAAGTATACAGGCGGATCGGAAGGCAGTGGCTCACCCTGTCATCCCTTCGCAGCCAGACGACTCCCGGGACGCCACATCAGGGTGGTAACCCCCGGGCCAGGTTCCTCCCGCGGCGGCCCATGGGGGGTTCAAAGCGGGAGCCTCAGTCCCCCTCGTCCTCCGGCAGAAATTACAGCGCGGTGCTCCAGGAAGCCCTTTGACGGCAGGGGGCGGGGCGCCGCATCTCACGTCCAGCGCGATGACGTCATCGCGTCTGCATTAGGAGCGGAGGGGGCGGGGCTTAGCGCAGGAGCGCGAAAATTCAAATAGGAACCTGAGAGAAGCCAGAACACCAGCATCACAGGTCGCAGGGTGTCTGCAGCACTGGTATAAAGATGAGTGCTCCAGCCCCAGAGACAGCTGAAACCTCAGCCTCAGCGGCCGTAAGTAGCCAGTGCGGCAAAAATACAATGCAAATATCCAGTATGCTGTATATGGAAAAATTGCATGTTTACCCGCAAAAATGCTTTGTTTGTCAGGGGGATAAAAAAGACATCCCCCCCAGAACAAAACTGCGAAAGTGCGTGGAATGCGGGACGAGACTGCCAGCCACGTATCAGAGGCCTCTATGCAAGGCATGCGTGGCTAGGCTAGTCAGAGAGGAATCGGGGGGATTCCTGGATGACGTTAGAAAGCTGGTGAAGGAAGAGGTTCGATCAGCTCTAACGTCACTGCCGGCACCGCCAGCGAAACGCCAAAGAAAGGCGTATGTTCCCGAGGAGCCTTCTGAGTCCGAGAATTCCATCGGATCAGAGCAAGAGGAACAGGCGGCCGAAGAGTCCTCAGATGAGGAGGACTACAGGAAATATTTGTTCCATCAAGACGAGTTGACGGAACTAATTAAATCAGTTAGGGCTACGTTAAAAATAGAACAGCCCAGAGAGCCGCGGACCCGACAGGATGAGATATTCAGTGGACTTGGGGAGAGGCGCAAACATACCTTCCCGGTCCACAAAAACATCTCTAAAATAATTCAGAGAGAGTGGAATAAACCAGACGCAGGTTCCTACTCCGCTCGAGGCGTAAAAAGGAGATACCCCCTGGAGGAGGAAGCTTGCGCAAGCTGGGACGAAATACCTAAGGTAGACGTCCCGGTGGCCAAGGTAGCCAAGAGGACGACTCTTCCCTTTGAGGATGCCGCACAGCTAAAAGACCCCATGGATCGCAAGGCAGAGGGACTCCTAAAGAAATCATGGGAGGCAGCGGCAAACATCCTTAGGCCAGGGATCGCAGCCACTTGCGTGGCGCGGACCCTGGGGGTATGGTTAGAGCAGCTGGAACTACATCTGACCAACAAAACGCCGAGGGATCAGATCCTTAACTCCCTTCCCATCTTGCGCATGGCCACGAACTTCCTAGCGGACGCCGCGGCCGAGACCGTCAAACTCTCAGCAAAAGCCACAGCCCGCTCTAACTCAGCCAGAAGGGTGTTATGGCTGAGGTCATGGTCAGGCGACCTGGCCTCGAAAAACAAATTGTGTGCCCTCCCATTCTACGGCCAATTTCTATTCGGACCGGACCTAGATAAAATTCTAGAGAAGGCGGCCGACAGGAAAAAAGGGTTCCCTGAGGAAAAACCACAGAGAGTGAAGACCTTTCCCCGGGCCCCAATGCAGCAGCCCGAGGCCTACCGAGGCAAGGGCAAGACAGGCCGCTGGAGTTACCCCAAGGGGGGCAGAGGAAGGAATATCCTCTTCAACCCCCACCAGGGGGAGCCGAAGCAAAGACCCTGACGCCATCCCCGTAGGGGCAAGGCTGGGGAGCTTTGTGGATCAATGGGCCGCAATCTGCGGGGGCCCATGGATCCCAAAGATCCTACAGTACGGATACCAGATAGAGCTGGTGTCCATCCCCAGAAGGAAATTTATTACCACGCGAGCCCCAAAAAAACAGCTACAGTTAGTAGGGCAAAGCGTGCGCGACTTGCAACGGTTAAACGCAATATCTCCCATACCGCGAAACGAGGAAACCCAGGGCTATTACTCCAGGCTCTTTTTAGTAAAAAAACCCGGCGGGAAACACCGGACGATAATAAACCTGAAAGACCTGAACACCTGCGTCCGATACAGGAGATTCAAAATGGAAACCATCTCCTCGACAATAAAGTTGATCCCCAGAGGAGCCTACATGGCGTCCATCGATCTAAAGGACGCTTATTTTCACATCCCGATCCACAAAGATTCACAGAAATACCTGCGGTTCGCAGTGGACATGGGCGGAAGAATAGAGCACCACCAGTTCAGATGCCTGCCCTTCGGGATATCCTCAGCTCCCAGAATCTTTACCAAGATTATGGCGGAGGTAGCCGCCCACTTGAGAGAAAAATCGATCCTAGTAGTACCGTACCTGGACGATATTCTATTAATAGCAGAGTCCAAAAAACTCCTAACCAAACATCTGGAGACAGTGCTACAACTTCTCCAATCATTGGGATGGATTATAAACTGGGAAAAATCCAGCCTAGATCCCGGCAAGCAGAAGACGTTTCTGGGAATAACTCTCGACTCAGAATCGCAATGCTCCTACCTACCCGAGGAGAGAATACAAAAAATCCGCAGAATAGTCAAAACCTTCCTACGAAGACGATTCTGCACAATTCGGGAGGCAATGTCTCTCCTGGGGAGCTTGACATCATGCATCCCAGGAGTAGCATGGGCCCAGGCCCACACCAGAGCCCTACAGGCCGTAGTCCTATCCTCGTGGGACAAAAGGCAGTCCTCGTTAGGGGCAAGGATGTACATCCCAAACAGGGCAAAAACATCCCTGCGTTGGTGGACATCCCCAGAGAACCTGCGGAGAGGGGTTCACTGGCTACAAATCCCAGCCATCCACATCACAACAGACGCAAGCGCCTGTGGATGGGGAGCGCATGTGGGGAACCAATTCTTTCAGGGTCCCTGGCCTCAGAGGATAAAAGAACAATCCTCAAATTTCAGAGAACTACAGGCAGTTTGGCAGGTTCTACAGCAGTTGGGCAACTCGCTACAGAACCATCACATAAAAATACTGTCAGACAATGTCACCGCGGTCGCTCACATACGACACCAATGGGGCACAAGATCTCCCCCACTGCAAAGCATCGCACAGAAAATCTTTCACTGGGCGGAGGGCCGGATCCTCTCGATCACGGCAACCCACTTAAAGGGGACACTAAACGGAAAAGCAGACTTCCTCAGCAGGAAGCAGATAGACCCAGGAGAGTGGTCCCTCTCCCCAGAGGCATTCAGAATCTTAACCAACCGGTGGGGGACCCCACAGTTGGACCTCTTCGCAACCAGGGAGAACACAAAAGTAGGCAACTTTTTCTCCCTCCGGCCAGGAGATCGTCCGATAGCGGTAGACGCCCTAGGCCAGGACTGGGGACAAGGACTGGCCTACGCCTTTCCTCCCATACCACTAATCCCCAGGGTTTTACAGCACTTCAGAACCCAGGGATGCACGCTAATCCTAGTGACCCCCTTCTGGCCGAAAAGAAGCTGGTTCGGTCTTCTGACAACACTGAGCGTCCAGGACCCAGTCACCTTGCCTACCTGGACGGATCTTCTATCGCAGGGGCCACTGAACCACCCCGGCCTAGACAAACTCCATTTAACGGCATGGCTCTTGAGGAATCCTCGCTAAGAAAGAAAGGATTCTCAGAGAAAGTAGTAGAAACCCTAATGTCCAGTAGGAAAAAGACGACCCACCTGATCTACCAGAAGGTCTGGAGAAAGTTTTCCTCATGGAGACAGGGAAGGGATCGCGGGGATTCTATCCCCGACACTCCGCTAATCTTAGAATTCCTGCAGGAGGGCTTAGAGATGGGCCTCTCCCCGAGCACCCTAAAAGTCCAAGTTTCAGCCCTTAGCGCTATCTGCGACACAAAATTCGCAGACGATAGATGGGTCCACAGGTTCCTAACAGCAGCAGCTAGATTACGCCCTAGGCCCATAAACCTGTTCCCAGACTGGAACCTTAATTGGGTTCTAGGGGCCATGACAGCGGTACCATTCGAACCGATGAAGGCGCTACCTATAAGAATGCTTACAATCAAGACCATCTTCCTAGTAGCCATTACATCCGCAAGACGGGTTAGCGAACTACAGGCCTTGTCCATCCGCCACCCGTTTATGAAAATTGCAGACACCAAACTAATATTTAAAACAGACCCGGCCTTTATGCCGAAAGTAGTGTCAGATTTTCATAGGTCCCAGGATATAATAATCCCCTCATTCTTCAGCAACCCAAAAAACGAGGAGGAAAGAACCCTAAGCTGCCTGGACGTTAGGAGAGCAGTCCTAACCTACATAGATACGAGCCACTGGAGGCGGGACGACAACCTGTTCGTCCAGTTCAGTGGCCCAAATAAGGGTAGCAAAGCAGCGAAAAGTTCCATAGCCAGGTGGATCCGCCTGGCCATCATAGAATCCTATAAAGCCCTCGGGAAGGAGATCCCGTTAGCGCTTAAAGCCCATTCCACAAGGGCAGTAGCGTCCTCATGGGCCGAACACAGTTCAGCCTCGGTCGAGCAAATTTGCAAGGCCGCAGTCTGGAAAAAACCCCACACGTTTACTAAACACTATAGGGTAAAAGTGCAGCAGGACGAGGACATGGCCTTCGGCCGCAAAGTCCTCTCGGCAGCGATCCCACCCTAATAAACTTTAGTTGGTACGTCTCATTGGTGCTGTCGTGGAGACGACTGGGGGAAAAAGTGGATTATACCCACCTGATAATCAGGTTTCCAGTAGTCTCCACGACAGCACCCGTACCTTTCCCGCCCTATAAAAATAAAATAATAAATTTAAAAATAAAAAAACCCCGGTTAGGGGAAGAAATTTAAGTTTAGCTCCTGCCCCGGCAATTCGTTAGAATCCACTGAGGAAAGTGGGGAAGGGGGGGAGCTTTTAACCTCTCAGTATGTTCCTGTCCTACCAGGAGGAGGCAATCTCATTGGTGCTGTCGTGGAGACTACTGGAAACCTGATTATCAGGTGGGTATAATCCACTTTTTCCGCATAGGTACGGCGGTTCCTTCCAGTCTTGTCACTAGGTAGTGTAGGGTCAGGGTGAGGCGGCCTGGACGTGTTCACCATTAGGACTATCTCCAGGAGTGTGACACGTATGGGATACGATTGAACTGGATGATTGTGTAATCAAATAACTAGTTGCCGTATGAGTTAACCAGAACTTCAATGAACTAATGACCTGTCTGAATATTCTGCTCAATGCAGAATATTATCGACATATATGGTAAGACAGCAAGAATGACTCATAATATAACACAGATGTGATAACTTCATGGACAAAATATTCAATATATTGTGTTGCCAATCATCTACTACGCATGTCTAGAACCTGAATAGCCATATTAGAATGACGTATATACCCATAACTGCGCAGAAGCAGATATGCCACGTAGTGTAAGAACGGCATAAATAGCAGTGATCTTCAGGGAAGAGTCGGGACTCATCTTGTGGCCGTTAGACGTACCGGCGTACTCCCGGATCCTCTTGACAATCGTACCTGGAGATCCCCCGATTGCGGAGTGATGCTACAATATCCGGTGACGTATTGATGCTTAACTTTGTTACCCATGTGATCTCAATGCCTATATGTTAATTAACTATTTTACTTACATATACTAAAGAGTAAATAAACTTGTGTTTTATATTTGTCTTACCTCAGACTGTGTGCTTAACGGGTATGTTAATGAGGTTAAAAAATTGCCAAAATCTTGAGCAGGTAAGACATAAATTGGCGTAGTCTGGCAGGATATTGTTGTCTTTGGTAAGGTTATATTACTGTATAATTTGGTATTGTGACAGTGCTTCTCAGTGCACGGGGGGGTTGCTGTCGCCATATTAGATTTTTGGCCCATTGCCAAGGGGTTCAAATGGTTATAACTTTGCTTTGATAAGTGATAGAGTAATAATAGTAAATACAAATTGATAGTTGCAGTAAGTAGTCCTTGTTGAACCCATTGGCATACTGCCAAAATATTATAAGTTCTGTAACTTTGAAGCAGGACTTGGGAGATTGGTGCCAGTTTGCACGGTTGTGTCTAGCAATAAGCGGGACCTCTGTGCAAAATTTCACCAATTGGCACGTTGCCAAAATTTTCGGAGTTCTGTAACTTTGAGGCAGGACTCGGGAAATCGGTGCCAGTTTGCAGGGTGGCGCCTCGCCGTAAAGGGGACCTCTGTGCAAAGTTTCACCAGATTGGCACGTTGCCAAAATTTTGTAAAGGAGAACTCTGTGCAGAGTTTCACCAAATTGGCACGTTGCCAAAACTTTCGGAGTTCTGTAACTTTGAGACAGGACTTGGGAAATTGGTGCCAGTTTGCAGGGTGGTGCCTCGCCGTAAAGGGGACCTCTGTGCAAAGTTTCACCAGATTGGCACGTTGCCAAAATTTTGTAAAGGGGAACTCTGTGCAGAGTTTCACCAAATTGGCACGTTGCCAAAACTTTCGGAGTTCTGTAACTTTGAGACAGGACTTGGGAAATTGGTGCCAGTTTGCAGGGTGGTGCCTCGCCGTAAAGGGGACCTCGGTGCAAAGTTTCACCAGATTGGCACGTTGCCAAAATTTTGTAAGTTCTGTAAGGGGGAACTCTGCGCAAAAAGTTTCACCAATTGGCATTTTGCCAATAAGACAACAATATGTTTAGAAAAAGAACCAAGAAAGATAAAACTAAAATCGTTCAGAAAATAGACATCCCCGGCTGGTCCGAGGGTCCCTATGATATATTAGCTCAGGAGTTGATGCATAGTGGGCTTGCAGAATCATGGGATAGTAAGCTAAAAGATTCAGAGCCCCTCGATGTCGTTAAGGTACTCGAGGAGACCCCTGCCAAGGCAGGTGACGCAGTTCAGTTGGGTAGGAGAAATTGGGTATTGGCCTCAGCCTATAGGAATATCCATAAGAAGAAGTCCCAACTAATAAGAAAACTTAATCAGACGGAACAAAAGTTAGCAGAATCTGAAGGAAAGAGAGTGGTGTTGGAATGTAACCAAAGGCTGATAAAGGAAAAAATAGAACATTACCAGAATATTGCAGAAAAGGCTGTTGTAAAAGTTGCTCAGAATAAATATAAGGGGCGTAAAGGTAAAGTTGATAAGCGAAAGGTATCGAAAGCTATAGCTTCTGCTTCTGTGAACTGGGACCCAGATAAGTGGGATGGAGACTTATGGGATTCCTCATCTTCTTCGGGGGAGGAGGACTGGCATAAGGGGGATTGGGAAGACCCACCCAATCCAATAATTGATCCACCTGCTTTAAAACGTGCCCAGCCCATTAGCAGAAGGAAGGAAACTACTGAATATGGACCCGATACCCAGCCTATCGTAGGTCATGATGGGCAAAGGTTGCCCAGGTATGACGATCAGGGAAACTATATGTACGATGCCGATGGGAGACTGTTGGTGCAAGAAGAATTGGTGCCACATAGGCGCACCAGGCTTACCCTAGAGGATTTTTCTCAGTCAGAAGTTGATGATATACTGAGTAGATTTAGGCAAAGGCCTGGGGAATCTGACATACCATGGTTGGTCCGTCTATTTGAGCACGGGGCGACTGGGGTAATGTTGGATCCAAAAGATGCAATGAGATTTGTTACTCTAACTAGAGATCCAGTAATCAGTAGAAATTTTAGAGAATATTTTCCTAATCATCAAGGAGAAAGTGCTATTTCCCTGTTTAATATAGTAACCAATGGGTTTCTTAATAAATTCCCAACAGAGGCAGACATTCCAATCAATGACAAACCTTGGTACACTATCAGGGATGGCATTGAAAGGTTGAAGAAGGAAGCTATGAGGGTCTCATTAATTATCATCGAGCATATGGAAGATTATTTGGAGACTCGGCTGACAGCAGGAGTTAGAAATCGTTTAATTAAGACTGCACCTTCGGCTTATAAAGCCGTGATGATGACCCTACTTCTATCCATGACTAATGAGCCAATGTCTGCGGTCGTGGCTAGAATGCGGGAATTGCAAGATATGGGAAACTGGGATAGAGAGGAAAAGCGAACAGATCGTGATAGGTCTAGGAATCCTAGTTCCCAGGGGACTGGTGATTCAGGAGTGCCAAGGGTATCTCGTAGAGATATGTTTCAGGCTCTCCTGAAAGCTGGAGTCTCCAAGGACGCCATTGATGGAAAAGATACAGGTGATTTGTGGCGTCTTTATAAACAGAAGGTATTATCCAACAAAAAGGTGGATAAAAGGGAAGATTCAGTGGCCCCAAAAGCTTCTAAAAAGAGAGAGAAGCAGGTCACTAATTTAGAACCTAAGAAATTAGAATGGGAGGATTTTCAAAAGATCTATCCATGGAAGGAGATGGCTGCAATGGTAGCTAGCCAAGTGCAGGACCATATGAAGCCATCTGCTCCGCTCCTGGAGGAATCAGATTCTGATTCCGCATAGGTAGCAAGCCAAGCCCCTGTTTGGGTTAGGCGGGATGACAGACCCTATGTCCCGCTAGCCATACATTGGAAAGGGGGTAATGTCCAAAGGGTCCCAGCTTTAGTAGATACAGGGGCGGAGGCTACTCTGATTTATGGAAATCCCAAAAAGTTTAAAGGTCCAAAAGTTAATATTTCAGGATTGGGAGGAAAAGTTACCGAAGGAGTACAGACACAGGTAACTTTGAAATTGGGCAATTTGCCCTTACGTAAATACACGGTGTTAGTAGTACCTATTCCGGAATATATCATTGGCATAGATATTCTGAAAGGATTGACACTACACCTCGAAGATGGTAAGTTTGCCTTTGGCGTAAGGAAAATAGGGATAAAAGCTTGTCCAGTTACGGTGGGAAAGGTCAAAATGCCACCCGTACACATCCCTCCTGCAGGAAAACTGGTTGCTATGAAGCAATACAGAATTCCTGGAGGTCACAAGGAAATAGGAGAAACCATTAAGGATTTGGTCGATGCTGGGGTTGTGAGGCCTGCAACCACAGCATGGAACAATCCGGTATGGCCTGTGAAGAAGAGTGATGGGTCTTGGAGGATGACTGTCGATTACAGGGAGTTGAATAAACAAACACCTCCCTTGACGGCAGCTGTCCCAGACACCATTACAATTGTGGAGCAGATTCAAAGTCACAGTGGACAATGGTACGCTGTGATTGATATCGCACAAGCGTTCTTCACAATTCCAATAGAAGAAAAGGCACAAGATCAGTTTGCCTTTACGTGGCAAGGACGTCAATATACGTTCACTCGATTGCCACAAGGTTGGATACATAGTCCAACCATCTGTCACCGGACGGTGGCAGAACATTTGGATGAGTTTGATTTACCATCAGAAATGCAGTTTTCACATTATATCGATGATATAATGATTCAGGGACTGGATGAACAATCTGTAAAGAAACAATTGGACGGATTGTTACATCATCTGCGAGAAAAAGGATGGGAAATAAATGATAGCAAGGTGCAAGGCCCCTCTCAGACGGTGAAATTCTTAGGAATTCAATGGAATAAGGGCCATAGGGAGATTCTCCCTAAGGCAAGGCAGAAAATCTTAAATTTTCCCACTCCGAAAGACAAGAAGGAAACACAATCCTACATAGGATTGTTTGGATTCTGGAGACAACACATTCCGCATCTGGGGCAGCTTCTTGCTCCTCTTTACAAGGTGACTCGCAAGAAGTACGAGTTCACGTGGGGAGAGGAACAACAGGTTGCATTTGAGGCAGTAAAAGAAGCCATACAACAGGCTGTAGATTTATGGCCTTTACAAGATGGTGAGATAGAACTTCATGTATCAGTTCAGCATATGTATGCAAACTGGTCATTGTGGCAGAAGCAAGGGGGCAAAAGAGTGCCACTAGGCTTCTGGAATCGGAAATTACCAGATGCAGGAGAAAAATACACTCCACTGGAGCAACAGCTGTTGGCATGTTATTGGGCCCTGGTGGATACTGAACAATTGACGACAGGACACATAGTCCTTCTAAGGCCGCAAATACCCATCATGAGTTGGGTATTATCTAATCCAAAGTCCAATCGGATAGGACATGCCCAGGAGCAGAGTATCATTAAGTGGAAATGGTACATCTCGGAAAGAGCGAAAAAAGGTGAAGGAGGGATAGCTGCCCTGCATGAAAAGATAGCTGATATCCCTCCAGATGGTCAGGTTACACCAGTAGCGCAAATGGAGGAATCCCCAGTAAAGTGGGGAATACCTTACTCTGAGTTGACAGACTCCCAAAAAGAGCATGCTTGGTTCACGGATGGTTCGGCCAAGTATATCAGTGGAAGACGTAGATGGAAAAGTGTAGCCTTTAATCCAAAATTAGACAAGACGTTGGTCATGGAAGGAGAAGGTAAGAGTAGTCAATATGCAGAACTTTGTGCAGTATTCTTAGCTCTGAAGCAGGAACAAGGGCAAGAATGTCATTTGTATACGGACTCATGGTCAGTTGCCAATGGTTTGGCCACTTGGATCATGGGATGGAAGAAGAACGACTGGAACATTCATGGTAAGGAATTGTGGGGGAAAGAGCTTTGGCAAGACATAGAGGAATTCATTAGGAGTACCAAAAGTACAGTGTTTCATGTTGATGCTCATGTCCCTCTTGACTCATTGGAACGTTTATTTAATTCTCAAGCAGATGCGGCAGCATCGATTTCTGTTGCCATACAAGAACCTGACAAGGAAAAGGAAGCATGGCTTCAAGGTACAGCTGTTTGGGCTCACCAAAAAAGTGGACACTTGGGAGAGAAGGCCACTTACAGGTGGGCACAAGAAAGAGGTATCCCTTTGACAGTGGACATGATCAAACAAGTAATCGCGCAATGTCCAGTATGTCAACATGTGCAAAAACGAGAAGTGCCTCATACAGTAATGGGACACATAGGGAGAGGCCAGTTGCCAGCGCAGATTTGGCAGATGGATTTTGTAGGGCCCCTCCCTGAGAGCAGAGGATGTAAGTATATTTGTACAGCAGTAGATACATTCTCAGGTCTGATGGTGGGATTCCCATGTAAAACAGCAACACAATGGAGTACTTTACGTACTCTGGAAGTTATTACCCAGTATTATGGGACTCCCCTGCAGATCCAGACCGACAATGGTTCACATTTTACCGGAAATCAGGTAAAAGAGTATGCCAGTAAAAACAACATAGAATGGGTATATCATATGCCCTACTATCCACAGGCCGCGGGCCTGGTGGAACGAATGAATGGGTTATTAAAATCTACCCTGAAGAAGCTCACTGAGACCGACAAATATGGTCAATGGAGAGATAATCTGACTGCTGCTTTACAGATTATCAACAACAGGCCCATCACTGATTCTATGACACCCTTAATGCGCATGCTAACACCCAATCTCAGTATAGATGTAGCTAAGGTAGAGACAATCTTATACTGGAAAATTAATCCAGATGCGCAGGCACCTTATAGAGCCACTCCTGCCGCTGCAGGGTTGGATCTATACGCTCTTGATACGGTGGTGATAGCCCCGGGAAAGGTGAGTACTATTCCCACAGGGATAGGATGCAAGATCCCGGAGAATCACTTCGGGCAGATAGCCACTAGATCAAGTTTTGCTCTGAGAAGTGCAGTAGTCCTAGGCGGAGTCATAGATGCAGATTATCAGGGGGAAATTAAAGTAATCATGATAAATTTAGGAACAGATCCTCTGATAATAGGGAAAAAGGAGCGCATGGCACAGCTGCTATTAATACCAGTGTATCTGACACAAGTGGAAGAAGGGGCGGCTCCCACTGAACTTACAGTAAGAGGAGATAAAGGCTTTGGCTCAACTGATGTTACTAATGTAGGGGCCAAAATATGGGTTCAGAATCACCAAGGACCGCCCTCCCCGGCAGAGGTTATTGCTGTGGGGAAAGATCGAACTTTGCTTATTATGCGACCCGGAGTAGAGAAATGGGAATATGTCCCACAAGAAAAGTGCTATTTGCGGGAATAATGCTTGTTTCCTTGCCTTCTCTAGAATCACATAATCATTTTTGGAATCCTTGGCGTCATGTGTTCGGTGTTCGCAGTAGGTGATGCGTGGACGCCAGGGATCCGCGTCAATGACACCGGAAGGAATGATTATTCGTGGGGCTGGAGGAATTCAACCCGAACCAGGAAGCAAGACAACTTCACTTGTGAAGCCAACCAGAAATGTTATATCGTGAATATTACCTTTGATGGGACTATCTGGAGTGGAAATCCATTATCGCATATAAGTTCGACTTACCGTCCTTCATATGCATTGCATAAGGCAACGGGACAAATAAACATTACGTCACTTGTGAAAGTGTCCTGCTGTCAGAGACCAAAAGAGTTGCCATATCTCAATTACTCCCTGGTGATACAATATGTTCAGAATTGTACAAATACGGGAGTGCAGTTTTCATTTCCCTTAAATGAGACAGAAGTAATTACGTGTGGGAATGCAACGGAGATCGAGAATCGGGCCATGTGGGGCCAGTTCCTGGTATTCGTGAACATTAATGCTTCTAAAATAGATCCTGGACATATAAAAAGGGGTCCATCCACCTGTCGCATGGTGGGACGAGATGCTCAAAAGACTGTTATACAAGCCTCCGTGCAGTTTCCACCCTCAAGGACTTGTCCTACCAAGCGTTCCCGTCGAGCTTGGTATGATACCTTACTCGGAGGCTACGGAGCGCTTTCTGGGACTATTAATGGTTTTGATATAGAGACTTTAGCTAATCGAATGCATAACGCGGGAAGTGGTATTAAAGATGTGCTCACATTGCAGGCTAACTGGATGCCCACTATATGGCAGCCCTTTAGTATGCAAACGGATGTGGACACAATAATGCTTGATTTCCAAGATGCATCTAATAGGTTTTCATATGAAATAAATTCTAACATATCTAACTATGTTAATTGGTCAATATGTACCTTGCAGACCATTTATCAGCAACAACAAAAGAACACACTTCAAACTATGCTCATGACTGGCAATGAGCAAGTGTGGAGGACCGTGTTCAATCAGACTATAACTGAGACTGATTGGATACAGTTGGAGGCGCAGAAAATGGTTTGCAATGATATATTATGTAAAGGGACCATATTCATATACAATGTTACTAAAAAGAATGTGATGTGTAAGTTTGTAGTTCTCCCCTTACTTATAGGTGTTCCAGAAGATATGCATTTCTGGGTACCTAGATTTAACGGGATTTACATTGATGACCAAAATAGAACTCATGATTTATCATTGTGTGATGATACATTAGAGGGGACCATATGCAAGGTCCAATCGGCTGTTTATGAACCATGCTTATTACAAAATACGATCAATGTATGTGAATGGACTGTGCTGCCACTCACTTTTAAGATGATGGTTGAAATAGCCCCACAGGAGGTATGTTTGGCAAGTAATCAACCTGTTGTACCTGGGATGGTTGTCCCATTTTCAGGATGCTTGCGAAACGTATCTGCACTTGTTTGGGAAAATGAGACCTTTGTGTTATTACCCGAACAAGACAAGACAGTGGCTGTCAATTGGCAACCACTGCCTTTAAATGTGTCAAATTGGGATCTAAATTTGACCAAATTCAAAAAGTTGTTAGAAGACACAGAAGAAGTACAGCAACATATTAAATTGCTTAATAGATCTTTGGCAACGCATATTGTAAGTACTACTGTAATAGCTGGCAAAATTGTAAAGATGGGATCGGCTATTGCTGATGCCACGTCACACCATTGGTATGACATCTTTATGGGTTATTCATCATCTGCACAAACCACTCTTAATTGGCTAATACATCCTGTTTTGGTATTGGCCATAGTTGTAATACTTTTATCGCTATGGAATTGTTTCATGGCATATAAGGTATTCTGTAGAAAACCAAAAGTTTTAATGGTATCATACGGCAAATAGTGAATGATTAAGGACCGATTGTGACACGTATGGGATACGATTGAACTGGATGATTGTGTAATCAAATAACTAGTTGCCGTATGAGTTAACCAGAACTTCAATGAACTAATGACCTGTCTGAATATTCTGCTCAATGCAGAATATTATCGACATATATGGTAAGACAGCAAGAATGACTCATAATATAACACAGATGTGATAACTTCATGGACAAAATATTCAATATATTGTGTTGCCAATCATCTACTACGCATGTCTAGAACCTGAATAGCCATATTAGAATGACGTATATACCCATAACTGCGCAGAAGCAGATATGCCACGTAGTGTAAGAACGGCATAAATAGCAGTGATCTTCAGGGAAGAGTCGGGACTCATCTTGTGGCCGTTAGACGTACCGGCGTACTCCCGGATCCTCTTGACAATCGTACCTGGAGATCCCCCGATTGCGGAGTGATGCTACAATATCCGGTGACGTATTGATGCTTAACTTTGTTACCCATGTGATCTCAATGCCTATATGTTAATTAACTATTTTACTTACATATACTAAAGAGTAAATAAACTTGTGTTTTATATTTGTCTTACCTCAGACTGTGTGCTTAACGGGTATGTTAATGAGGTTAAAAAATTGCCAAAATCTTGAGCAGGTAAGACAAGGAGGGACATTGGTGTGGGTGCAGATTGGGGAGTCCTAGGCCGTGCGTACCTGTGCACACTACTAGTATTGTAACATTATACTAGAGCGAGAAGAGAGACCCCTGGTGGTAGTTTTGATCTACATGTATACATTGACGTCATAGGATAGCCAAGGGGGGTACCTGACAAGTTTTAAAAATTAGAGACCAAGTTAAAACTAGATTCGAGTCCATTTTCCTGATCATTATGGTAAATAAACGTTGACTGGATTAATTATGTTTATTATAATTAGCAGTGGTTTATAAATTATACTAGAGTCGCCTTATAGGGACTAGTCGACCAATAGGACCTACCTCGACTATGACTTTTCAAAATAGAATGGCCTTAGATATGACTTTAGCTAAAAAGGGGAGTGTCTGTAAGATGATAGGGGAGACTTGTTGTACCTACATCCCAGACGACACGTGACCCGCGGGTAAAGACGCAGTTGCCATTAAGAAGCTTACCGCACTAACTAAAAAGAGCTAACTTTTGGGACCAGTACTCGCCATGGATGAGCGGGTGGTAAAGGATCCTGGCACAGACGGGCGTCGCTGTTGTATGTGAACTGATGATTACATTTTCTGTTCTAGTCTGCTGTGTTATCCCCTGTGTCAGAGAGACCTGTGAAACTGATGCTGGAAAAGCCGCTCCCACAATGAGTTTGCTGGATGCATCCCCAGAAGGAGTGGACAAGTCCTACACCCCCTTGAAGACCCTAAATCGAACCTTCAACGCGCTCCAGTTATAGGCTCACGCGCAGAGAACTGTGAAAATCAGATAGAGAGTTAGAGAATAGACATTTTAAGGGGGGATTGTGATAGACATGATGATTAGTTAGTATAAAATGTCTATCGCTTTGTACTAAACTAGACGTATTATGTGTGTTTTGTGACTTCAGCCTAATGTGGAACTCTGCTGCATAAGGAAAGAGTTAAATCACAGTGTTATGTTACTGCTTATGTGTTCATCTTGAGTGTTTTCCCAGTCCTCCCCATCCCCCCCCCACAGGATCTTCTTCAACAAAGAGATATCTACTTTCAGTTTCAGGTTCGAGCACATGTTTGTAAGACAAAGACTTGCTTATACATTGGAGTTGAGAGAAGGTGGGCAGGAAGGAGGGGGGATTCTATATGATCCGACAAATGAGAATCGTATATGTTACTGATGTAACCTGTTGCACGCCCATTGTATACTGTACAATAAAAGGGGCTGTCTGGGTGTCTCTGCCCAGAGAGCCATTTTGGATATGAGACTGATCGCTTGTGTCTAATCTGGTCGATGATGTGTGCACACTATACAATTCGGAAGCTACAAAATACCCCGAAACCTGCTGGAGAAAACCATAATCCAGTTCATGACCTTGCCACCTACACTTTAGGAACATCGCTAACATCCATCTGTTACTGACCACGGACACGCTAAAGACACTTGTGGTCGCCCTCATCCACTCCCTGATACGGTATCCTACCCGCTGATATGCCAGCCTGGGTTGCCCTGGAACTTACCCGCTACCCCTGTCTCTGCGTACATGCCTCACTCCTGGCTAACCCCAGGCGGGCAACTGGGCGGTGGACCCTGCTTTCACTAGGGAACGAGAGGGGGGACTGGAGTACCAAGACAGAACAGGGTAGAATACCGACAGGAAGGGCATATGAAGAAAACCAGCAGGAAATACATGCAGACCGAGGCAGATGGGATAACCTGGCAGAAATAGCAAAAGCTGACAACAGGAGACTGACTGAGGCAGGATGAACAGAAACCAATAACTGGCAGTGAATGGACCCCACTGCCAGCCTAATAAACAGAAGCCTCCGCCCAGGGGTGGAGAGAGGGAGGCGACACCTCCCAGCAGAATCCCAAAACCATGGGCTCGTGCATAGAGCTGCACTCACAGGCGCGCGCGCACATCGCCGCCCAGACCCACGAGCGCGCGCACTGCGCAAACCAGCCACCCGCGCGCCCGACAGCCAGACAACCAGCCGGGGGATGCGCCCCGGCCGTGGGACCCAGCGCCCCGTTGCCCCGAGAGGACCCGCAGCCGCCGCATGTTAACACTCCCGACTCGACTACCGCAACTTGCTTGTCATGTTGGCTTGTCACGCGGCGCTTGCCAGGCTCCCTCCCTGGGGGACACACGTAGCCAAGGCCAGAGCAGCGCTGGGCCTCATCTGGACACACCTTGGAAGGGGATGCCCAATAAACTGGGGAAAAGAGGTTGAAGGGTTTGTCACATGTGCTGCCACCGTTCCGGTTACCACCCCCCCCCCCCTCCCGGCATGACCATTGGCAGGGAGAATAAATGAGCCACAGACAGTTTAAGTACCTCAGGTCCCCGGGAACGGTCAGGGCCTGGAAACAACTTTACTGACAACTTCACTTAAGTATTACAAGGCATAAATTCACAAGATGCTCAGGGAGGAAACTGAGGATGACAGCGGTCCTGCAGGCCAAGTTACCTGTCAGGTACCGCTCCTGGATGGGGAACACTCCGGAGGAGGATAGGGGTACTCCACAGACTCTCGGTCAGAGAAGCACCTCCACTCAGCGGGACTCAGACTTCAATACGCTTAACTGGGAAACCCAGATGATTCGGTACCTCTGCGCCAGGCCTCGACACACTGAACTGGCGCTCCGCTCACTCTCTCTCTTCCAGGAAAACCTTTCCTCTTCCTCCATTTTTAACACATGAGGGCAGAAGGTGCCTCTGTGCTTTCTCTAGCAGCTCTGGAAGATGGCAGACTCCTTCCCACTCTCAGGCACTCACATTTATACCTTCTCTCACACCTCGTGACAGGATAACATCGATACATTTACAGACAGGCAGCTCATGCTCTGCAGACATTAACCCATCACATGCTGCAGCTGTGCAATACAAACAACAGAGTGACAAGACATTACATGTATGACTTTATGGAGGGGGCCAGGAAGGTATGTACGGGGCCACTACATCCCCTCTCAATCCATATTAATTGCGGTAGCTAGACTCCTCTTCCTATCCAGACGCTTCTCAGATGCCTCTGCACTATGCCAGCCTCTGCACTACACCAGCCTCTGCACTACGCCAGCCTCTGCACTACGCCAGCCTCTGCACTACGCCAGCCTCTGCACTATGCCAGCCTCTGCACTGGCTGCCCATGTATTACAGAACTCAATTTAAACTCCTCACCCTCACTCATAGAGATTTCCATGGTGCCGCCCCACTGTACATCATCTCCCTCCTGTTCGTACACCACCCAGGCTGCACGCTGCGCTCTGCCAATATACTCAGGCTAGAGGTCCCCCTTATAAGAACCTGACACGCTCGCCTCCAGGACTCCACCAGAGCAGCACCGACCCTATGGAACGTTCCAAGCAGGTGTGGGGTCCTAGACTAATGATGTATACTAATGGACGGCGCATCAGGCAGTCAGAGAAGCTGGGGGGCTAACCTGTTCTCTCTCCAGGCCTGGAGGGCCGCTCCAATAGGTAACACTCAGTCACTATATAGGGGTACTATACCATGTATAGTATTAGCTCAGGCTGACGCTCCCTACAGACTCGGCCGCGGCTCCGAGCCGCCGCTCCCTACAGACTCGGCCGCGGCTCCGAGCCGCCGCTCCCTACAGACTCGGCCGCGGCTCCGAGCCGCCGCTCCCTACTGACTCGTCCGCGGCTCCGAGCCGCCGCTCCCTACAGACTCGTCCGCGGCTCCGAGCCGCCGCTCCCTACTGACTCGTCCGCGGCTCCGAGCCGCCGCTCCCTACTGACTCGTCCGCGGCTCCGAGCCGCCGCTCCCTACTGACTCGTCCGCGGCTCTGAGCCGCTGCTCCCTACAGACTCGGCCGCGGCTCCCTGCTGCCGCTCCCTACAGACTTGGCTGTCACTCCCCGTATCCAAAATATACTCACCGCGCCATTCTGGTGGTCCGGTACCGCAGAATCTGACCGGTGACGTCTCGTATACCGGCCACGTGGGCTTCTAATGTAGAACTCACTGATGACATCCCTGCCCGGCCTCTACTGGCTGCAGCGGTCACCTGGGTCATCAACCTACATGACCGCTGCTGCGGATGTAAGCAGAGGACCAGAGCGACGGCGGAGGAGCAGCGGGAGGTAAGTGTGTGTGCTGTTATATTACACACACCTCGGCCCCCCACTGCCACTAATGTTATAGTATGCCAAGAAACACTAAGTGATGGATCTGCATATACTCAGATCCTGGAGATTAGTGCCGCTGACCATCACCGCTGCTCAGCCCCAAGTACCGAGACTAAGCCCAATACATGACCGGAGCAACCAAACCTTAAGGAATCCCCAGCTCATCATCACCTACCTGCAGGAACGTCCTCCTCCACCTCACTCTTCCACGGGTGATCGCCCCTCCTCCTCTCTTCTTCTACCTCCACTTTAATATCATCTTCACCCTGATGTGTCATATGGAAGAATTCAGTACAATATGGTGGAGCGGTCGGGAAATCTAACCGACCGCCGAAATGTATGTCTGCAGGAGGAGAGAGCTCCACCCCCTATATAGAGAGAGCTCCACCCCCTATATAGAGAGAGCTCC
Source organism: Eleutherodactylus coqui (assembly GCF_035609145.1). Classification (NCBI taxonomy): domain Eukaryota; kingdom Metazoa; phylum Chordata; class Amphibia; order Anura; family Eleutherodactylidae; genus Eleutherodactylus; species Eleutherodactylus coqui. Next base: position 3,436,860 of record NC_089837.1, read on the forward strand.
ACCCCTACATAGAGCAGTACCAGAGAGCTCCACCCCCTATATAGAGCATGACCAGAGAGCTCCACCCCCCATATAGAGCAGGACCAGAGAGCTCTACATAGAGCAGGGGCAGAGAGCTCCATCTCCCTTTTGTACAGAAGGACCAGAGAGCTCCACCCCCTATATAGAGCAGGACCAGAGAGCTCCACCCCCTATATAGAGCAGGGGCAGAGAGCTCCACCCACAATATAGAGCAGGACCATAACTCCACCCCCTATATAGAAGAAAGAGCTCCACCCCCTATATAGAGCAGGACCAGAGAGCTCCACCCCCTATATAAAGCAGGAGCAAAGAGCTCCACCCCTATAAAGCTCAGAAAGCTCCGTCCTCTATAATGAGCAGTAGCACAGAGCTTTACTCCCTTTATATAGCAGGACCACCCTCTTATAAAGAGCAGGACCAAAGTGCTCCACCCCACTATATAGAGTAAGAGCAGACATCCCCACCCCCTATATAGAGCAGGAGCAAAGAACCCCAACCCCTATATAGAGCAGGAGCAAAGAGCCCCATCCCTATATAGAGCAACACCATAAAGCTCCACCCCCTATATAGAGCAGAACCAAAGTACTCCATCGCATTTTATAGAGCAGGAACAAAGACCTCCGCCCTCTTTTATAGAGCAGGACCAAACAGCTTCACTGTCCTATATAGAGCAGGACCCTATAGCTTCACCCCCTATATAGAGCAGGAGTAGAGAGCTCCACCCCCTATATAAAAGCAGGAAAAGAGAGCTCCACCACTTTGAAGAACAGGAGCAAAGAGCTCCATACCCACAAAGAGAAGGAGCAAAGAGCTCTACTTCTTATATAGAGCAGGACCAAATAGGTGCACTGTTCTATATAGAGCAGGATGAAAGTACCCCATCACCCTTTATAGATCAGGAGAAGAAAGCGCCCCCCCCATGTAGAGAAGGACAAATGAGGTCTTCCTGTATAAAGAGCAGACCCAAAGAATTATACCCCCTGTATAGAGAAGAAACAGAGAGCTTCATCCCCTACAAAGAGCAGAACCAAAGAGCTCTACCATCCTATATAGAGCAGGACTAAAGAGCTCTACCATCCTATATAGAGCAGGACTAAAGAGCTCTACCATCCTATATAGAGCAGGACTAAAGAGCTCTACCATCCTATATAGAGCAGGACTAAAGAGCTCCACCCCCTATATAGAGCAGGACTAAAGAGCTCCACCCCCTATATAGAGCAGGACTAAAGAGCTCCACCCTCCTATATAGAGCAGGAACAAATAACTCCACCCCTTTATAGAGCAAAAACAGAGAGCCCCGCCCTATAAAGAACAAGAGCAAACAGGTCCTCCCTTTATAGAAAGCAGGTCCAGAGGGCTCCAACCCCCCATAGAGAGCAGCAGCAGAGAGCTCACCTTCCTATACAGAGCAGTGGCAAATAGCTGCACCCTCTACACAGCTATATCATAGGGCACAGCACCATCTACCTGCTGGTTCTCCGGGACATCTTCCTTTGTACAGTCCTGGGAATACGGAGGACGGGGACATCTTTCTGGTGGGTTTTCCCTGCCGGCTCCATCTATGGAGATACACAGTGATGGAATAGCAGATGACGGGTGTATCTAGGTGACCCCAATGAGTCTCCAGTCCTTACACTGCTGATCAGCCCTTATATCCGGCTCTTCTGCTTCATCTTTAATCTCAACCTTAATGTCCATCAGATTTCCACCCTAAACAGAAAAGAAGAATGTAAAATGCTCTTTGGTTCCATCACTTTATGGTCAGATCCTGGTGAGTCCTCAGCGCCATCTACCTGCTGGTTCTCCGGGACATCTTCCTTCAGAGCAGGACCAGAGAGCTCCACCCACTATACAGTGCAGGACCAGAGAGCTACTCCCCTATATAGAGCAGGACCAAAGAGCTCCACCCCTTATAGAGAGGCGGACCAGAGAGACCCACCCCCTGTATAGAGCAGGACCACAGAGCTCCACCCCCTATATAGAGCAGGACCACAGAGCTCCACCCCTATATAGAGCAGGACCAGAAAGCCCCGCCCCCTATATAGAGCAGGACTACAGAGCTCCACCCCCTATATAGAGCAGGACCAGAGAGCTCCACCCCCCTATATAGAGCAGGAGGAAAGAGCTCCACAGCCTATATACAGCAGGACCACATAGCTCCACCCCCTATATAGAGCAGGACCACAGAGCTCCACCCCCTATATAGATGTACTAAAGGGCTCAGCACCATCTACCTGCTGGTTCTCCAGCACATCATCTTCAGGACGGTCTTGGGAATACGGAGGACGGGGACATCTCTCTGGTGGGTTTCTCCTCCCGGCTCCATCTGTGGAGACACACAGTGATGGAATAGATTATACATCCAGAATGTAGGTGACTTCATACCTGCCACCTCTTACCTGGTGACCCCGTGGGCGGGAACCCCTCCATCATGGCGGCCGTATACACATCCTGCCAGCCCTCTACAAACTCCCACTCTTACCTGGTGACCCCGTGGGCGAGAGCCCCTCCAGCATGGCGGCCGCGTACACATCCCACCGCCCCTCTACATACTCCCACTCCTCTTACCTGGTGACCCCGCCTCCAGCATGGCGGCCACGTACACATCCCTCTACATACTCCCACTCCTCTTACCTGGTGACCCCGCCTCCAGCATGGCGGCCGCGTACACATCCCCCCGGCCCTCTACATACTCCCACTCCTCTTACCTGGTGACCCCGCCTCCAGCATGGCGGCCCCGTACACATCCCTCTACATCCCCCCACTCCTCTTACCTGGTGACCCCGCCTCCAGCATGGCGGCCCCGTACACATCCCGCCGGCCCTCTACATCCTCCCACTCGTCTTACCTGGTGACCCCGCCTCCAGCATGGCGGCCGCGTACACATCCCGCCGGCCCTCTACATACTCCCACTCCTCTTACCTGGTGACCCCGCCTCCAGCATGGCGGCCCCGTACACATCCCTCTACATACTCCCACTCCTCTTACCTGGTGGCCCCGCCTCCAGCATGGCGGCCGCGTACACATCCCGCCGGCCCTCTACATACTCCCCCTCCTCTTACCTGGTGACCCCGCCTCCAGCATGGCGGCCCCGTACACATCCCTCTACATCCTCCCACTCCTCTTACCTGGTGACCCCGCCTCCAGCATGGCGGCCGCGTACACATCCCGCCGCCCCTCTACATACTCCCACTCCTCCATGGAGAAATAGACGGCCACATCCTGACACCTTATAGGAACCTGACAACACAATATCCAGTCATCAGCCAGAGCCCCCCGCTAGAATGTCCCCCCACATTCCCCGCAGTCACCTCTCCTGTCAGCAGCTCCGTCATCTTGTTGGTGAGTTCTAGAAGCTTCTGGATCAGGGAGTGAGGATGGATGATGGGAGTCGCTGTCTTCTTCACTGCTGTGTACTCCTGTGGATGGAGGGAGACGCTCAGGGATGGCACAAATACAAGACAGATGGGAGGAATGGAGGGAAGTTCACCTCTCCGGTCAGCAGGTAGATGATCTCCCAGGTGACGGCTAATATCCTTCCGCTCATCTCCGTGCCGTCCATCGGGGCCTGAGGAGAGAGAGGTCACAGGGTACCGGCTGATAACAGAGAGCGCAACCCCTGTACTGCTGTATATATATATATATCCTCTGATACCGGCTGATAACAGAGAGCGCAACCCCTGTACTGCTGTATAAATATCCTCTGATACCGGCTGATAACAGAGAGCGCAACCCCTGTACTGCTGTATATATATATATATATCCTCTGATACCGGCTGATAACAGAGAGCGCAACCCCTGTACTGCTGTGTATATATATATATATATATATATATATATATATATTCTCTGGTACCGGCTGATAACAGAGAGCGCAACCCCTTTACTGCTGTATATATATATATATCCTCTGATACCGGCTGATAACAGAGAGCACAACCCCTGTACTGCTGTATATATATCCTCTGATACCGGCTGATAACAGAGAGCGCAACCCCTGTACTGCTGTGTATATATATCCTCTGATACCGGCTGATAACAGAGAGCGCAACCCCTGTACTGCTGTATATATATATATATATATATATATATATATATATATATATATATATATATCTATCCTCTGATACCGGCTGATAACAGAGAGCGCAACCCCTGTGCTGCTGTATATATATATCCTCTGATACCGGCTGATAACAGAGAGCACAACCCCGATGTCAGCTTACTGTACTGCTGTGTATATATATCCTCTGATACTAGCTGATAACAGAGAGCAACCTCCGATGTCAGCTTACTGTACTGCTGTGTGTGTGTATATATATATATATCCTCTGATTCTGCCTGATAACAGAGAGAACAACCCCGATGTCAGCTTACTGTACTGCTGTATATATATATCCTCTGATACCGGCTGATAACAGAGAGCAACCCGATGTCAGCTTACCGTACTGCTGTAAATATATATCCTCTGATACCGTCTGATAACAGAGAGCACAACCCCCATGTCAGCTTACTGTACTGCTGTATATATATATATCCTCTGATATCGGCTGATAACAGAGAGAACAAGCCCTGATGTCAGCTTACTGTACTGCTGGATATATATAGCCTCTGATACCAGCTGATAACAGAGAGCACAACCCCGATGACAGCTTACCGTATTGATATATATATACATCCTTTGATACCGGCTGATAACAGGGAGCAACTCCGATATCAGCTTATTGCACTGCTGTACATATATATCCTCTGATACCGGCTGATAACAGAGAGCGCAACCCCTGTACTGCTGTGTATATATATCCTCTGATACCAGCTGATAACAGAGAGCGCAACCCCCATGTCAGCTTACTGTACTGCTGTATATATATATATCCTCTGATACCGGCTGATAACAGAGAGCGCAACCCCCATGTCAGCTTACTGTACTGCTGTATATATATATCGTCTGTTACCGGCTGATAACAGAGAGCACACCCCAGATGTCAGCTTACTGTACTGCTGTGTGTATATATATCCTCTGATACCGGCTGATAACAGAGAGAACAACCCTCATGTCAGCTTATCGTACTGCTGTATATATATATATATCCTCTGATACCGGCTGACAACAGAGAGAACAACCCCCATGTCAGCTTACTGTACTGCTATATATATATATCCTCTGATACTGGCTGATAACAGAGAGCGCACCCCCCCCATGTCAGCTTACTGTACTGCTGTATATATATATCATCTGTTACCGGCTGATAACAGAGAGCACAACCCAGAAGTGAGCTTACTGTACTGCTATATATATATATATATATATATATATATATATATATATATATATACACATACATACATACACACACTTATGTATCCTCTGATACCGGCTGATAACAGAGAGCACAACCCCCATGTCCCCTTACCGTACTGCTGTATGTATATATCTTCTGATACCGGCTGATAACAGAGAGAGAACAGGACCTGCTCTCAGTAGACTGCAGGAGCTGAAGGACCTGTGATGACATCAGTGTCATGTGATCAGTGGGCGGGGCAGGTCTGGTGAGGTGGGCGGGGTGTGATGACAGTTGGTGTCCTGTTAGCCCCGCGCACACCAATCATGTGATTGTTCTCAGTAATCTTGTAGATATGAGACCTTTTATGTCCCAGCATCCTCCAGCCCTACTCAGGGGGCTTCCTCAGGCATATGGAGTAGATCAGAAGAGGCGTATATATATATACACACACATATATACATATATACAGACATAGACATACAAGGCAGACGTGGGGGGGTTATTTAGCACACAACAGGATGACCAGGGAATAAATACTTAATTAGTCCACTGATAAAGATGTGACAGTTGGTACTACTGTATCTTGTCTCCACCACAAGTTCGGGTGGAGACCTAGTGATGGGCTGTATCCGCCCAGAAGTTACTACTTACAAGGTCCTAGCAGCGTGTGTGGTGAGTTATGGTTGGGATGGAGAGTTAGGTTCACTGTTAGGCTTACATTATTAGCTGTAACTGCTTCAGGTGAGAGCGGCGGCCGCAGTAACTTAACCCTAACCCTCACCCTCCATCCATTCCAGCCAAAAGCTATTGCCCACACTGCTAGGACCTTGACGTCCGTGTCACCTCATCTCTCCTCCAGCCTCTACTGAATGGCAGCCAAGCTGTTGGTAGCCATTAAGAGAGAGCAGCCCCCACTTTAGCGGTGCAGGAGGACGACATGAGCAGCTATGAGCGCAGGAACCGTGACCGGACAACGGAGAACGGGGGTGTGAGTGGCAAGAGCCGTGACGGGAGACTGGAGGACCGCAGGACAAGGGCGAGCAGCAGCGGGTTGACTGACAGGAGCCTGGAGGGCCAGGAGTCCGTACATGACTGGAGGCGTGAGGGGAGAGAGGAAGACCAGAGCACAAGCGTTAGCGATGGGGTCACTGAACACAGCCAGCGGGGACAAGGCACAGTGGTGGAGGGGTGAGTGAGGAGTAGGAAGCACAGTAAGCAGCCAATCAGGAACTGGGGGCGTCACCTGGCTGTCAAGCAGCCTAACCCCTGTCTACACCCATCACTTCCAGTGGTGACAAGATACAACAGTACCATGACAGTTTTTTGGTGTCTAGATTGGTATAAAGGCCCTTTTAGACTGGGTTATTATCGTTCCAGATGTTCCGGCTCCCGCTGAGTTTTGAACGATGATCGTTCCATGTAAAAGCAGGAAGTGACTGAGCGAGCGTCAGCATGCCTGAAAACCGAACGACAAGCCAGTCAGTGTAACCAGCAATCAGTAGTGAGCGGCCGCTGCTAACACTGAATGGAAGCGGGCGGTGGAGAAAACTCTCCTTCAGCCGCCTCCCTGGGGGCTGCACTGTCGGCGATCCTCATCCTGTGTAACAGCACCGCAGCGAGGTCACACGGGGGTGAGTGTCCGGCCTCGTTAGCCTCACAGCTCGTCCCGTGTAAAAGAACCTTATCACATCCGTGCAGCACAAGAGCGCCACACCCAACACAGTCACAGGGTAGCGTTTACACGGAACACAAAAAGAATACAGCAAGCAAGGCAGCTCAGTCAGCACCACTGCAGGGAAATAGGGAGCCCCTGCCTAAAAGCAGAGTCATTGTCCCGATAAGGACAGCCCCGCTGTCTTCAACTGGGCCCTGACTGTCCCTGACAGGAACCCCTGGAGAGCTGCGCTGACACAGGAAAGCAAAAACACCAGTACCTAACTGAATAGGAAGCTTTACACCCAGGCGAGAGGCTCCAAGCTACATCAACCGCTCCTCCAGAGAACTGCACAAACAGCAAGGGGGAAAAGGAAGGGGTAGGTATATAAAGCACCCCACACCTGCTGATAGGTAGAGCAGCTAGAGAACCCCAAACCCTCTCTCCAGGTATAACACATTGGTAGCATACAAATATGCAGCATACTGGAGATAGCAGCCGGCAACCTTTGCACAATGTGCATTAACCCAAGTCCTGCATAGTAGCAGGGTGACAGGTCTGTCCCTGCATCGTGGCCACCATGCCACAACATCGTCATGACCATCAAGCCGCGACAGGCCTTTAAGGGGTCACCAGGCCTGCGTGTTATCTCTACTATAGAATTCTCATATTCTCCACTGATGCCAGAACCTGCCTCTGAGGTTCAGTCGGGTCTTGAGAGTCAATGATGGTTGTAGAATTGTTCTCCCCAATTCTTCTGTAACTTTGGGATCTGAAGTTACCTTTTTATAGTAACTTTCATATGTTGTATGTTGTGTCCGTGACTAGAACGATGCTCGGCCGCAGGGAATTCCATCCTTCTCTCTGTAATTGTGTGGTGATGAAATCTCATCTCTGCTCCAAGTTTTTTCTTTGTTTCCCCACATATCTCCTGCATGTAGCCCACGTATGTAGCTCAAGCATGTAGCTCACGCATATAGCCCACACATGTAGCTCACGCATGTAGCGGTCAAGTGCTGTGTTTTTATTTTTATTCCCTCACTCTGTCTCCTCGCGATGTGTCTCCACCCATTCGCTATGCATTGTGTATAGACTGTGCTGCATACGCTGCCCATAGTAGAACATCGGGATCATGCTGCCCATAGTAGATTACCAAGCTTACGCCACCCGGTACAGCATGCTGCCATCTGTTTCTCACACACGTGAATGGATCAGTGAAAGTCCATTTACTTTTTTCACCGTGCATGACAAGTGGTGAGGACATGAGGCCTTAAGGAGAGCCCCTAGGACAGTGGTGGCGAATCTATGGCCCGCCTGTAAGAGATGCTACTCCTTACTACGGTAGTACAACAAGATTAGGGTGACCAGATATTCCGATTTAGGCAGTGCAGTTCCTACTTTGGGACTCTATGTCCCGTTGTCCCCAGCGTGCCTAAGTGACAGAGTCTTTCCGGATGTGGGGTCATCATGAAGATGATTACTAACCGGGGTGCCATGGCTCCCCAGCTGGTGATCACTCAGACATGCTGTTGCAAGTGCACAAACCGACGTCTTTGTGTGCATCCGGAATCCTCCTCCCCCGACCTCTCCTCCTTGGCTCGGCAGGAGGAGAGGAGAAGGGAGGAGTCGTCCGGGCACATTTACTTCTGCCCGCAGCAGCACCGATCCTAGCACTTGGATGACAAGCAGGAGGTATGTATATAGGTCTCAGAGGGCACTATTACTACTGTTAGTGTAGCAATAAAGATTGCTAAAAAGCGTCTTTAGGTTTACAAACTAATTGTTTACATTTGAGCTCAAAGCAGCTTGCAGAACGCACAGGCATTGGATGGGATTGAAAGTCATCATGTTTCTTCCAGTAACAAGCAGCAGTATATATACAAAGACATTTACTATGAGGCTAGAACACGCCTCACTTGTAAGAATTACAATTTACTAGAATTCGTTTATTATCATTGGTTGGTAAACCTGAACAGGAAAATTAATATCTTCATTGTCAAGCAGACTTCTCTCAAGTGGAAGGAACTATGTGTAATAGGCTTCTCAAGACACAATGTACAAAACGTATAAACAATAAGATATAAGTCCTTCCCAAGAAACAAGTTGTGCTGACATGAGACTACCAGTCTGGATATTTTATCTCCGCAGCATAGGACAAAATCCCTATGCAAAATTCTTGTTAAAGGAAAAACACAATGACACGACAGAGACAGAGGCGTAGAAGATGGAAGACGGATGCAGAATGTTGGTTCATTCACCTGAATAATATACCCTTCACAGGTGGACTAGCTACAGTTATATTTTATTACATTGATTAAAAAACCATATGTGGGGTAAAAGGACACAATTGTGAACAGAAATCATACATAACACTTATAAGCAGCGCCAGGTGCTGTGACAACCACCGCTATGACCATGAGGTGCTGTGACAACCACCGCTATGACCATGAGGAGCTATGACAACCACCGCTATGACCATGAGGTGCTGTGACAACCACCGCTATGACCATGAGGAGCTGTGACAACCACCGCTATGACCATGAGGTGCTGTGACAACCACCGCTATGACCATGAGGTGCTGTGACAACCACCGCTATGACCATGAGGAGCTGTGACAACCACCGCTATGACCATGAGGAGCTGTGACAACCATCGCTATGACCATGAGGAGCTGTGACAACCATCGCTATGACCATGAGGTGCTGTGACAACCACCGCTATGACCATGAGGTGCTGTGACAACCACCGCTATGACCATGAGGTGCTGTGACAACCACCGCTATGACCATGAGGTGCTGTGACAACCACCGCTATGACCATGAGGAGCTATGACAACCACCGCTATGACCATGAGGTGCTATGACAACCACCGCTATGACCATGAGGTGCTGTGACAACCACCGCTATGACCATGAGGTGCTGTGACAACCACCGCTATGACCATGAGGTGCTGTGACAACCACCGCTATGACCATGAGGAGCTATGACAACCACCGCTATGACCATGAGGTGCTATGACAACCACCGCTATGACCATGAGGTGCTGTGACAACCACCGCTATGACCATGAGGTGCTGTGACAACCACCGCTATGACCATGAGGTGCTGTGACAACGACCGCTATGACCATGAGGTGCTGTGACAACCACCGCTATGACCATGAGGTGCTGTGACAACCACCGCTATGACCATGAGGAGCTGTGACAACCATCGCTATGACCATGAGGAGCTATGACAACCACCGCTATGACCATGAGGTGCTGTGACAACCACCGCTATGACCATGAGGTGCTGTGACAACCACCGCTATGACCATGAGGTGCTGTGACAACCACCGCTATGACCATGAGGTGCTGTGACAACCACCGCTATGACCATGAGGTGCTGTGACAACCACCGCTATGACCATGAGGAGCTATGACAACCACCGCTATGACCATGAGGTGCTGTGACAACCACCGCTATGACCATGAGGTGCTGTGACAACCACCGCTATGACCATAAGGTGCTGTGACAACCACCGCTATGACCATGAGGTAGCAACTATGACTTGGATACTTCACTATTTAATAGATTTTCAGTAGGGATGAGCGAGCATACTCGGTAAAGCCCTACTCGTCCGAGTAATGTGCTTTATCCGAGTATCTCTCTGCTCGTCCTGAAAGATTCGGGGCGCTCCGCTGCTGACAGGTGAGTTGCGGCGGGGAGCAGGGGAGAGCGGGCGGGAGAGAAGGAGAGAGAGATCTCCCCTCCGTTCCTCCCCGCTCTCCCCTGCAGCTCCCCGCTCCGCGGCGCTCCCCGAATCTTTCAGGACGAGCAGACAGATACTCGGATAAAGCACATTACTCGGACGAGTAGGGCTTTACCGAGTACGTTCGCTCATCTCTAATTTTCAGTACTAGAAGATCCAACAGCCTAAGGTCTCTGGTGTTGTAGTTATGTGGGGTACATAGATGGTCTATAGCTGATCGTGTGGCAAGATGACTATTGCTCATAGCTTATAGCATACACGAGGACATCAATAATTATGGACCGGAGCGTTTCTCTTGAGGTCACAGAACATCAGGGATCCCCAATAGACCTCAATAAGTGAATTTAATGATATAATGTCATTGGTAGAGTCAATGTACAAGGAGCGCAGTGCAAGCTGCCACAATTATATCAGTTACCTAATGCATACCTCTCCACCCACATACCAGATGGCTAGGCATTAGTAGAGGGTGTGGGTTGTGACAGCTTAGTGTGCTTTATTCCAACACAGTCAGGAAACCAATATCGGAGTACCATAACTCCCCAGTAGGTCTTCTACGGAAGTTTAACCAGATTCTGTAGTTTCCCTCTGTTGGACAAAAAGGGGTTAAGATGAGCTACAAAGAGGCAGTTAGCAAATAGCCCTGCTGGCCCCAGCACCATGCTAACAACTATCCTGTCCAAGAGCCAGTGAACCATACTATTCCTGCCTGTACGAAGCCTTGTGGGGGGGAGATAAAGTCAATTTACTAGAACTGATGACTGTCTTAGCATTACTGTCATTCATGCTCAGAACCTACAACCTCGCCCTCCACCACGCCAAACAAGTCTATTTCACCTCTCTAGTCTCCTCATTATCGCACAACCCTAAACGGCTCTTTGATACTTTTCCCTCCCTTCTCAGCCCTAAACCGCAGCCCCCGGTGACGGATCTCAGTGCTGTAGAGCTGGCTGCCTACTTCAAAAAGAAAATTGATGACATCCGTCAGGAAATAACTTCCCAATCCCAGACTAGCCCTGACCCTAGTCTTGTCAGCCCTGCATCTAGTTCCTGCTCACTGTCTGTACTCAGACCAACAGAGGAAGAAGTCTCCAAATTGCTCTTCTCTGCTCGCCCCACCACCTGCGCTAGCGACCCCCTCCCCTCACACATCCTCCGTTCCCTCTCCCCTCACACCTCCTCCGTTCCTTCTCCCCAGTGGTCATCTCCCATCTCACCACTATATTCAACCTCTCTCTGACCTCTGGCATCTTTCCCTCTTTCAAACACGCCATCATATCCCCACTGCTAAAGAAGCCAACTCTGGACGCGACTGATGCTGCCAACTACTGACCCATCTCAAACCTCCCCTTCATCTCCAAACTACTAGTACGGCTGGTTTACTCCCACCTTGTAAGCTACCTATCAGAGCACTCTCTCCTAGACCCCCTACAGTCTGGCTTTCGACCTCAACACTCGACAGAAACTGCCCTTACAAGGGTATCCAATGACCTACTGACAGCCAAATCGAGGGGCGATTACTCCCTACTGATCCTCCTCGACCTCTCCGCAGCATTTGACACTGTTGACCACAAACTCCTCCTCAGTATGCTACGCTCCATTGGCCTAAAGGACATTGCCCTCTCCTGGTTCTCCTCCTACCTATCTGACCGCTCTTTCAGTGTCTCCTTTGCTGGATCCACCTCCCCTCCTCTTCTCCTTGCTGTTGGGGTCCCCCAGGGCTCAGTCCTCGGCCCCCTCCCCTCCTCTTCCCCTTGCTGTTGGGGTCCCCCAGGGCTCGGTCCTCGGCCCTCTTCTTTTCTCTATCTACACAGCCCCTATTGGACAAACCATCAGGAGATTTGGCCTCCAATACCACCTGTATGCTGATGACACCCAGCTATACACCTCTTCCCGTGACATCTCTGCACCTTTACTCCAAAACATCACTAACTGTCTGTCCGCTGTCTCTGACACCATGTCCTCTCTGTACCTAAAACTAAACCTCTCTAAAACTGACTTACTGGTATTTCCACCCTCCACTAACCGACCTCCTCCTGACATCTCCATCTCAGTGTGTGGCGCCACCATAACTGCTAGACAACATGCCCGCTGCCTTGGGGTCATATTTGACTCTGATCTCTCATTTACCCCCTACATCCAATCTCTCGCCCGAACATGTCAGCTGCACCTCAAGAATATCGCAAGAATCCATTTTTTTTTCACTGTAGACACGCTAAAAACACTTACTGCCGCCCTCATCCACGCACGGCTCGATTATTACAACTCGTTGCTGATCGGTCCCCCCGCACCAGACTCTACCCTCTCCAATCCATCCTGAATGCGGCAGCCAGGCTCATATTCCTGTCCAGCCGCTACTCGGACGCCTCTGCCCTGTGCCGGTCACTGCACTGGCTGCCCGTTAAATACAGAATTCAATTTAAACTCGCTACCTTCATCCACAAAGCCCTCCACAGCGCAGCGCCCCCCTATATTGTATCCCTCATCCACAGCGCAGCGCCCCCCTATATCACCTCCCTCATCTCAATACATCAACCAGCCCGGGCTCTCCGCTCTGCTACCGAAACCAGACTGAGCGCCCCTTTAATGCGAACTTCTCATTCCCGCCTCCAAGACTTCTCCAGAGCAGCACCGGTCCTCTGGAACGCACTACCAAAGGCTACCCGGGCAATCCAGGACTCGCAGAACTTCAGGCGTGCTCTAAAAACGCACCTCTTCAGGGAGGCATACCGCATTCCCTAAACAAACCCCTCTGTACCCCCCTGATAACATGCTCCCTGACCTACTGACTGCAATCCCTGCTAGCCATCATAAACCGCTCCTGCAGTCATACTGCTTCTGCCGTCACACGGCTAAATGTCTGACCATTGTCTATGAGTATAACATCCCTCACTCTCCACCCCCCATACCGTGCCCATCTCCACCCCGCCATACAGTGCACATCTCCAGCCCCTTTACCTTCTGTATCCCCCCATTACTTGTAGTATGTAAGCTGGTTGGAGCAGGACCCGCACCCCTACATCAGCTGATTACTATGTAACCGTGGTTCTGTAATGTTTGTACTTCTGTCTTTCTGTATCCCCCTGTCTATGTAAGCGCTGCGGAACATGTTGGTGCTATACAAATAAAGTTTTTTATTATTATTATTACTGTCTGACCCTATTCATTAGAAGGCTAATACTGGGAATCCCTGATGTTCTGTGACCGTCAGAGAAACGCGTTGCTCATATTTATTGATTTCCTTGTGTATGCTATAAGCTATGAGCAATAGTCATCTTGCCACATGATCAGCTATAGACCATCTATTTACCCCACATAAACTACAACACTAGAGACGTTAGGCTGTTTGATCTTCTAGGATCTATGAAAGATGTATACAAGATGGATTCACTACACTAACACTACTAAGGCCACTGTGAGGGTCACTATTTATACTGGGGCCGATATAGAGGAAATAATTACTACTGGACCACTGTGGGGGAGACTATTAGTGCGGGGGCCAGTATAGGGGACACTATTACTACAGAGGCAACTGAAGGGGTCACTCTTACTACTGGGGTTAATATATCTTTCCAATTTATCAAATGGAAAAAGGGGGAAATATCTAAAAAATAATATAATGGGGTCTGCAGAAACTGTAGGACAAGTGTCAGAAAGGCTAAAGCTGATAATGAATTGAGGCTTGGAACAGAGGCCAAAAGCAATAAAAAAGGATTTTGGGGGTCAAAAGCAAAAGAAAAGTCAAAGATGCTATTGGATGCTTACAAGATGAAAATGGTGAATTGGTTAAAAATGATGTTGAGAAGGCTGAACTTTTAAATTCCTATTTTGTACCTGTTTTCTCTCAGAAAGTAGATGGGACATCAAGCAGAGAGATGGTGAGGGAACACTTAAATGAATTCAAGTCTCAAGGTCCAAATGAATTACATCCTAGGATACTAAAGGAAGCAGCGGAGGAAACTGCTGAACCACTCAACATAATTCCTGGAGAACAGGAGAAGTCCCAGAAGATTAGAAAAGGGCAAATGTTGTCCCTATCTTAAGAAAAAGAGAAGAAGGTGGATCCAGGAAACTACAGGCCTGTGAGTCTGACTTCTATACTGAGAAAGATCTCTGAACAAATTATTAAACAGCATGTATGTAAGTACTTGAATGAGAATGGAGTAATTAACAAGCCATGCTAGACTAATCTATTTTCCTTCTATGACATAATCACTGACTGGATTGATCAGGGAAATGCAGTGGATATAATATATCTTGACCTTAGTAAAGCATTTGACAAAGTATCTCATACCATACTTATTGAGAAAATGACCAAATCTGGGATTGACAAGGCAACTGTTAGGGGGATTCACAACTGGCTGAGTGATCGTACTCACAGAGTGGTCATAAATGGCTGCACATCCAAGTGGAAGAACGTATCAAGTGGGGACCACAAGGCTCTGTCCTAGGCCCAGTGTTTTCTGTGAAAGATTTTTATAAATTATCTGGGAAAGGTAATTGATGGGAAACTGATCAAATTTGTTGATGACACAAAGCTAGGAGGATTAGCTAACACTAGGGGAGAGAGGGAGAGGATTCAAAAAGATCTAGAAAAGCTTGAACAGTGGGCAGCAACTAACAGAATGGTATTAACAAGGAGAAATGCAAAGTCCTACATCTGGGCAAGGAAAATGAAGAAAGCACATACAGAATGGGAGGAATTGGGCTAAGCAGCAGCACATGTGAAAAAGACTTGGGTATACTAATAGATCATAGACTGAACATGAGTCAACAATGTGATGCAGCAGCCAAAAAGGCAAACACAATTCTGGGATGTATTAAGAGAAGTATAGAGTCTAGATCACATGAGGTCATTATCCCCTCTATTCTTCCTTAGTCGGACCTCATCTGGAATACTGGGTCCAGCTCTGGGCACCCCACTTTAAAAATGATACAGACAAACTGGAGCAAGTTTAGAGAAGAGTTACCAAGATGGTGTGCGGTCTGCAAATCATGTCCTATGAGGAGCGGGTAAAGGATCTGGGAATGTTTAACTTGTAAAAAAGAAGACTGAGAGACTTAATAGCTGTCTACAAATATCTGAAGGGCTGTCACACTGCAGAGGGATCAGCCCTATTCTCATTTGCATAATGAAAGACTAAAAGCAATGGGATGAAACTGAAAGGGAGGAGAGACAAATTAGATATTAGAGCTTTCTGACAGTGAGGGTGATGAAGGAGTGGAACAGGTTACCACAGGAAGTGGTGAGTTCTCCTTCAATGGCAGTGTTCAAGAAAAGGCTGGACAGACATCTGTCTGGGATGATTTAGTGATACTGCACTGAGCCGGAGGTTAGAGCTGATGACCCTGGAGGTCCCTTCCAACTCTACCATTCTATGATTCTATAGGGGAAACAATTACTACTGATATCACTGTAGTGGTCACTATTCCTACTAGGCATAATATAGGGGTATATTACTACTGAGGCAACTGTAGGGGTAACTATTTCTACCAGGGCTGATATGGGGACACAATTACTACTGAAGTCACTGCGGGGTGACTATGTCTACTGGGGCCAATATAGGGGACACTATTACTACAGAGGCCACTGTGGGGGTCACTATTACTACTGGGGTCAATATAGGGGTCCCAGTACTGAGGCCACTGTGGGGGTCACTATTACTACTAGGGCTGGTATAGGAGACATTATTGCTACTAAGGTCGCTGTGGGGGCCACTTACTACTGGGGCCAATATAGGGTACACAATGACAATGGAGGCAGCTGTAGGTGTCACTATTTCTACTTGGGAACCATATAATGGACACAATTGATTTTAAGGTCACTGTGGGGGTTAATATTACTACTGGGGCCAATATAGGAGACACAATGACTATTGAGGCAACTGTAGGGTTCACTATTTCTACTGGGGTCGATATAGGGGACATAACTACTGAGGCCATTTTAGGGGTCACTATTACTACTGGGGCCAATATAGGGGACACTATTACTACAGAGACCATTGCGGGGCTCACTATTTATCATGGGGCCGATATGGGGGACACAACTACTACTGAAGCCACTGTGGGAGTCAATATCACTACTACGACTGACGTAGGGGACACTATTACTTCCGAGGCCACTGTAGGGCTCACTATTTCTACTCAGAATGATATAAGGGACATAATTACTATTGAGGTCACTGTGGGGGTCACTATTACTACTGGGGACAATATAGGGGACAATATTACTACAGCGACCATTGTGAGGGTTACTATCACTACCAGGGCCAATATAGGGGACACTTACTACAGAGACCATTGTGGGGGTCACTATTACTACTGAGGCCTATATAGGGGATATTATTACTACTGAAGTCACTGTGGGATTCACAATCAATACTGTGGCTTATATAGGGGACATTATTACTACTGATGCCACTGTATGGGTCACTGTTTCTACTGGGGCTGATATAGGAGACACTATAACTACTGAGGCCAGTATAGGGGACACTATTACCTCTGAAGCCACTGTGGGATTCACTGTAAAGTCTTACCAGCACTGAATTGGAGCCCAGGTGTAGTAAGCGAGCCGGAATGGGGAGTAGTCAAGAGGAAGCTGGGTCATTAGCAGGTGCTCACGGTTGCAGTACAGAGGATGAGGCAGGAAGCATAGTCAAGGGGAAGCTGGCTCATTAGCAGGTGGTTACGGTTGTAATAGCAGAGGAGCAACCAGCAATTGAGCTTGATTACAGGCTGGGAGCTCAATCACACACTAAAGGAATGGCAGGGATTGGCTTATATAGGAAATGCAATCAGGAACAAAGGCGGGGTCAGGACCAGGAGGCAGGAACTAGGTAACTGGGAAACACAGAACAAGGCTACGTTTCAGTAAAGGAACTGTCCAAGTCCTGATAGCCTAGCGGAGAGAGAGTTGCTGACTGGAATGACAGAGGTTGTGGGTTTCAGCCCTGACAGTAGCTTCTCTTTGAGGATGGCCTCCGGACATCCCAGGTGCTGATTTCCCTGGGTTTCTCCTGTGAAACTCCTTTGTGAGCCTTGGGGCATGCACCTTTCTTTGGCTTCTAGGAGTTCTCCTCTGACCCATACCCTTGCCACTTTACAAGGTACTGTATTTTACCTCTCTGAAGTCTGGAGTCTAGATTCTTCTCTACCACAAACTTGTCCTGGCCCTGAACTTTTACAGGAGCAGGAGGCTGTTGATGTATTCCCAAAAAGTATTCTCATGAAATGCTTTTAGTAGGGAAACAAGATGAAAGACCTGGTGAATCCTCAGGCTGCCCGGGAGCTTCAACCGGAATGCCACCTGGCTGACCCTTGTTGCAATTGGGAAAGGTCCCAAGAATCTTTGCCCCAGTTTGGGAGAGGGCACGTGTGCCTTTAGGTTCTTGGAAGATAATCACAACTTTTGTCCAACCAGGAAGGTAGTAGCTGCTTGGCGATGACTGTCGGACGCCTTCTTATAGGTATTCTGGGCTTCCTGTAAGGTATTTTTAGGTTGTTTCTGTGTTTCTGCTAATGCTGTCAGTCTATGGTTAACCGTTTAGACTATGGACTCTGGGCGTTGAACTATGTTGAGCATTGTTGTAGGTGAACTCTGCTGTTGACAAATAATCCACCCAGTCATCCTGTAGATGGGAGATAAAGTCTGATTTGTTCTTTCTGTCTGGCCGTTAGACTGCGGATGAAAGGCAGAGGAAAGATTTATGGTAACACCCAGGGCCATGCAGAATTGTCTTCAAAACCTTGAGGTGAAGTGGACCTCTCTGTCAGAGACCATGTTATCTGGAATTCCATGTAGTTGGAAACCTTCCTGGATCATCAACTCTGCGGTGTGCTCGGTGGTGGGAATTCTTTCTATGGGGATGAAGTGAGCCATCTTCATAAGTCGGTCTATGACCACAAGGACAGTAGTCCTCCCTTTTGAGGAGGGCAGATTCACTATAAAGTCCCTGGATCTAGTCTTCCTCTTGCTGCAAACATCCTTGAACATCTGGTAGTGGACTGGTAATTTCTCAAGGTCCTGTTGATCATCCTCAAGGTCTTGCACTGGTTTGGGGGGTGGGGTGGGGGGGGTCATGCCATTTGGCAGTTTTCCTTACAGTAGTCTGAAGGGAAGGCAGTAGTCCTGTTTCCCAGTTGATAGAGGGATTATGGGTAGAAAACTATGTGATCCCGAGAATTACTGGAAACTTGGGGATGAGATGAGCTGGAAGCTGATTGTCTAGTGGTGGTTAGGGTTCATGTGGAGCTCCAGTTCAATGGTCTCCTGTGTGACGGGGCCTGAAGACACGGGTGACCTATCCACGGTATCCATATCGATCAGTATGGACCTGAGTCGGGTTGCAATGTCCTTGTCACAAACAAATGTTGTTTATGAAGTTCCCCCTGCTCCTGAATCCA
Organism: Eleutherodactylus coqui; assembly: GCF_035609145.1. Taxonomy (NCBI): domain Eukaryota; kingdom Metazoa; phylum Chordata; class Amphibia; order Anura; family Eleutherodactylidae; genus Eleutherodactylus; species Eleutherodactylus coqui. The sequence goes on from NC_089837.1 coordinate 3,455,974, forward strand.
ACGTTTCTGAGCACTGAGTCTTCTGATTATCTGTTATAATCTCAATTGGGAGGACAAAATGGTGGAGTGGGGGAAGGGTTTCCACACCGTCCTGAATTACTGGTACAAAGGAGTGTTGCATGGCATCCTCCTGTTTCATGATGGCTAGATTGGCCATTTGCTTGGCATGGGTCAAGGTAAGAGTCCTTTGGGACTTGCTTGGACAGTTTTGAGCATAATGTCCTGAGCTCCCACACTAGTGGCACAGATTTTCAACCCAGCACCTTTGTTTTTCCATGATAGAGAGAGGTCTGTGGATGACGTCCACCTGCATGGGTTCAGGGGCAGCTTCAGTCTCCGGGTGGGGGCAAAACATGGGTTGACTAAAAGAGTACAGGGTGCCCAAACCCCGCAATCTCTCCCTTCGCCGCTCGAAAAGTCACTGGTCAATCCGAATGCATAACTGGATGAAGTCTTCCAAATGATCAGGAGTCTCCACTCTGGCAAGTTCATCTTTTACCCACTCAGATAATCCCCAGCGAAACTGGCTCTGTTGTGCAGCAGGATTCCATGTGGTGTCATTTGTCCAGCGATGAAACTCTGCTGTATATTCTGCAACAGAACGTCACCCTTGTTGTAGGTTATGCAACCTCCCTTCAGCCATGGCACAAGGATTCAGATCATTGAATATTTGACCCATAGCGGTTGTGAAGGTGTCGAGGCTGTTGAGGAGATTGCTGTTAATCTCTTTGCATGGCGAGGCCTAGGCAAGCGTTTTGTCAGTGAGGAGGTTAATAAGAAATACCTTTTTCCGGTCACTGGTAAACTGGGTAGGCTGCATTTAGAAATAAATCTGGCATTGATTTAAGAAACCCTGATAGTGGCGATGATCACCTGCATATTTCGCTGGCAGTGGCATGCGGATGTCTGGCGCAGAGTTGCACAACTCCAATAGCTGCTTCTGTAGCTCCTTGATCTCCCGTTGCATACTAACAACTTTCTTTCTGTAGGAGGCACACCATTCCAGGAGTTTTGTGACTTGTTCCTGAGCGTGGTCACTATGGACTCCATTTTTAGAGCATGATTATTTTGTAAAATCGTACGCACACTGGACACTGGATTGAAGCCCAGGTGTAGTAACCGAGCCAGACTGGAGAGTAGTTGGGAGGAAGCCAGGTCGTTAGCAGGTGGTCACGGTTGCAGTACAGGTGCTGAGGCAAAAAGCGTACTCAAGTGGAAGCCGGGTTGTTAGCAGGTGGTCACAATTGCAGTACAGAGGATGAGGCAGGAATCATAGTAAAGTAGAAGCCTGGTCATTAGCCTGTGGTCACGGTTGTAGTAGCAGAGGAGCAAACAGCAATGGAGCTTGATTACAGGCTGGGAGCTCAATAATCACGCACTGAAAGAGTGGCAGGGCTAGGCTTATATAGGAAACACAATCAGGAACCAAGGCGTGGTCAGGACCAGGAGGCAGGAGCTAGGTAACTGGGAAACAGAAAATAATGCTATTTTCAGCAAGGGAACTGTCCAAGTCCTGATAGCCTAGTGGAGAGAGCTACCGACTGGTATGCAAGAGGTCATGAGCCCTGACAGTTACTATCACTACTGGGGCTGAAATAGGGGTCACTATTACTACTAAGGTCACTGTGGGGGGGGGGGGGGGTCACTATTTTAACCGGGGCTGATATAAAGGACACTGTTACTACTGAAGCCAGTGTGGGGGTCACTATCACTACTGTTACTGACATAGGGGACACAATTACCCCTGAGGCCGCTGTTGTGGTCACTATTACTACAGTGGACGATATAGGGAACATTATTACTGAGTCCACTGTAGGGCTCACTATTTCAACTGGGAATGATATAGGGGACACAATTACTACTGAGGTCACTGTAGGGGTCACTATTACTACTGGGGCCAATATAGGGGACAAAATTACTACAGAGGCCATTGTGGAGGTTAATATTACTACTGGGGCCAATATAGGGTGGGGAGCTGTTAACTGGATGAAAAAGTGATGACAGGCTCTGCACTGGGGAATGGTGGGGAACTGTGTACAGAATGAAGAAGTGAATACAGGCTAGACCCTGGGGAATGGTGGGGAGCTGTGTACAGGATGAAGAAGTGATGACAGGCTTCATCTCGGGAAATGGTGGGGGGCCTGTACAGGATGAAGAAGTGATGAGTACAGGCTTCGCCCTGAGAAATGGTGGGGAACTTTATACAGGAGTAGAACAATGTAGTTTTGAGTCAACACAAAATGATTATTATTTACCCATCAAGGGAAAACCAGTTTGAATCAAATGGATGATGTAGCTGTTTGGCTTTGTAACACCCATTTCTGTATCAACCTGAAACCTACTTTTTTGTCTATAAAAGCTGCGTCAAATTAGTCAGCATTTAAGTAATCTTGTAGATATGATACTTTTCAATGGCTAACAAAAATCCAGGAAGTTATAGCGAGCTTTCGGAACTCTTAAGGTCCTTCCTCAGGCAGATGGAACAAATCTAAAGACGTATTTAATAAATACACATGATCACATGGGAGGGCACGAACATGGTGAACTTAATTTGCACTAGATAAATACCAAAGATAGCGGTTAGGAGGGCGCAGATATGTTGGGATTCCTAGCATTTACCCTCTATCTCTGGTATTTATCTAGTGCAAATTAGGTTCACCATGTTGGTGCCCTCCCATGGTATCGTGTGTATTTAAGAAATACATCTTTAGCTTTGTTCCATTATGCCCAGGGAAGGACAGACAGGTCAGAAAGCTGCTGTAACATCATGTATTTCTGTTAGCCATTAAAAGTTCTCATATCTACAAGATTACTTGGTTTCTCTTACTGAGAACAATCACATTTTGCTTAACTGGCTAACACGGTACCAAACCCTTTTTTTTTCATTTAATCAGCATTTACAACAATAGGACTTGGGGCTTGAAGAGGGCAAGCTTAGGAACTTGCCGAAACGCGTTGCATGTAAAAGAGATAGTAAAATAAGTGTGATACGGACCGCAGAGTCCTATAGTATATCCTTGGGACCCGTGAGCGCGGGGAACGTTTGTTATTTTTGGTGTGCCGATTTGTATCACAGCCCGAGGGGCTGTATCCCGTAGTCGACTCTCCGGAATTCGGATTGGGAACCCAGGGTGGTTTACAGACGATCTTGGATATCGGGTGCTAGCGGGCGCTTAGAGTAGGAGTCCTGCTGAGCACCAGGTGAGTTTTTCAATTATTCACCGATGCTTGAATCCACAGAAATTATGAGGCGCTGATGTCCTACTTTTCTGTATTTGTCTAGAGATGTTTTTTTTGTTCCATGGGAGATAAGGTCATTTCCAAAGAGTGGGGTTCTGTGCTGTGGAGCGCCTGCTTGTCTGTGCAAAGATATGGGCATTGAAAAGGTGTAACATTTTGTTGCACAAGACATTGAGGATGTAATATTTCATAGACCTGTAAGCCGGCTGCAGGTAAGACTGTTAAGGTACACATTTGGAATCCTACATGATTTCACACCTTTTGTGACACAGTAGAAATTTCTGGGGTTCCTCCAGTAAGCCAATTCGGAATGCAGAGGTAGTGTTCTTGTCCTCCAAGGTTTTAGCACTTTCCTCACACGTGGCTATCATCAAAGTCCAGGTTCATGCCAAAGAGACAACTCCGGAGGCTGTAAGGAACCACAGATCTGATGCAGCAGCCCAACTCACTTGATTGAGGTACCGGCTGTTAACCTGGTTGCACCCAGGGTGGGGTTGAAAATCTCTCTGTTGCTTAAAATTGCAGGAACAGTCTTTAAGGAAGTAAAAAGGATGAGTGGCAAAAGAAAGGAGTGGCAGGAAACACTGATGGGGTTTGGAGGAAGGGTGAACTCCTATACCTCCCCTGCACGCTCTACTCCATTATGTCACACCTGAGTCATGGGTCAACCCATCAATCCAGTATAGTGTGTTCCACTTTGCTTCTCCCAGGGTACAACACTGCTGTTTGTGCAGGGATGCATGGTATGCGCCCAACCCAGGCCAATTGCTCAAAGTACCTTCTCTGCAGTGAGTTTCGGCTAGGCTATCCATTTCAGAGACTGCAGAATGACTATATACATCTACCAGAGGTAGGTGTTTGGGAGCTTTTTATTGGTTTGCATAGACTTCTGTTCACGTTAGCTAGAGGTGTGGAAAGTAAAATAAATATAAATACAAACGCCAAGAATACGGCTAGAGAAATTACTGAACGAAGTAATCTGTACATGTGGTATGCTAGAAGTCAGAGTAAGTAATAGAGGTAGACATTTTGTTAGTCCTCTACTCAGTCAGAACCATGCCAAATGGTAAGACTACGCTGAGCACCCATGAATCCTTGTTGAGTAGGGCCCCTGTAACAGGCCTATACTTTCTTCAGTCCCGGCATGAGGATCTCACCTCCTGATATAGGGCACTATATATATATAATGCACTCATGTAGGAGGTAACTCACTCATAAATGGGTATTTTCCTCGATTGCAGATCCAGACTTGAAAGAGGGGGGGGGGGGGGGTCACATAGTTTGCTTTCAGGCAATTGGGTTGTCCTCAGAAGACACATGGGAAAGAGCTTAAAACAAAGATACAAAGGACCCTTTTAAGTGCTGTTAGCCACCACTACCTGAGTGACATCTGAAGGAAAACCAAATAGGGTTCATGCCAGTCACTGTAATAAGATTGTCAGAGGAGGAGGTAAATGCAGCCTGCACCCGTTATAAAATGTGGGACACTTGTGCTCATTGAGCTGTTGTTTTTCTTCTTCCTGATAAGGGAAATGGAAGACAAACATCATGTAAAGAGGTGGTTGCGGTGGGTGGAAGGTCACTCTAATGTGTCGGAATATTTGGCCAATATGTAGTGTCCTGGAAAAAGGCACTACATAGCGCTGTTTAGCTGTGGGAACCAGTAATATAATAACCGGCCCTAGGGGTTAATCTGAGTCAGTTTACACAAGGGGTGCAGGTAACCTAGCAACCAGTTAGGACATTTTTATCCAGCTGCACAAGATAGATAAAATGCCTAGAGACTCAGATGAGGCAAGTAGCCTAGCAACCAGATAGGCTGTGATTGGCTGCAGATAAACTGGTCAGGTGACAGAGCTGATAAATAGCCAAACAGTCGCAGGAGGCAGAGGAGTGCCAGAGAGAGTAGTGACAAGAAGGAGAAACACCAGGCAGAGAAGTGCCATGCAGGAGAAGGGAAGCGTCAGACAACAGAGAGCAGCAGTGAGAGAAAGAGCAGAACTAGCAGGAACAAGAGAAAAAGAGAAGAAAGCAGAGGAACAGGGAGAATCAAGAGGAAAATCAGAGAAACCGTGAGTAGCAGAGAAGGAGAGTCAGCTTTGACAGTGACTAGAGGAACAATAAGAGATGTAAATATGAAGAGAGATTGAGAAAAGACATCCAGAGTAAGTTCCCAGTGTATAAATGAGTTAGACACAAGTACCTCCATTGTGGCAAATTGTGCATCATTCACTGAGTGGGTGGAAGGAAATTGCCTCATCTCCCAGCTTTATTTAATGATACCAGGCTTACAACAAGTTAGGCAAAATATCTGACTCCTAATTCAGCACCTCACAACTCCAAATTGTGCCCAAGGGCGCTGCCGTCTGAACTAAAACAAATCCCAATCCCCCACAATAATAATTAGCGCTCCCCATAAATACGTGGATTTGTATGGCGAATCTTAAGAGTGATAAGGGTATATTGCACACCTGTCTATTAGCTGCACCCACTTCCATCTTTGTACTGAAAACAATATTCTCTGTCGTCCACAATGACTCCGATGTGGAAGAAGGAGATGCTCAGAATTACATCAATACTAGAGATGAGCGAGCACCAAAATGCTCGGGTGCTCGTTACTCGGGACGAAATTATCGCGATGCTCGAGGGTTCGTTTCGAGTAACGAACCCCATTGAAGTCAATGGGCGACCCGAGCATTTTTGTATTTCGCCGATGCTCGCTAAGGTTTTCCTGTGTGATAATCTGGGCAATTCAAGAAAGTGATGGGAACGACACAGAAACGGATAGGGCAGGCGAGGGGCTACATGTTGGGCTGCATCTCAAGTTCACAGGTCCCACTATTAAGCCACAATAGCGGCAAGAGTGGGCCCCCCCCCCTCCCAACAACTTTTACTTCTGAAAAGCCCTCATTAGCAATGGATACCTTAGCTAAGCACCACACTACCTCCAACAAAGCACAATCACTGCCTGCATGACACTCCGCTGCCACTTCTCCTGGGTTACATGCTGCCCAACCCCCCCGCACGACCCAGTGTCCACAGCACACACCAAACTGTCCCTGCCCAGCCTTCAGCTGCCCTCATGCCACGCCACACTCATGTCTATTTATAAGTGCGTCTGCCACAGGAAAAGCAGGCACACACTGCAGAGGGTTGGCACGGCTAGGCAGCGACCCTCTTTAAAAGGGGCGGGGCGATAGCCCACAATGCTGTACAGAAGCAATGAGAAATATAATCCTGTGCCACCGCCATCAGGAGCTGCAAACGTGGGCAGGTACAACTCCCTATTGTGAAGTCCCTGTGGACCGACAGCATGGGTGGCTCCCTGGAACCCACCGGCGGTACATAAAAATATCCCATTGCATTGCCCAACACAGCTGAGGTAGTAATGTCGTGCTTAATGCAGGTGGGCTTCGGCCCACACTGCATGCCCCAGTCTGACTGGTAATATGTACCTTAACAGTAACCGCGTTGGTGGTAATGTGGTGGTGACTGCGGACCTAGTAGCGCGGTTTTATTTTGTTGGTTTTCGGAATGTGGCCAGGATTAAGTGGGCTGTGGCGGGGGATGTTTTTGAGGCACTACGTGTCCTCTCCACGTGTCCGTGGTTATATGCACCTTAACAGTAACAGCGTTGGTGGGAAATGGCCTCACCGCCATCATGTCTTTGGGAAGCCTCTGTTTCCACACCCCAGAGACATACCATTAGCAGCGGTATAGGCAGAGCCCATAATTAGTAACATTTCAGCCGTAGCATTAGGACAGGCCCCACTAACATATCACTAGCAGCAGTATAGGGGGAGCACAGTATTCGTTCCATTTCAGTAATAGTAGCACTCAAGACAGGCCCCAGTAACAATTCCGAAGCAGCAGTATAGGAGGAGCGCAGTCTTAGTTCCATTTCAGTAGCTGCAGTATAGACAAGGCCCAAGTTACATTTATGTAGCTAAAGTGTAGGCCAACCCCGCACACACTTCTGTACCATGAGTGCAGGCGAAGAACATAGAAATTGCTATGATTACACTGTAGGTGAGGGCCCAAAAAAATTGGTGTACCAACAGTACTAATGTACATCCCAAAAATTGGCCATGCCCAACCAAGATGGCAGGTGAAACCCATTAATCGCTTTGGTTAATGTGGCTTAAGTGGTAACTAGGCCTGGAGGCAGCCCAGTTTAACGAAAAATTGGTTCAAGTTAAAGTTCCAACGCTTTTAAGAGCATTGAAAAGTATAAAAAATTTTTAGAAAAATTATATGAGTGAGTCTTGTGGGCCTGAGAAAAATTGCACGTTCAGCGTGATTACGTGAGGTTTCAGGAGGAGGAGCAGGAGGAGGAGGATGAATATTATACACAGATTGATGAAGCAGAAATGTCCCCGTTTTTGATGGTAATAGAGAACGATGCTTCCATCCGCGGGTGCAGCCTACGTATTGCTTAGGTATCGCTGCTGTCCGCTGGTGGAGAAGAGAAGTCTGGGGAAATCCAGGCTTTGTTCATCTTGATGAGTGTTAGCCTGTCGGCACTGTCGGTTGACAGGCGGGTACGCTTATCCGTGATGATTCCCCCAGCCGCACTAAACACCCTCTCTGACAGGACGCTAGCCGCAGGACAAGCAAGCACCTCCAGGGCATACAGCGCGAGTTCAGGCCACGTGTCCAGTTTCGACACCCAGTAGTTGTAGGTGGCAGAGGCGTCAGGGAGGGCGGTCGTGCGATCGGCTACGTACTCCCTCACCATCCTTTTACAGTGCTCCCGCCGACTCAGCCTTGACTGGGGAGCAGTGACACAGTCTTGCTGGGGAGCCATAAAGCTGGCAAAGGCCTTGGAGAATGTTCCCCTGCCTGTGCTGTACATGCTGCCTGATCTCCGCACCTCCCCTGCTACCTGGCCCTCAGAACTGCGCCTTCTGCCACTAGCGCTGTCGGGTGGGAATTTTACCATCAGCTTGTCTGCCAGAGTCCTGTGGTATAGCAACACTCTCGAACCCCTTTCCTCTTCGGGAATGAGAGTGGGAAGGTTTTCCTTATAGCGTGGGTCGAGCAGTGTGTACACCCAGTAATCCGTAGTGGCCAGAATGCGTGTAACGCGAGGGTCACGAGAAAGGCATCCTAACATGAAGTCAGCCATGTGTGCCAGGGTACCTGTACGCAACACATGGCTGTCCGCACTAGGAAGATCACTTTCAGGATCCTCCTCCTCCTCCTCCTCCTGCTCCTCAGGCCATACACGCTGAAATGATGACAGGCAAGCAGCATGGGTACCGTCAGCAGTGGGCCAAGCTGTCTCTTCCCCCTCCACCTCATCCTCCTCATGCTCCTCCTCCTCCTCCTGAACGCGCTGAGATATAGACAGGAGGGTGCTCTGACTATCCAGCGACATACTGTCTTCCCCCGACTCTGTTTCCGAGCGCAAAGCGTCTGCCTTTATGGTTTGCAGGGAACTTCTCAAGAGGCATAGCAGAGGAATGGTGACGCTAATGATTGCAGCATCGCCGCTCACCACCTGGGTAGACTGCTCAAAGTTTCGAAGGACCTGGCAGATGTCTGCCAACCAGGCCCACTCTTCTGAAAATAATTGAGGAGGCTGACTCCCACTGCGCCGCCCATGTTGGAGTTGGTATTCCACTATAGCTCTACGCTGCTCATAGAGCCTGGCCAACATGTGGAGCGTAGAGTTCCACCGTGTGGGCACGTCGCACAGCAGTCGGTGCACTGGCAGATTAAACCGATGTTGCAGTGTCCGCAGGGTGGCAGCGTCCGTGTGGGACTTGCGGAAATGTGCGCAGAGCCGGCGCACCTTTACGAGCAGGTCTGACAAGCGTGGGTAGCTTTTCAGAAAGCGCTGAACCACCAAATTAAAGACGTGGGCCAGGCATGGCACGTGCGTGAGGCTGCCGAGCTGCAGAGCCGCCACCAGGTTACGGCCGTTGTCACACACGACCATGCCCGGTTGGAGGCTCAGCGGCGCAAGCCAGCGGTCGGTCTGCTCTGTCAGACCCTGCAGCAGTTCGTGGGCCGTGTGCCTCTTATCTCCTAAGCTGAGTAGTTTCAGCACGGCCTGCTGACGCTTGCCCACCGCTGTGCTGCTACGCCACGCGACACCGACTGCTGGCGACGTGCTGCTGCTGACACATCTTGATTGCGAGACAGAGGTTGCGTTGGAGGAGGAGGAGGAGTAGGGTGGTTTAGTGGAGGAAGCATACACCGCCGCAGATACCACCACCGAGCTGGGGCCCCCAATTCTGGGGGTGGGTAGGACGTGAGCGGTCCCAGGCTCTGACTCTGTCCCAGCCTCCACTAAATTCACCCAATGTGCCGTCAGGGAGATATAGTGGCCCTGCCCGCCTGTGCTTGTCCACGTGTCCGTAGTTAAGTGGACCTTGGCAGTAACCGCGTTGGTGAGGGCGCGTACAATGTTGCGGGAGACGTGGTCGTGCAGGGCTGGGACGGCACATCGGGAAAAGTAGTGGCGACTGGGAACTGAGTAGCGCGGGGCCACCGCCGCCATCATACTTTTGAAGGACTCAGTTTCCACAAGCCTATACGGCAGCATCTCTAGGCTGATCAATTTGGCTATCTGGATGGTTAACGCTTGAGCGTGCGGGTGCGTGGCAGCGTACTTGCGCTTGCGCTCAAACAGTGGCGCTAGCGACGGCTGGACGGTGCGGTGCGAGACATTGCTGGATTGGGCCGAGGACAGCGGAGGTGAGGGTGTGGGTGCAGGCCAGGACACGGTAGTGCCTGTGTCCTCAGAGGGGGGTTGGATCTCAGTGGCAGGTTGGGGCACAGGGGGAGAGGCAGCGGTGCAAACCGGAGGCGGTGAACGGCCTTCGTCCCACCTTGCGGGGTGCTTGGCCATCATATGTCTGCGCATGCTGGTGGTGGTGAGGTTGGTGGTGGTGGCTCCCCGGCTGATCTTGGCGCGACAAAGGTTGCACACCACTGTTCGTCGGTCGTCTGCACTCTCAGTGAAAAACTGCCAGACCTTTGAGCACCTCGGCCTCTGCAGGGTGGCATGGCGCGAGGGTGCGCTTTGGGAAACAGTTGGTGGATTATTCGGTCTGGCCCTGCCTCTACCCCTGGACACCGCACTGCCTCTTGCAACCTGCCCTGCTGCTGCCCTTGCCTCCCCCTCTGAAGACCTGTTCTCAGTAGGCGTAGCAAACCAGGTGGGGTCAGTCACCTCATCGTCCTGCTGCTCTTCCTCCGAATCCTCTGTGTGCTCCTCCCTCGCACTTACTGCCCTTACTACTACCTCACCGATAGACAACTGTGTCTCATCGTCATCGTCCTCCTCACCCACTGAAAGGTCTTGAGACAGTTGCCGGAAGTCCCCAGCCTCATCTCCCGGACCCCGGGAACTTTCCAATGGTTGGGCATCAGTCACGATAAACTCCTCTGGTGGGAGAGGAACCACTGCTGCCCAATCTGAGCAGGGGCCCGAGAACAGTTCCTGGGAGTGTTCCCGCTCCTGAGCATGTGTCATTGTAGTGGAGTGAGGAGGCTGGGAGGAAGGAGGAGCCGCAGACAGAGGATTCGGATTTGCAGCAGTGGACGGCGCAGAACTGTGGGTGGACGATAGGTTGCTCGAAGCACTTTCTGCCATCCACGACAGGACCTGCTCATACTGCTCATTTTCTAATAACGGTCTCCCGCGTGGACCCATTAATTGGGCGATGAATGTGGGGACGCCAGAAACGTGCCTCTCTCCTAATCGCGCAGCAGTTGGCTGCGATACACCTGGATCAGGAGTTCGGCCTGTGCCCACACCCTCACTTGGCCCTCCGCGTCCTCGGCCGCGTCCACGTCCTCTAGGCCTACCCCTACCCCTCAACATGCTGTATTACCAGTGATTTGATTTCCCAGGCAGGAAATAAATTGGCGCAAGCCTGCAGGCCAAATATACTTTTTTCCCTTTTTTTTAAAAGGAAAGGCCCACTGCATCTATTCAATGAATAATAAGTTTAATAACTGTGTTGTGCCCCTGCAAATGTGTCACAGAACTTTAGTGTTGCAGAGTTATTAACTACAGCTGAGCAAGGAATTTCACAGGCAGGAAAGAAAGTGGCGCAAGCCTGCTGTAAAACGTAGCTGGCTGCGTCTGATTTTTTTACGTTCTCCATGCAGCACACACGTACCCAGAGCCCCGAGGACTGTCAGAGGCAGGCCAAATATACTTTTCCCCCTTTTTTTTTAAAGGATAGGCCCACTGCGTCTATTCAATGAATAATAAGTTTAATAACTGTGTTGTGCCCCTGCAAATGTGTCACAGAACTTTAGTGTTGCAGAGTTATTAACTACAGCTGAGCAAGGAATTTCCCAGGCAGGAAATAAATTGGTGCAAGCCTGCTGTAAAACGTAGCTGCTTGCGTATGAATTTTTTACTATCTCCACCCACCACACACGTACACAGAACGCTGAGGACAGTCAGAGGCAGGGCACATAGAATTTTCCCCTTTTTTTGGTAAAGAAAAGGCCCACTGACTATATTCAATCAATAATGTATGTCTTCTGGCCCTGCCTACACAATTCTGTCCCTGTAGTATTACTGCAGGGCGCAATGCTCTGCACAGCCGATTTTGAAAAAAAAAATTTGTGCAACACTGCTAACAGCACCCTCCACAGTACTGCACACGGATAGATGTGGCCCTGAAAAGGACCGTTGGGGTTCTTGAAGCCTACACTCACTCCTAACACTCTCCCTACAGCAGCTCCAACACAACAGCACTTTCCCTCAGCTAACTCACAAGGCATCTGAGGCGAGCCGCGGGAGGGGCCGATTTTTATACTCGGGTGACATCTGATCTCGCCAGCCACTCACAGCAGGGGGGTGGTATAGGGCTTGAACGTCACAGGGGGAAGTTGTAATGCCTTCCCTGTCTTTCAATTGGCCAGAAAAGCGCGCTAACGTCTCAGAGAGGAAACTGAAAGTAACCGGAACATCGCGTGGTGCTCGTTACGAGTAACGAGCATCCCGAACACGCTAATATTCGCCCGAGCATCAAGCTCGGACGAGTATGTTCGCTCATCTCTAATCAATACACATGAATACTTGTCTGGGTGCCTCCAGTTGGAATGGACACGGGGAGCAAATATGACTTAAGTCCAAGCCTCAGCAAAGGTTGGTACTGGTTCACATGCCATAGTTCGTAGATCAGAAAAGGTCATCAGATACAAGGTAGTAGTAAGTCTACCAAAGACTCAATGGTATTGTGTAATAGAGCAAAATGTCAGCATGCAGCAAGTAATACGACGTCCTACCATACCATGGTAAGCCACAGTCACACTAGGCATGTTAAGTTGCCAACAGGTCGGGTTTTCTCACATACAGTGGTGTCTTGATATACGCGTTTAATCCGTTCCGAGACGGAGCTCTTAAGCCAAAAAGCTCATATGTCAAAGCACTTTTCCCCATTGAAGTGAATTGAAATGCCATTAATGCGTTCCAATTCATTTCAATGGGGAAACAAAACTACAAGTAAAAAAAAAATCAACTCCCCTACCACCGGCGTTCCACTATAGTCTGCAGCGCCGACAGAGCATTGCTTTCTGGAGGCGGTGCTTAAATGTCCCGCCTCCAGCAAGCTAATGCTCTGATTGGTTAACTCAGCACTGCATCAGCCAATGAAAGCTCTGTCGGCAGGGAGGAGAATGCAACAGCCTGCAGCAGCGCCGCAGACTATAGCGGAACGCCGGTGGTAGGTGTGCAGTGATTTTTGGAGCATAAGTTCACTATTGAGAGTGGGTAAGTTCAGATAAGTCTCACAATGCTTCAGAGGTTTATATCCTAGGATGTTAGATAGTGACCATTATGGCCTGGCTGCCACTCTTTAGGGAGCACAACGTGGGCTGCTTTGTGTTCTTCTCAGACACTTAAAGTCTTTAATTATGACAGTTTTTAATGAATGTTTATTCTATTTGCTCACATATCCAGCTGCTCTACGGAGAGAAACAGGAAACCCAAAAGCCAATACAGACCATGTACCAAGTGTTCAGCTTATTGCTGATGACCTTGAATCTGACCTTTATTCTAATTGTATCTTACCCACTGATCCATCTGTGAACTCTCAGGCTGAATAGTTTTCTCCTAGTCCAATTCTCAGTAATCACAAGCCTTCCTGCTTCCCACAAGTGAAAGTCTTCCCAAAAGACCATCCAGGTCCTTCTGTAAAGATCTTATACAGCCTCTGATCCAGTCTACAAAGGCTCTAAGAGCTTTAGTTTCCATCGATAAAACATTACAGGCTTTGCTTATCCCCGTAACGTAAGACCTTCTGGAGGGCTTCCCCAGGTTGGAGACACTTCAGTCCATTTTTAATTTAAAGATGCTCTCAGATTTGTTATGTAATTTCCCTTTGGTTGCCTTGTGATTGGTCTCTAAGAGCCTTGTCCTTACTAATGTGGCTAGTAGGGCTGCTTGGTTGACGCAGTGGGCAGGAGATGATCCCTCAAGGAGCCAGTCCTGTTCTTTGTTCTCTGCTAAGCAGGGAAACTGATGGTGATTACAAAAACAAAAGTAACAATGACTCCTCGAAGGACTCCCAATGACGCCAGACCAGTCCGGAGGACATTGGAGGTTTTTCTTGCTCTCCCAAGGATTATTCTCTACAGTTTGCAGCCCCACTCATAGAAAGATTTCTGCTCAATGCTTCAAAGAACCCAATGATCCTCGAACCCCTCACTGAGTATTAGAATTCAACATGACAGCCCATGAGCAGGTTCCTGTCAGAAGAGCGGGTGTGGACCCACTGTGCCTCAAACCAATTTGAGTTGGGAATACTCCTGAGGGCAGTACCTGGGGTCACTTGGAATTCATGCATTAACCCCTTCCATTGGCATATTCACCCATTAACCCTACCCATTGGGGTCTGGACTTTGCTGCAGGGACTCATGGGCCATTATCTCAGAAGTATTCTCTGTGTTGTGGCAGCTGATGGAAACTAGTCAGGGTTACTGTAGCACAGCATCAGTGTGCCATGGTTGAGATACAAAGCCTAGGTCAGGGTAGACAGAATTCTTGCATAAATATACAACAAATCAAGGCAGGTAGCAGGCAGAGTAAGACTAGTAAAAAAAAACCAAGCCAAAGTCACGAATGGATAATATGTGAAGGCTGGGTGGAAAAGTAGGTCAAACCGGGTGACAGTGAGAGTAATTTATCACCTTTGTATATCAAAAAAGACTAATTGCTCAGTTATTTCCCAGTGGGGGAGGGTGCCTTTAAATAGAGGCTTTTCAGATTGGCCATGGGTGAAAAAGCTGGGTGTATGCTGGCCTTCTATCAGATAAGATGGCCATGCACATACTACATATATAGGCAGTAAGAAACTGATGACTGATGCAGTGTCAGCCACAGAGAACACGAGGGACTGAAGCTCAAAGCTCTTAAGGCCGGGCCTTTAGCCATAAATTCTTTTTGGTGTGTGGGGAGACATACATAAGATTCCTTCCTCACTGCCTTATTATCCAGCCTATCCCATATTTCCTTCCTGATGTCTCATCTGATAACAAAGAGGAGATCCACTTACCTGCCGTCTCTCCGAACCCACAGAATGAGGAGCAAGGAAAGCATTAAAAGAGCTTTTACAGGACCAAAGTCTTGAGAAGTTCAGATGTCCTTATTGTCCAGTTACAAAGTACTGACAAGGGGAAGAAGGTAAGTAAATCCCCTCTGGGGGGTGGAGTAATGACACCCCTCACAATGCTATTCCTTAGATAGTCTCCCTTTTCTGGAGAACATGAGAACCGCCTCTAGTCCACATCTACATCCAGAGTGGATACAACCCGATGCTCTCATGAGATCTACAGAGCGGTGACTCGGGCCTCATCTTCTACACTTAGTAACCGCTACAGGCAGGAAGTAGCTGCTTTAGGAGATGGCGCCTCTGGCAGGCAACTGCTTGGTACTGCAGCTTCTCCCATCCCTGATGTCTTGTGCTGCCGGTCCTGATAGAGATCACACTGTTACCTCTAATCTTCCTTTCCTCTGAAGGCTCCACAACAAGTTCTACTGCTGCTCCTATTGGGAGGATCCAAAGAAAGGAGAATCCCAGGTAAGAACCTCCTCTGAATGTCAGCTACACTGTTCTACTGCTATCCATCCCATCTATAATATCCTGTATACTGTCCCCACAGGAGGTCCATCTATAATACACTGTATACCGCCCTGTATACTGTCCCCACAGGAGTGGTAAACTGGGATCTCCAGTGAAATGCTGGTGAGCAGGGTTGCCTTTTTGGGGGCAGTTATTCCTCAGTAGAAGGAGTCTGGGTAGTCACATGTGCGGCAGTAGCCCCCCCCCCTCCCCCAAGTAGTACTTGGATTGGTTGGAGAGGGGTTATTCGTAGTGGATTTGATACACATGAAGTCAGAAAGAAGAGTTATATTTCACAAGGAGGGTTTTTATTCAGTGATTTTTACAGTAATAAGAAGGTTCATGGGGACAATTCAGGGTCGCTGCTCTGGAAGTAAGCCAGGATCTTCTCTTCTTCCTTCTATCCACAATACTTCTCCATGGATCCCTCTCACAGGTCACCTCAGGTACATAGAATTTGGGTGTTTGGCTGATTCCACCCAAAAATAAACTCTCTTATTAGCTGTTTAAAGTCTGAATAGTTTCATGTTTTCTAGGAATCAGAATCTGGTTTCTTCTCTGTATGAATTTTCTGACTAGTTTCAAAATTTGATTTTGTTAAACATTGTCTACATATAGATCAAAACTGCTTATCTCGTGTGTGACTTCTCTGATGTACGACAAGGCCTAATGGATTTAAAAAAGATCTCCCACACTGTGAACAGGTAAATGCCATCTCTCCTGTGTGAATTCGCTCATGTCTAAAAAGATCAAATTTACCTGAAAAGCATTTCCCACATTCTGTACATGAATACGGTTTCTCTCCTGTGTGACTTCTCTGATGTGTATTAAGACCAGATTTATTTATAAAAGTTCTCCCACACTCTGCACATGAATACGACCTCTCTCCTGTGTGAGTTTTCTGATGATCTGTAAGTTTGCCTTTAGTAATAAATCCTCTCCCACATTCTGTACATGAATACGGCTTCTCTCCTGTGTGATTTCTTTGATGTTTAACAAGATCTGATTTATTGGTGAAACATTTCTCACATTCTGAACAAGAAAACGGCTTCTCTCCTGTGTGGCTTCTCTCATGTATAACAAGGTTTTCTTTTCTTCTAAAGCTTCTCTCACATTCTGAACATGTAAATGGTTTCTCTCCTGTGTGAATTCTCTCATGTGCAGCAAGATGTGTTTTACTTGCAAAAGATTTTCCACATTCTGTACATAAATACGGCTTCTCTCCTGTGTGACTTCTCTGATGCTTCTCGAGATTAGATTTATTTGTAAAACATTTCCCACATTCTGAACATGAATACGGCTTCTCTCCTGTGTGAGTTCTATGATGTCGAACAAGATTTGATTTATCTCTAAAACATTTCCCACATTCTGTACATGAATATGGCTTCTCTCCTGTGTGACTTCTTAAATGATCTCCAAGCTTGTATTTAGAAGTAAAACATCTTCCACATTCTGGACATGAATACAGCTTCTCTTCTGTGTGAATTCTTTTGTCTGTAAGAAGACCTGAACTTTTTGTAGGCTGTTTTCTTTTCTTACTACATTGATGCCCTTTCCCTGCGTTCTGACTGGAACTTTTGGTAACACTCTGTGATTGGTCAGGAGAAGGTTCCTCATGATTACGGGGATTATATGATGGACCTGTACTGTGAAGTCCTGGAGGTACATTGAGGTTGATGAGTTTTTCTCCTGAAGAGTACTGAATGATATCTTCATCTTCAACTTTACAATTTACCGATAACATGAAGTTTCCCTCAGGGGTCTCAGTGGGATTTTCTGTGAGGTTTAAAAATAGTTTTCATGTTTTTTTACGTTCAAATTACAATTTTTTCACATTGCTATTAGACTGGAAACACATGTAGTTTTTGATGCTTTTTTTAGCTAAAGCTAAGTTCTCAACTACATCATGTGAAAAAAATATCAGACGGCTGCAAAGAGTGTATCGAGAGGGCTTAGCTGCCGAATCCTCTCCATACGCAGTGGTTTCAGGTATTTTTGAGAGTTTGCAGCTGCTGGTAACTGCTGTGATCAGAGCTGATGCTGATCATGGCAATTAACTATTTAGATGCCATGGTCAAAACTAACCACACTTCTAAACATCCAGTGGCTAGGGAAACCCCTCCATCACCTTCCCCGGCTTGCAGTTGTGGGGTGTTGATAGGTTAGCATGGCAGCCCAGAGTCTAATCAGGCACCCACATGTGCAGGTGAGCCCTAATGCCTGCATCACCTCTGATCCCCAGCAGTTACCTGACAGCCAGTATCAGGCACCCACGTGCTCTGGTGAGCCCTACTCCAGCAAAGGAGCCAGGTGCCCAGACCAAGCCCACCACAGCCTGCATCGGCCCAGTACTGGATCCCTTACCCATGGAAACACTCCTAAACCTTGTAAGGTTCCAGTGATGACCACCACACCCTAGCAGCCCAAACCATCCCTGGAACAAACCTCCTTCTCCAGCTCCTGCTCCACAGCTCGCCTCGTGGTACACTCCACAACCAGCGATGATAACTAGCCGAGGCTTGCATCGCCCCCCCCCCCCCCCCCAGTCTCTGTGAACCTTCAAAGTCTGTCCAAGGCCTCTTTTCCACCGCAAGAGCTTTGCAGCGGGCTCTCAGCCAAACAATCCTCTGATCCCTTTCCCCAGCTGTCATTACCCACCTCATCATCATCTTCAACCTTTCCCTGTCCTCTGGTATCTTCCCCTCCCCATTCAAACATTCTATCATATCCCTTCTGCTAAAGAAACTGTGTCTTGGCTCAACTGATGCAGCCAACTACCGTCCTATCTCTAACCTCCCCTTCATCTTCAAATTACTTGAATGCCTGGTCTACTCCCGCCTCACCCGGTTTCTCTCTGACAACTCTCTCAACTCCCTCCTATCCGTTTTACGCTCCCTCCAATCGACTGAAACCACCCTTAGGGCTCAGTCACACGAGCGGTTTTACGCACGTAAAAACGTTTGCACTGCGTGTGTCAAAAATAAAAACGTGAGCATGTCCATTGCCACCTATATGTTCTATCTTTTGTAGGTGCGAAATCTTCTTGACGCATGCAGTGCGAACGTTTTTACGTGCATAAAAATGCCCGTGTGACTGAGCCCTCACAGAAGTGTCTAAAGAGCTGAGAGCAACCAAGTCAACGGGCGACTATTCACTACTAATCCTCCTTGACCTGTCCACTGCTTTCCACACTGTCGACCATGACCTCCTTCTCACTATGCTCCGCTCCATCGGCCTAAAGGACACTGCTCTCTCCTGGTTCTCCTCCTACCTCTCTGACCGCTCTTTCAGCATCTCCTTCGCTAGTTCTACCTCCTCTCCACTTTCTCTTGCTGTTTGGGTCCCCTCGCTCCTCGGCCCCCTCCTCTTCTCTATCTATACAGCCCCAATCAGGCTAACCATTCGCAGATTTGGCCTCCAACATCACCTCTATGCTGATGACACCCAGCTATACACCCCCTCCTGTGACATCTCTGCACCTTTCCTCTAAAACATCTCTGACTGTCTGTCTGCTGTCTCTAACACTATGTCCTCTCTTTTTCTCAAACTCGACCTCTCAAAAACTGACCTCCTTGTCTTTCCACCCTCTACCAGCCTACTTCCCCCCAACATCTCCATATCAGTGTCTGGCACCACCATAACCCCTAGACACCACGTCTGCTGCCTTGGGGGGGGTCACACTGGACTCTGACCTCTTCTTTACCCCCCATATCCAATCTCTGGCCTGACCTTGCCACCTACACTTCAGGAACATCGCTAACATCCATCTGTTCCTGACCACGGACACACTAAAGACACTTGTGGTCGCCCTCATCCACTCTCTGTTACGGTATCCTACCCGCTGATAAGCCAGCCTGGGTTGCCCTAGAACTTACCCTCTACCCCTGTCCCTGCCTACTTGCCTCACTCCTGGCTAACCTCAGGCGGGCAAATGGGCAGCGGACCCTGCTTTCACTAGGGACCGAGAGGGGGGACTGGCGTACCAAGACGGAACAGGGTAGAATACCGACAGGAAGGGCATATGAAGAAAACCAACAGGAAATACACGCAGACCGAGGCAGATGGGATAACCTGGCAGAAATAGCAAAAGCTGACAACAGGAGACTGACTGAGGCAGGATGAACAGAAACCAATAACTGGCAGTGAATGGACCTCACTGCCAGCCTTATAAACAGAAGCCTCCGCCCAGGGGCGGAGAGAGGGAGGCAACTACCTCCCAGCAGAATCCCAAAATCATGAGCTCGTGCATGGAGCTGCACTCACAGGCGCGCGCGCACATCGCCGCCCAGACCCACGAGCGCGCGCACTGCGCCAACCAGCCACTCGTGCCCCCGGCAGCCAGACAACCAGCCGGGGGGATGCGCCACGACCGCGGGACCCAGTGCCCCGTTGCCCCGGGAGGACCCGCAGCCGCCGCATGTTAACACTCCCGACTCGACTACTGCAACTTGCTTGTCATGTTGGCTTGTCACGCGGCGCTTGCCAGGCTCCCTCCCTGGGGGACACACGTAGCCAAGGCCAGAGCAGCGTTGGGCCTCATCTGGACACACCTTGGAAGGGGATGCCCAATAAACTGGGGAAAAGAGGTTGAAGGGTTTGTCACATGTGCTGCCACCGTTCCGGTTACCCCCCCGGCATGACCATTGGCAGGGAAAATAAATGAGCCACAGACAGTTTAAGTACCTCAGGTCCCCGGGAACGGCCAGGGCCTGGAAACAACTTTACTGAAAGCTTCACTTTAGTACAAGGCATAAATTCACCAGATGCTCTGGTGCAGGTAAGACAGGAGATTGGAGGTCAGCGAGGAAACTGAGGATGACAGCGGTCCTGCAGGCCAAGTTACCTGTCAGGTACCGCTCCTGGGTGGGGAACACTCCGGAGGAGGATAGGGGTACTCCACAGACTCTCCGGCAGACAAGTACCTCCACTCAGCGGGACTCAGACTTCAATACGCTTAACTGGGAAACTCACCTCTTCAAAGAAGCATATCAGCTCCCCTGACTTTAGCCCCCTGCCCTCAAACTATGCCCATCACGTACACTCCCTGCCCCCATACCACCACCCCATCCCGATTGAGCCGCCATGCATCTAATGCGCAGCAGAATAAGTTGGCGCTATACAAATAAAGATTGTTAATATTATTCGTAATGAAGACTTCCAGAGCCTATTGAACCCTGCCTGCAGTAGGGCTTAAAGTCACAGTATGTCCGCGGCTCCGAGCTGCCGCTCCATACAGACTCGTCCGCGGCTCCGAGCTGCCGCTCCATACAGACTCGTCCGCGGCTCCGAGCTGCCGCTCCATACAGACTCGTCCGCGGCTCCGAGCTGCCGCTCCATACGGACTCGTCCGCGGCTCCGAGCTGCCGCTCCATACGGACTCGTCCGCGGCTCCGAGCTGCCGCTCCATACGGACTCGTCCGCGGCTCCGAGCTGCCGCTCCATACGGACTCGTCCGCGGCTCCGAGCTGCCGCTCCATACGGACTCGTCCGCGGCTCCGAGCTGCCGCTCCATACGGACTCGTCCGCGGCTCCGAGCTGCCGCTCCATACGGACTCGTCCGCGGCTCCGAGCTGCCGCTCCATACGGACTCGTCCGCGGCTCCGAGCTGCCGCTCCATACGGACTCGTCCGCGGCTCCGAGCTGCTGCTCCCTACAGACTCGGCTGTCACTCCCCGTATCCAAAATATACTCACTGCGCCATTCTGGTGGTCCGGTACCGCAGAATCTGACTGGTGACGTCTCGTATACCGGCCCACGTGGGCTTCTAATGTAGAACTCACTGATGACATCCCTGCCCGGCCTCTACTGGCTGCAGCGGTCACATGAGTCATCAACCTACATGACCGCTGCTGCGGATGTAAGCAGAGGACCAGAGCGAGGGCGGAGGAGCAGCGGGAGGTAAGTGTGTGTGCTGTTATATTACACACACCTCGGCCCCCACTGCCACTAATGTTATAGTATGTCAAGAAAAACTAAGTGTTTGATCTGCATATACTCACATCCTGGACATTAGTGCCGCTGATCATCACCGCTGCTCAACCCCAAGTACCGAGACTAAGCCCAATACATGACCGGACCCATAGAAGAGCCGGGGAGGATTTCTATACATTCCCATCCCCTCGGGCACATAACACCTTGTATCACCACCTGAAGGGCTACTAGAGCGCTAAGGGGCAACCGAACCTTAAGGAACCCCCAGCTCATCATCACCTACCTGCAGGAACGTCCTCCTCCACCTCACTCTTCCACGGGTGATCGCTCCTCATCCTCTCTTCTTCTACTACCTCCACTTTAATATCATCTTCACCCTGATAGGTCATATGGAAGAATTCAGTACAATATGGTGGAGGGGCGGGAAATCTAACCGACCTCCGACATCTATGACTGCAGGAGGAAAGAGCCCCACCACTGAGATAGAGCAAGACAATATGGCGGAGCGGCGGGAAATCTAACCGAACACCGAAATCTATTACTGCAGGAGGAAAGAGCTCCACCACCTATATAGAGCAGGACCAGAGAGCTCCACCACCTATACTGTATTGAGCAGGACCAGACCTCCACTCCCTATATAGAGCAGGACCAGAGAGCTCTACATAGAGCAGGGGCAGAGAGCTCCATCTCCCTTTTGTACAGAAGGACCAGAGAGCTCCACCCCTTATATAGAGCAGGACCAGAGAGCTCCACCCCTTATATAGAGCAGGACTACAGAGCTCCACCCCCTATATAGAGCAGGGGCAAATAGCTCTACCCCCATATAGAGCAGGAACAGAGAGCTCCACCCCCTATATAGACCAGGACCAGAGTGCTCCATCGCCCTTTATAGAGCAGAGCCAGAGAGCTCCACCCCTATATAGAGTGTTCTGGATTATGATTTTCTCCAGCAGGCTTTGGAGTATTTTGTAGCTTCCGAATTATATCGTGTGCACACATCGTCGACCAGAATCAGACACAAATGCTGGTCTAAAACTGGGAGAGTCTCTACAATGTATAGAGGCTCAAGCCTTTTATTATAACACATGACAACCGCCCTTCAATGGGCGTGCAACAGATTACATCAGTAACATATAAGATTCTCATTTGTCGGATCATATAGAATCTCCCACCTCTCTGCCCACCCTCTACTAGCCAGGATGTAGGTTGGAATTCGTCCTCTATGCAGGCAACCTTAAGCAGTTTCTGTGTATGTGGCAAGTCTTATCAACATGTGCTCAGGCTGAAGGAATTCCTTTGTTGTAGAAGTTTCAGCGTGGGGGGCAGGGCTGGAGATTCATCCATGAGCACAAGCAATATATATATATATATATATATATATATATATATATATATAAATATATAACACTGTGATTTAACTCTTTCCTTATGCAGCAGAGTTCCACATTAGGTTGAAGTCATTACAATAGCAAAATACATTTACGTTATACAAATCGATAGACATTTTATACCAAATAATCATCATGTCTATCACAATAGCAGGACCCTATAGCTTCACCCCCTATATACAGCAGGAGCAGAGAGCTCCACCACTATATAAAGCAGGAAAAGAGAGCTCCACCACTTTGAAGAACAGGAGCAAAGAGCTCCATACCCACAAAGAGAAGGAGCAAAGAGCTCTACTTCCTATATAGAGCAGGACCAAATAGGTGCACTGTTCTATATAGAGCAGGATGAAAGTACTCCATCACCCTTTAGGGCGCCCACCCACTGGCGATTTTTTTCCCTGCGAAATTCGCAGCATTTTTTTCTCTGCAGGGGTCTATGGGACTTGTAATGTTAAAATCGCGATCGCGCAAAATCGCAATTTACCGCGAAATCGCGATTTTGCGCGATCGCGATTTTAACATTACAAGTCCCATAGACCCCTGCAGAGAAAACAATGCTGCGAATTTCGCAGGGAAAAAAATCGCCAGTGGGTGGGCGCCCTTATAGAGCAAGATGAAAGAGCTCCACCTCCTATATAGATCAGGAGAAGAAAGCGCCCCCCCATGTAGAGAAGGAGAAAAGAGGTCTTCCTGTATAAAGAGCAGACCCAAAGAATTATACCCCCTGTATAGAGAAGAAACAGAGAGCTTCATCCCCTACAAAGAGCAGAACCAAAGAGCTCTACCATCCTATATAGAGCAGGAACAAATAACTCCACCCCTTTATAGAGCCCCGCCCTATAAAGAACAAGAGCAAACAGCTCCTCCCTATATAGAAAGCAGGTCCAGAGGGCTCCAACCCCCCATAGAGAGCAGCAGCAGAGAGCTCACCTTCCTATACAGAGCAGTGGCAAATAGCTGCACCCTGTACGCAGCTATATCATAGGACACAGCGCCATCTACCTGCTGGTTCTCCGGGACATCTTCCTTTGTACAGTCCTGGGAATACGGAGGACGGGGACATCTTTCTGGTGGGTTTTCCCTGACGGCTCCATCTATGGAGATACACAGTGATGGAATAGCAGATGACAGGAGTATCTAGGTGACCCCAATGAGTCTCCCCTCCTTACACTGCTGATCAGCCCTTATATCCGGCTCTTCTGCTTCATCTTTAATCTCAACCTTAATGTCCATCAGATTTCCACCCTAAACAGAAAAGAAGAATGTAAAATGCTCTTTGGTTCCATCACTTTATGGTCAGATCCTGGTGAGTCCTCAGTGCCATCTACCTGCTGGTTCCCCGGGACATCTTCCTTCGGAGCAGGACCAGAGAGCTCCACCCACTATACAGTGCAGGACCAGAGATCTACTCCCCTATATAGAGCAGGACCAAAGAGCTCCACCCCTTATAGAGAGCAGGACCAGAGAGACCCACCCCCTGTATAGAGCAGGACCACAGAGCTCCACCCCCTATATAGATGTACTAAAGGGCTCAGCACCATCTACCTGCTGGTTCTCCAGCACATCTTCTTCTGGACGGTCTTGGGAATACGGAGGGCGTGGACATCTCTCTGGGGGGTTTCTCCTCCCTGCTCCATCTGTGGAGACACACAGTGATGGAATAGATTATACATCCAATGATGGGAGAATGTAGGCGACCTCATACCTGCCGCCTCTTACCAGGTGACGCCGCAGGCGGGAGCCCTTCCAGCATGGCGGCCGCGTACACATCCCGCCGACCCTCTACATACTCCCACTCCTCTAACCTGGTGACCCCGCGGGCGAGAGCCCCTCCAGCATGGCGGCCATGCACACATTCCTCCAGCCCTCTACATACTCCCACTCCTCTTACCTGGTGACCCCGCCTCCAGCATGGCGGCCACGTACACATCCCGCCAGCCCTCTACATACTCCCACTCCTCTTACCTGGTGACCCCGCCTCCAGCATGGCGGCCGCGTACACATCCCTCTACATCCTCCCACTCCTCTTACCTGGTGACCCCGCCTCCAGCATGGCGGCCGCGTACACATCCCTCTACATACTCCGACTCCTCTTACCTGGTGACCCCGCCTCCAGTATGGTGGCCGCGTACACATCCCTCTACATCCTCCCACTCCTCTTACCTGGTGACCCCGCCTCCAGCATGGCGGCCGCATACACATCCCTCTACATACTCCCACTCCTCTTACCTGGTGACCCCGCCTCCAGCATGGCGGCCCCGTACACATCCCTCTACATACTCCCACCCCTCTTAACTGGTGACCCCGCCTCCAGCATGGCGGCCACGTACACATCCCTCTACATACTCCCACCCCTCTTACCTGGTGACCCCGCCTCCAGCATGGCGGCCGCGTACACATCCCGCCGGCCCTCTACATCCTCCCACCCCTCTTACCTGGTGACCCCGCCTCCAGCATGGCGGCCGCGTACACATCCCGCCGGCCCTCTACATACTCCCACTCCTCCATGGAGAAATAGACGGCCACATCCTGACACCTTATAGGAACCTGACAACACAATATCCAGTCATCAGCCAGAGCCCCCCGCTAGAATGTCCCCCCACATTCCCCGCAGTCACCTCTCCTGTCAGCAGCTCCGTCATCTTGTTGGTGAGTTCTAGAAGCTTCTGGATCAGGGAGTGAGGATGGATGATGGGAGTCGCTGTCTTCTTCACTGCTGTGTACTCCTGTGGATGGAGGGAGACGCTCAGGGATGGCACAAATACAAGACAGATGGGAGGAATGGAGGGAAGTTCACCTCTCCGGTCAGCAGGTAGATGATCTCCCAGGTGACGGCTAATATCCTTCCGCTCATCTCCATAATGGAGAGAACAGCACAGCCCCTTGATGTAATCCTACTATACTGTAGTACATCCACTCTACAAACATTTCAGAGAAGCTCTTGCTACTGACCTGAGGAAACTCTCTCTTCCCAGCCGGGCACTGGATGGTCTCAATGTTTTTGTCATTTTTGCTACATAGTCCTTTTGCTGTCTAGTCTCTTACTATACCTATGGCCTATACATATATATATATAGTTATGGCCTATACATACACTAATGCGCTGTATATTTATATATGACTACATTGGCTCATGTGTTTGTATAACATATACATATAATATGGCCTTAGATTGTTTTTCCCCTTTCCTCTCTCACCTCCATCTCATTCTGCCTTCTGATATGTACTTTATAGCTTGTCTGTTGTAACCACCAGTGGACCTGATGAAGGGATTCTCGCTTCCTACCTGCTTTACCCTGCAGTGCTGCGCCTCCTCTGCTGCCAGCTTTTAGTCCTATTCTCTTGCTCCATCACCCCCCTCCGGTGGAGCGTCATCTGGTCGGGCCGCCACCATTGAAGATATTCTACTCTTTTCATAATTAACACGGCCGTACGGGTTTCGCTCCACCCCTCTCTTCTTTCCTGTCATCCACATCTAGTTATGGTCTCTTCCTCTTAAGGGTACCGGCTAAGATCAGCACTTTGGGTTTCCTCCCTTAGTAAGATCCACAGTGGGGTTCTGAGCATACTCCACCAATATGGACTACTGCAACAATAGGCTAAAAGAGAGGGACCATCTCATAGACCTCTATATGAGAAACTCCTCCCAATCAGGAATGATAGCGAACAGTGAGGCTCAAGGAACATTGAACCCAAAGCTTTAATTAAACTTTCATGGGACTTTGAGAAATTACCATCTGGACTCCAAGTTCCTTCAATTCTATTTGGAAGAGGACATCACCCCGAGAGGTGTGGGACTGCGACCCTCTCCGACTTTCACTAACGATGATTCTTTTTCACAGGAGTGGGACAATATTCTACACAAATGCAGTAAGGACTTATTGGGTTTACTTGCCAAGAAACGTGATGACTTCTGCTGTGCGTAATAATGATTGTATAACACTGACATGGGAACGAATCAACTCTTAGACAACGCCCAGAGGGATTGGATCCTGACCTCCAGGATGTTAAATATGGAAAAAGAGAACCTTAACAGAAAAATTGCACAAAGTCCAAAGGGATCGGGAGGATTATAAAACTAGGAACGTAAAGTTCTGATCATGAAATAAAATATGCCCACAACATCTTTCAAACACTATCAGTAGACCGAGACCAGGGGCGTAACTATAGAGGATGCAGGGGGTGCTGTGCCACACGGGCCCAGGAGCCTTAGGGGGCCCATAAGGCCTGTCTTATCCATATAGGGAACCCAGTACAATGAATAAAACTTTAGAGTTGGGGGCCCTGTTACAGGTTTTGCATTGGGGACCAGAAGCTTCAAGTTACGCCTCTGACCGAGACATATACAGGACGATTCAGCCAAGTCTTGTACTAACCCCCACCCCTATGATGCACCCACTAGGGAATTATCCAACATTCATATCCAAAATCCTTCCCCTTATGAGCATACAATACTGAACATACAGTTCCCTGCCATCAGGGGCCCCACACTACATTAGAAGCACGCCTCAAAACCCCAGGACATCTTTTGAAGTCTGATGTAGAGACAAATGCCTGAGAATGAAACCACACGAATAACTTTAAAGTCCGACCCTAATGCACCCTGAGAAACAGGTTTACAGACTCAGCAAACGGGTCTACCCCACTAAGACTGAGAAATCAACCGAAGTGGCCAGAGCGCTACTGAGAGACAGAATTTCAAGACATGGCCTACCAGTGTGGATGGGGTCAGACAACGGACCATTCTTGGCTGCAGAGATCATACAAGAGCTGGCCAGCAACCTCATAATCAGATGGAGATTATACACGGCCTACAGACCCCAGAGCCCAGGAAAGGAGGCGCATGAACCAGACTTTAAAACTTGCCTTAGGAAAGCTCTGTCAGGAGACTCACCTAGAAAGGCCACAAGTCCTACCCATTGCTCTGCTCAGAATCAGATCTGCTCCCACTAAAATAACTGGTTATTTCCCTCCTAAGATGATGTAAGGGGTACTATTGTATCTTGTCACCACCACAATAATGGGTGGAGACCTACACGGAGAGCTAAGGGCTAGGGTACACCCCCAAAGGTCCTCATTGGCTGCCTGCAGGAAGGTCCTAGCAGTGTGAGGATGTAGTTATGGCTGGGTATGGAGGGTTAGGGTTAGTTTCAGTGTTAGGCTTACATTATTACCTGTATGGCCGCAGTAACATCGAAGTATTCACAGCTAATAATGTAAGCCTTACACAGAAACTAACCGTAGCCCTCCATCCGAGCAATAAATCATTGCCCATGCTGGGAGCGGAGGTGAGAGACTGCCGCCGGTGAGACTGACAGTGGGGTGGCCAGTAAGGTGAGCGGAGGTGGGAGACTGCCACCTAAGAGACTGACAGCGGGGCCGGTAAGGGGAGCGGAGGTGGGAGACTGCAGCCAGGATGAGTGAGACAGCGGGGTGGCCGGTAAGGGGAGCGGAGGTGGGAGACTGCCGCCAGAAAACATGAGAGTGACACCGAGGCAGGTAAGGGGAGCGAAGGTGGGAGACTGCCACCGGGGAGACTGGCAGCGAGGCAGGTAAGGGGAGTGGAGGTGGGAGACTGCCACCGGGGAGACTGGCAGCGAGGCCGGTAAAGGGAGCGGAGGTGGGAGATTGCCGCTGGGATGAGAGTGACAGCGGGGTCAGTAAGGGGAGATGCAGTCACAGCAGCGCTGCTGGGAGGGCACAGCCGGCGGCTACATTCAGAGTGGGGGCAGGAGCAGCAGATGGCAGCAGCACACTCACATCTGCAGAATGCATGGAAGGCAGCCGGACACTCTCATCGGAGACCGGAGTGGTGATTGCCGGAACCTGTGAAGCGGAGGATGGGGAGCCAGCCATGCAGCCAATCAGTAACAGGGGGCATCACCAGCCTGTCAATCTTTTCTACACCACTACTTCTGGTGGTGACAAGATACAATAGTACCGATGTAGGGTAGGCCCAGACAAGTAGTATTAGGACTTAGAGTAGACAACAAAATAGTGGGATTGATGATAAATCACCAGCAGAGGCTTGTGTAGTGGCCTAGTACATACTTTCCTGGCCCCCTCCATAATGTCATACATATGTCTTATTTTGATGTGCTGTGCAAACTGTCTAGTCATTGTGTTATATATATTGCACAGCTGCAGCGTGTGATGGGTTAAGTGTCTGCAAGAACCTGGGGATTGCCTATAAATGTATCAATTTATGTCCTGTCACATGGTATGAGTGTGAATATAAATAGGAGTGCTTGAGAGTGGGAAAGGAGTCGGTCTTCCATCTGAGGTTCTTCTGGGTTCCTGAGCGGGAGTGCTGGCCACATGGGGGTACCTTCAAACCTCATGTGGTGAAGATGAAGGAGGAGGAAAGGGTTCCCTAGAGTACATGTATATGGGATGAGAGAAGAGTGAGCCCATTCCCCCAAGTGGAGAGAGAGAGATGAGTAATAAGCAAGTGCAATTTCCAAGGCCTAGTGCAGAGTTACTTTCTACTTCATATTTTTCTAACGCGGCCGTCCGTAGCTAGTGGATCACTGCGTACAGGTACTCATTCATTTGTCACGCCCAGCCATCCTGAAGTCTGGGATCACTGGGTGGAGGTACTCCTACACAAGTCTGTTTAATACCTGCACTTCAAGTACTGTCAATTGTGCCTTGTATTTCTAAAGTTTATTCAAGTAAAGTTCTTCTAGGCCCAGACCAGTCCCAGGGACCTGAGGTACATTATTTCTGTCTGCGGCTCATTTATTTACCACCGAGGATTATACTGGTGGATAAAGGAATGGTGGCATCACCCATGACAACCCCTATCCCTGTTCGCATGTTTATTGGGCATTCCTCTCCAAAGGGTGTCCGGAAGAGGCCCAGTGCTGCCCTGGCCGAGGCTACATGCGTCCCTCCGGAAGGGAGCCAGGTAAGTGCTGCCATGACATGCCGACATCTTACCGTTCCCACTCCTCACCATATGCCCTGTGTCCGGGGTCACCCTATGGGACGCTGCACTTGTCCTGGGAAAGACCATGGCAACCATCGCCAAAAGAGCAGAAAAAAGGTTACCTGCTTGTTTAAATATTGCTGTACACACTTCTCTTTCAGGAGAAGAGGTCTGGGTGAAACATTGGCAGCAGAGGCCTCTCAAGCCAAGGAGGAGGGGTCTGCACACTATTGTTTTATCTACCCCACCTGCTCTTAAAATTGCTGAGGTTGGACCTTGGCCCCACCAGACCAGAGTCAGAGTGGAATCCAACGCCCAAACCATGGAGTAAAAAAAGAGATTCCGGGTTTTGCACTACTTGTGTATCTACAGAACTAGAGGAAGCCACTTACTGAGAGAGAACAACAGAACTAAAGGCCGGCAGCGGAAGAGGCGCAGCACTCAGGTTACAGCAGGTAGGAAGTGACCAGAGGGGGGGAATGGACCAGCGACACACATTCCAGGTTACAGCAGGTAGGCAGTGACCAGAGGGGTGGAATGGACCAGCGACACACATTCCAGGTTACAGCAGGTAGGCAGTGACCAGAGGGGTGGAATGGACCAGCGACACACACTCCAGGTTACAGCAGGTAGGCAGCGACCAGAGGGGTGGAATGGACCAGCGACACACACTCCAGGTGACAGCAGGTAGGAAGTGACCAGAGGGGTGGAATGGACCAGCGACACACACTCCAGGTGACAGCAGGTAGGAAGTGACCAGAGGGGGGGAATGGACCAGCAACACACACTCCAGGTGACAGCAGGTAGGAAGTGACCAGAGGGGTGGAATGGACCAGCGACACACACTCCAGGTGACAGCAGGTAGGAAGTGACCAGAGGGGGGGAATGGACCAGCAACACACACTCCAGGTGACAGCAGGTAGGAAGTGACCAGAGGGGTGGAATGGACCAGCGACACCTCAAAAGGGGCATCTCAGCAGTGGCAGAAGCGTTGGGAGGAGTGTGCGGCCGCCCGAGGTGGTGAAGAACATTAGTGGAAGATGGTTGGATCTGATTACAAACATTATCTATGAATCAAGGTTGGATACTTTGTGAACGCACTTTGCTCCTTCTAGGGGAGAAATCTTACTGACAATGAGTGTGTATATATGTGTCCCCCTGACTATGGAAGGAACTGATTCTATTATCTAATTTCCTGCCCTACTCAGGTGTTTTCTCTCTGCAAGCATCAGAATTGCTCTGTCTGACACCCTCTGCAGGCCATTCTGTGTAATACACTCATTGTCAGTAACAATTTCAAGGAGTATATATACACACTAGAGATGAGCGAACGAGCTCGGCCACGCCCCTTTTTCGCCCGAATACCGCGATTTCCGAGTACTTCCGTACTCGGCGAAAAAATTCGGGGGCGCCGTGGCGGCACGGGGGGTAGCAGTGGGGAGTGGGGGGGGGGAGAGGGAGAGAGAGAAGGCTCCCCGCTGCTACCCCCCGCACCGCCACGCCTCTCCCCGCCCCCCGGCGTCCCCCGAATCTTTTCACCCGAGTACTGAAGTACTCGAAAATGGCGGTACTCGGGCGAGTAATTACTCGAAACGAGTACGTTCGCTCATCTCTAATACACACCCATTAACAGCAATATCCCTCCTCTAGAGGGAATATATGTACATATGTCCACTCATTGTCAGTAACATCCCTTCCCCAGAAGAAGTGTGTGTTACTCTCCCCCTGACTATGGAAGGAACTGATTCTTGTATCTCATTTCCTGCCCCACTCAGGTGTTTTCCCTATGCATCAGAATTGCTCTGTCTAACACCCTCTGCAGGCCATTCTGTGTAATGCACTCTTACAATATACATCCATTCATTGTCAGTAACATCCCTCCCCCAGAAGGAATGAATATATATACACACACACACAGACTTATTTTCAGTGACATCCCCTCCCTAGAAAGAGTATGTGTGTGGTATGTATATATATATACACACACACACACATTTATATATCCTCTGATACCAGCTGATAACAACCCCGATGTCAGCTTACCGTACTGCTGCATATATATATAAATAGCCTCTGATACCGGCTGATAACAGAGAGAGAACAGGACCTGCTCTCAGTAGACTGCAGGAGCTGAAGGACCTGTGATGACATCAGTGTCATGTGATCAGGGGGCGGGGCAGGTCTGGGGAGGGGGGCGGGGTGTGATGACAGTTGGTGCGCTGTTAACCCCGCGCACACCAATCATGTGATTGTTCTCAGTAATCTTGTAGATATGAGACCTTTTATGTCCCAGCAGCCTCCAGCCCTACTCAGGGGGCTTCCTCAGGCATATGGAGTAGATCAGAAGAGGCGTATATATATATATATATATATATATATATATATATATATACACACA